>NW_028174799.1:2500-92500 GCF_963971535.1 Notolepis coatsorum
TGTTCATTCATGTGCAGCACGTGTGTGCGGACCCTCCAGGTGTTTGTAGGGGGGCGATCTCCCTCCCTCCTTTGATGGCGGCATGATCAAATCCCCTTTACTTGTAAACTATACTATGTATAATACTATGTAAAATAATAATAACTGACCCTCATCTGCACCTTTGATTATACTGTTTACCTGCTCACTTTCTTATATTCTGAGTTAATTATATTGTTTATAGCCTACTGCTTATTTTTTATCTTTACTATACTTGTATTGCCTATATTTATGTCTTCTACTATTACCATGCCCATACCTGTACCTCCCCTCCCCCATGCTGCTATGATGTTTGAATTTCCACAAGGGGATCAATAAAGGAATATTATCCAGCCAATTAGCCAATTATCTTATCTCATTTGGAGGAAATGTGAGAAAAAAACATTGTTGTTGTAAATGCATGGTAATTGATTATGCTTAGGGGCCGCTAGATGAAGTCGAGAGTCTAATCATATTCAAATCAATCTAGGTTCTGAGTTCTTGCCCTATCGGGTAAATGGTAAATGGACAGCATTTATACATCTCTTTTATCCAAAGCGCTTTACAATTTTAGCAGTTAGGGGTTAACTGTTAACATTGCGACGACCCACCCTTGGCTGGGCCTACAGTTGTCTGTCGGCGTCCCATTGTTTTAGTATATCTGCAGCACGTTGTTTTAAAATGGCCGCAGTTTGATTTACACCCTGCTTGACCTATTACGTGCTTCCAATCTCGGGTTATATGACCAAACACCCAGAGCCGTTGAAGATAGAGTTTGGACACTCCCATAGGGTTTCATTGTTATCGTGGAATGCGGAAGTGGAGCGCCTCATGTGGCAGTCGTAGTTCCAAGCTCTGCGAGCAGGACAAGTTTCCAGCTTTGAACGCGATTACTTTTCATTGTTTACGAGGCACTCTTGCTGGTAAGTTTACTTTACTTTACTTACTTTGTACATTTTAATGCATTAGCAGACCACTCATGGATTTAGTCAATATTGGTATTTTACGTAGCAAGCTTTAGTTAATGTTTATCGTAAGTTAATAGCTTGTTAGATTCTAAATGCAGTTATAACGTTACCATACTGACTGACGTTGGCCTAACTTTATATTTACCAAATTATTTGCAGTTATTGGTGTTGTTAGTTTATCTTTGTTTATTAGATTTATTGTTAAAGTGAGCAACACGAGATAGACTGGTCTTCATATAAGGTACAGTAAGGTTATAATATATAGACAATAACACATGACACTAGATAGACTGGTCTTCATATAAGGTACAGTAAGGTTACATAATATAATATATTATATAATATATAGACAATAACACAGTGGATACAGACCTGTCTGGCTCTCCTCTCGTGGTCTTGACTCTAATGAGAGACGTGTTCCAGTCATTTGGAGTTGTGAGGTTGATTATTATTAGTAGTAATGTAGTTTGTATATTATTAGTAGATATGTAGGTTGTATATTATTAGTAGATATGTAGGTTGTATATTATTAGTAGATATGTAGGTTGTATATTATTAGTAGAAATTTACAGTTTTCTCCCCACCGTATGTATATTTCTCTCCCACCCACCCACCCCCTCCTAATGTACAGTCCCCTCCCCATCATATGTATATACTCTGTCATACCTGTATGTCCCTATGCCATAAATGTCATGTATGTTGTGTATGTCATAAATGTCAATATGAATTTAAAATGGGGGACCCTGATGTAAACAAGACAAACGTCTTTCTCTGGTCTGCATCCCCTTAACAATTGTGTGTATTGAGCCGTACTGTATTGTACCCATTCTGCAATCTGTTAAATAACGTTTTCATTAATTCATTCCAGGAGCCATGCTGTTGTCTGGTAAGATGCCCACTTTGACAACCTAGGATGGCTTAGAGTAGACGACAGAGTACAGCAACGTGCAATGGGCCTGGTCTACAAGATACACTACACGACTAAGGTACCCATGTACATGTCAAAATACTTCCCAAAGGTCAGTGAATACCACGACCACAACACCAGAGGGAGCTCCACAAATCATGTTAAACCCAGATTCGGCTCAAACAAGGGAATAAACACGTTTTGCAATTATGCCACATCAATGGGGAACGCCCTACCCACAGCTGTAAAGGAATGTGAATCACTACCCACTCTCAAAGAGCACCTACGAGAGACTGCAATTCTAAACTGGCCCCTGTAAATGTCCTAACGCAACCCCCTCCAATGTACAATAAATGTCCTATTAAACCCAATAATGCACGAGATACCAAAGTTAATTTGGGCACAATATGTGTGGTCATTGGCCACTGCATGAACATGTACTGGAGGTTTTGGGCTGGTTCTCACAGTGGGACCCTTTCTCCTCTTGGGCTTAGGGCGATGCACAAATATGGTTGGAACAGCATCAGCCTTCAATTTTTGTTGGCCTTTTTGGTTTGCTGTGAATTGCTCTCCCTCAAAATGTGCCTGCAGAATCATTCCAGACTTTACCCCATAATTGTCAATCACAAATTCATTGTAGTCATGTACATATTACAGTAAAACACATTAAACCTGTTGTGTAATATTTTAAACGAGCCAAACAGTGAAACTGTAGAAATTCAGATGAGTCAAATTGTATCAAAATAGAATATAGTTTATTATCTGTTTTCTATGACCATAGAAAGATTATGCACAGTTTAAAATTTGACAAATTAAGATGACAAATTAATAACAGATAATGACAAGAAAGGTAAACAAAGATGAGATTATGGGTTTTGTCGTATCCGTCACAAGATTGATATGAAGACAATGAGAAAAAGAACAAGATGTGATTTACTTGGACATGTCATATCTAAGTCAAGCTGGCCTGACCTTTAAGTTGTTGTCTGAGCTGTATACTAGTTAAACTATATGAACTAGTCAACCTTTTTCTTCTCCTGTCTGTGTCTTTTGGGAAGCCAATAAGCCATACGTACATCCGAATCCCTTTGTCGGACCGATTGGTGCATCCAAATGCTGCACAGCCAACCATGGTAAGATGTCGATCTATAAAAGTTAGATGTTATGATTAAGCAAGCAAAATATGTATACTAAAATACCAAGTTTGCCACAGCAGAAACTGGTGGGTGAACTCTAAACCCTCTAAAATATTGAAATCAAATCGAGTTGTATTGTCACATACACAATCATACACCTCTCGAAGCAGGATGCTTGCATGCTGTGGAATGGAAATGTTAGAGATGAGAAGAGATACAAGATGTGTGTTGTTGTAGAGTGCATGAGCAACTCCATAACTCTCTATCTCCCTGTTTTGTTTTCTAGGATAAATTACCACTATAATGACGTGCGTGCGTGTGTCCAGTCTGAGGTAGGTTTGTGAGCAGCAGTCGTGACAGCAAGGCCCGAATCTAGCACTACCAACAACAGGAGTGGAAGACTAGACCTCTACCTGGACATATTATAGGCCTATAATAATAAAAAATTTGTGGAATGCAATTGCTTGCCTTGTATTTTTTCTACTGTTAGCCTAACTTCTTTCTTGGCTTAATTGAGTAGTTTCTGGCATGATTGATATTTAGATTAGATTAGATTCAACTGTATTGTCACAGACTACAAGTACTGAAACAATGAAAGACATTTAATCCAGTTTAACATTGAACCAGAAGTGCAAAAGAAGCGGTGCAGTGCAGTGTAATTTTACTTGCATATTATGTATGATATATAAATAGAATAAACGGTAAAGGTAGGTATATGAATGTGCTAAGATATACAGTATGGACATTATTAACAGAATGAACAGTATGAAAAGAGTAGTATGAATACGCTAAGATATATACAGTGTGAACAGCGTTTAAGTTAGTCATGGATGTATTTTAAGAGCTTTTATAATACATCAATGTTTACAGTATGAAATGTAAATGCTAAGAAATGCAGAGTAAACAGCTTGAGGTATGATATTCACTGCATTTCCATATTCACTTTGTGCATGTATGAATGTCTTATAGATAGCATTAAGATGTGTGTATTTATGACCATAGAAGCACAAGAAAAATATGAATGCATACATACTGTAAATGTTACAGTATGTAACATTAGCCTATGCATTAATATTTTTTGTAACTTATCCTAGGTTATGGGACAGTCCACAGAAAAACTGACTAATGCTGTCTCTCTGCCACTCCCCTGAAATGCTATTATATATATTGAATATAAAGTGTTGTCAACATATAACTGTAATGTGGGCTGATTATGCTTGAGTGTTTAACAACTGCCGTGATATGGCTAATGTAAAAGAATAGTCATCAGTAGCTATAGCAACATTCGAAATTGTCGTCATCGCCTAGTAATATAATGTAAATATTAAAGTAGCAGACATGTAAATGATATAATGCAACAGTGATCAATGCACATTGTGTTAATAAGTACCAAAAATGGCTGTAACAGTAGTAGTTCTGCCGTTCTGTCCCGCTGAAATCAAGTCGACAGCGCTCAGTGCGAAAACAAATTGGAACTAAGGGAGCTACATGAACCACGTGATCGCCTGGCAGCGAGATCAAAGCGTGTCGCAACTCAATCTTCAGCGGCTCTGCAAACACCCAGCGAGCGTCAGTGCTACAAATGGTTCAAGAATAGCTTTCAATTTACTTTGGGTATGCTAGGGCTGACCCCTATTAGTCGATTAGTTGACTAATCGGTCGAAAGGAGCCGTAGTCGACTGCCAACCTCTTAGTTGAATACAAAAAATATATATATCCTATATTTATAAAAAAATATATATATATTTTTTTATCATTCTTTCCAAAAAAAAAGAGGCCTAGAAGCGTGGCTAACGCTAATGGCACGCATACCAGAGGCTAACTGCCTAAGAAAACAGGCACAGAGGCACTGAAAGAGAATTTCACCCATATAATGAACACACTAGACACACTAGACAAATATCAAGATGTATCCATCAGTGGACCAATTGCATGCTTTTGCAGAGGACAAGAAGCCTTCAGTCGACTCCTTCAGACATTAAGCACCCCCCACAGCCCAAATGGAATGATAAAAAAATATATATATTATATATATATATATTATTTTTTTGTCGACTAATAGTCGACTAACGGCAAATTTTGGCCAATCAAAGTCGACTATCCAAATCCTTAGTCGGGGACAGCCCTATGCATTCGATGTTTTATGCTAAATTTGCAGGTATGTTAAGAGGTTAAGTGTCTTGCTAAATTGCTTCGAATCGAATTGGGAACCTTCCCGATTACCAGACGACCACTCTACCTCCTGAGCCACTGGTGCCCCTTTATGAGGTGACGTTATCTTGTGTTAGTAGAACAGGAAGCAGCGTCCATTTCCACTGTGTGTCGCTGCGTCATACGAACAACAAAACCAAATAATGAAATTCAAGTGGACGAAAGACTTGGAGAATGTAACCATCCTTGTAAAAATGTAAATAAATACATTTATTTTAATAAAGACTCCGTCAAGACTGTGATTCACACACAGCTGGCCCGAGCCCCTCCGAAGCAATTACCTTTCAACAGAAACAGACACTTCTGCTAATGCAGCCAAAAGCACAAACCGTAGCAGTGACAGACTCTTCATTATAATGAAAATCCTGTCGAGACAGATTAATGACTGATTCTAAATAACCAAAACAACTATTAACATTGTGCCCAGTCTATTACCACAAGACTTCCCTTCATTCTCATGAATAACATCAGGATAAGGTCCAAACGTGGGTGCAAAGTTATCCAGGTGCAAGTGTAACCTGTGTGTTACAGCTGCATTGTGTTCTGGTGTGTGTGGTGACATTAACCAGGAGGCAGCACTGGGTCTCAGGCTCATTTACTGTGTGACACACGTCAGATGTACAATCATTAGGTTTTGTGTGCAGTTGCTTGGTTTCACCTCTCTTATGCATAACAAATTACACAATTACTACATATTTATTTAGATATATATCAGATTCAGATTCACTTTATTGTCATTATACAGTACTAGACAGTGCAACGAGATTGTGTATGTCTAACCAGGATGTGACAATCAACAGTCAGTTGCAATATAAGACACATTATAAATAAAACTGTACAGTAAGGTGCAATGGCACAATGTGCAATGGTGAGAATACAAAATAATCATTAAAATAATCATTAAAATAAAATCTACATAAGTTATGGCTATATACACAGGTATACAGTGAGGTGCCGTGGGCTAAGTAGAGTTTTGATTCAGAAGTCTGACAGCTGAGGGGAAGAAATTATTCGTGGTCCTGTTGGTTCTGCCTGGGAGGCTGCGGTAGCGTGCCCCAGAGCGAGTACCCCGCAGGCGGGTGAAAAGTCCATGGTTTGGGTGAGAAGCATCTTTGATGATGTTCCGTGCTCTCCGTGAGCACCGCTTCTCATAGATTGATGAGATGGGGGGGGGGGGAGTGGGGTCTTGGTGATGCGTTGGGCTATTTTCACTACCCTCTGCAGTGATTTCCGGTCCTTAACGGTGCAGTTGCCGTACCAGACTGAGATGCAGGTGGTGAGGATGCTCTCAATTGTACAACGATAAAAGTTCGCTATGACGGGAGGGGATAGGTGGATTTTGGATAACTTCCTCAGGAAAAAGCGTCGCTGATATATCATTTATACTAGATATTTATACTTATTTCAAGAAATCTTGCCAAAAAGCTTATATAGTGCTTTTACTAACTATATTATATTTCTCTCTCCTCTGGTCAGGGGCATTGTCGGGTCTGTGCAGCGATAACACTGTATATTGACTGTAGAACGGGAGCTCTCTCTCGCTCTCTCGCTCTCTCTCTCTCTCTCTCTCTTGCTATATGTTGACTGTATCATGCCCAGCCTCGGGCAGCGCTATTATTTAAGAATATGTTGTTATATACATTTTTTATTTTTATTTTACCTTTAGGTGGGGGTGGGGCTCGCGTTTAAATCTCTCACAGGGCCTCGCATTTCTCCCAGGCGGCCCTGCCTGCTGGAAACTTTGACTGAATAAAGCAGAAAAAAGTGAGTGTGGGTTATTTGAAAAAGTTCTTCCATCAGGGGATTCACTCCCAGCACCACAAACCTTTTTGAGAGTGTGCATGTTGATTTCTTCTTATTGAGAACAGCTTGGACTCATGTTTATTTCCCGTCAGTTATTGCTTTTAGCAAACTCTGCAACAGGAGGTAAACGTGGGTCCATTTAGAATTACTATGTTGTCAAGTTGAAATATTCCATGTGTTGAAATATTCCATATCTCAGTACATGGGATATTACAGAAAATAATAATATAAATAAATATGTTGAAGGCAGAGGTTCTGTGTAGGATTGTTAGTAACTGTCTAACTGCATATATAACTGTTTACACTAGTAACTGTCTAACTGCATACATAACTGTTTCCACTAGAGGGCGCTCTAGGCGGAGACACTCAGGAACACCACCAGGTGGCGAGTATAAATAGAGGTGTCTCCTCCCACTTCTTTCTCTTTCCCCCAGTCTCTCAGTGAGAGAAGACCTGTAGTGTTACTGCTCTACCATGTGAATAATAAACCACGCCAGTTAAGGCTCAAGATAGAAACCATGCCTCTTGACCACATTATTGTCGCCCTATAGCCGAATTCTGTTAACAAAATAAAATAAGCTTTCCTAGATTGCCTTATATCAGTGGTCCTGGAAGTGCAGTCTGGGGAACTCCAGCGGTCATTCAAAACGTTCCCAGCTAAATTTATTTCACTATTACCTGGGCGACAGAGGCTCAGGAGGTAGTCAGAAGGTGGTAATCAGAAGGCGCCCTAACTGCTCCCGATGAGCAAGTTGCCACCTTGCATGTCGCCTCCACCGTCGGTGCGTGAATGTGTGAGTGAATGGGTGAATGTGAGGCATAAGTTGTAAAGCGCTTTGGATAAAAAGTTGTGCTGTCAATAGATTACAAATTATTTACTAATTAATCTCACTATTTTCTGTAATTAATCTAGATTAATCTAGTTTAAAAAACGCATTTTTCTACTTAAAGGAAAACTTTTGGGAAATTAGCTTTTTTGCCATCTACCCTGGAGTTAGACAAGAAGATACATACTTTTTTTTCTCTGCATGCAGTAGGAGTAGGAAGATGTTGGGAACTAGGCTAATGGAGGAACCTACTTCCAGTGACTGACGCTAAGCTAGGCTAACGGCTAGGCTTCCTGACAAAAGAAGCCACCCAACTCCTCGTCCAATCAACAGTCATATCCCGCCTCGACTACTGCAACGCACTGCTCGCTGGCCTCCCGGCCACTGCCACTAAGCCTCTTCAACTCATTCAGAACGCGGCCCGCCTGATCTCAAACCTACCGAAGTCGGCCCATGTCACCCCATTTCTTAGGGACCTGCACTGGCTCCCCATTGCTGCACGAATCTGCTTCAAGGCCCTCGACCTAGCATACCGTGCGGCAAAGGGAACCACTCCCGCCTACCTCCGGTCAATGGTCTCTAACTACACACCCTCCAGACCCCTACGCTCTGCATCTTCTGGCCGCCTCAGACCTACTTCTATCCAAGCTCCGGGAGGGTCATCAAAGAGAAGTCGCCTATTCTCAGTCCTTTCCCCACAATGGTGGAATGAACTACCCACCCCAGTTAGGACAGCCGAAACACGTCCAATCTTTCGCCGTCGACTAAAGACGCACTTCTTCAACCATTATCTGAATTAAAAAAAATTTAATTAAAATATCTAACCCTAACTAACCATACTGTCATGCACTTGTCCTAATAAACTAACCTACACTGTAGCACTCAACACTTTGATGAACATTGTTGCTCAGCTGATAGAGTTGTGCCCTTCCTGATGGCTTGTCGTACAGAACTTGTAAGTCGCTTTGGATAAAAGCGTCAGTTAAATGACTAAATGTAAATGTATATAGAATGTACAGTGATTTATGATCCAAGATGTGTTTTGTTTTCCCTAGTACTGCAGTGCTCCTTGCAATTTTTGTTTTTGTGTAGTTTATGTGAGGTTTCCAGCTGATTTTGTGGTTCAGTATCACACCTAGAAATATATTTCCATACACTCTTTCAATGTTAACATCATCTACTGTATAGTAATTTGTACTTGCGTGTCTATTTTATGATGACCAAATAACATAAGTTTGATTTTACTCAAATTGAATGACAATTTATTTAAATCAAACCATCATTTTTATTTAGTCTTTTCTGTGGTGGTGACCTCCAGAAGCTGTTGCAAATGTTCCTAGGAACAAAACACATTGGTATCGTCTGCAAAAAAAAATTATTCTAAATATTTGATACACTACATGTCATTGATGTATAAAATAAACAATAAAGGTCCTAACACTGACCCCTGTGGTACTCCGCAAGTGATATCGGCATGTGATGATTTATGGTCACCCATCTGCACAAACTGTTGCCTATTCCGTATGTAACTATTCAACCAGTTTAACACCACCCCCCATTTTCTTCAGTAATATGTCATGATTTATGGTATCGAATAATATTTTGAGGTCTATGAAAACTCCTACTACTTATTTCTTATTATCTAAACTGTTGGTGATTTCTTCTGTTAACTCCATTAATGCCATTGCTGTTGATCTCTTAGCTCTGAAACCGTACTATCTGTTAAAATGTTGTGCTTATTAATGAAGTCATCTAACCTTGAAATATACAGTTTTTCCAATATTTTGGAGAACTGGCAAAGTAAGGATACTGGCCTATAATTGGTGAAGTGGTGTTTCTCTCCAGCTTTATATAACGGAATAAATTTAGCAATCTAAAGTTAATTAACTGGTTGTGAAGGATAGATTACATCAGTGGCGGCTGCTGACCAAATTTTTTGGTGAAGCAAAAATTGTATTTTTAAAACATCCCCCAATGTGTGTGTCATTGGTGGCTGGTGCGTTTAAAAATTGGGGAGGACGGGAGAGAATAAAAAAATGATGTAATAAAGAAGTCTGAAATTCAAGCTTTCTTTAACTACAAGGCATTTATTCATCATATACATTTTTTTTATAATATCAAACAGAAGACTGAGTACAACGAATACAGAAGCCATGTTCGCTGGATTTTGGGGGAAAACAATATCTTTGACCTGTATTGGTCCCCTTGATACCACATTGTTGGGTTTAGTTTAGTTTAGTTTATTCGGATCCCCATTAGCCATTGCCACAAGCATAGGCTACTATTACTGGGGTCCACACAAATCAATACAATACAATAAAATCAATACTATAAAATTAATACAATACAATACAATAAAACAATACAATACACCTCAATAACACCTAAAAATATTATATAATAAAATATCTAAGTTCACCAATCACACATACCCATCTACTCAATCATGTTTCAAGGCATATTATGTTCACTTAAAGCACAACAATACATCTCAATACAATATACAAATATATAAAAAATCTAAGTTCAACAATCACACATACCCATCTTCTCAATCACCCACTATGTTTACTTAACTGACAGTACCACTCTTTCTTATATGATTTTTAAGGTGTTTTTTAAATGTCTGTTTGTCTTCAACCTTAGTTAGTGCAGGTGTTAAGGAATTCCATGCAGTCATGGCTCTATACATCACAGTCCTTTTCATTGCATTTGTTCTTGGCATCTTTACAGTACATCTTTCCATTGACACATGCCTGGTGGAGTAACTGTGTCTGTTGATTGTGAATTGTATCTCATCATACAAGCAGGTTTTTTGTTCTTATATATATTTCTATAAAACATTATGATATTTACATTTAGTCTTTGTTCTACCATTAACCATGACAGTTTTTCATGCATGCTTACTATGTTTGACCTTTTCCTACAATTCAGAGCAAGGCGCGCTGCTTTGTTTTGTGTCATTTGTAGTTTTCCCAGTTATTCTCTTCCAGCACTTCCCCAAATCCCCGGACAGTAATCCAGATGTGAAAGGATCAGAGCCTGGATAACATGGATCACCGACTCTGGAGTTAGGAATTCTGCACATCTTCTAATTAAAGCCAGCCCTCTCCCCATCTTTTTTGTTATGTTATTTATATGCGTTGACCAGTTCAGATGACTGTCCAATGTTATACCTAGTAGCTTTGCCATAGCTTGGCCATAGTGCAGGGTCTTGTGAGGTCAAACCTTTAGTGGTGGTGATACTGCTGCTTGTAGGTGGGTGACACGTCATCTTCATGATGGGCAGGTGTTATGGTCTCACTGAAGGTGGATGTTGACGGACAGGGTTAGGGTACCAGAAAGTACCAGAAAATACCCCAAAGTATACCCCAAAGTATACCAGAAAATACCCCAAAGTATACCCCAAAGTATACCCCAAAATACCAGAAAATACCCCAAAATACCCCAAAGTATACCTCAAAATACCAGAAAATACCAGAAAATACCCCCAAAATACCCCAAACTACCCCAAAATACAGCAAAGTATACCCCAAAGTACCAGAAAATACCAGAAAATACCCCAAAATACCCTAAAATACCCCAAAGTATACCCCCAAAGTACCAGAAAGTACCAGAAAATACCCCCAAAATACCCCAAAATACCCCAAAGTATACCCCAAAATACCAGAAAATACCCCAAAATACCCCAAAATACCCCAAAGTATACCCCAAAATACCAGAAAATACCCCAAAATACCAGAAAATACCCCAAAATACCCCAAAGTATAACCCAAAATACCAGAAAATACCCCAAAATACCCCAAAGTATACCCCAAAATACCAGAAAATACCAGAAAATACGCCAAAGTACCCCAAAATACCCCAAAGTATACCCCAAAATACCAGAAAATACCCCAAAGTACCCCAAAATACCCCAAAGTACCATATAATACCCCAAAATACCCTAAAATACCCCCAAAGTATACCCCAAAGTACCAGAAAATACCCCAAAATACCCCAAAGTATACCCCAAAATACCAAAAAAGACCCCCAAAATACCCCCAAAGTACCCCAAAATACTGCAAAGTATACCCCAAAGTACCAGAAAATACCAGAAAATACCAGAAAATACCCCAAAATACCCTAAAATACCCCAAAGTATACCCCAAAGTACCAGAAAGTACCAGAAAATACCCCAAAATACCCCAAAGTATACCCCAAAATACCAGAAAATACCCCAAAATACCAGAAAATACCCCAAAATACCCCAAAATACCCCAAAAATACCCCAAAGTATACCCCAAAATACCAGAAAATACCCCAAAATACCGCAAAGTATACCCCAAAGTACCAGAAAATACCAGAAAATACCCCAAAGTATACCCCAAAATACCAGAAAATACCCCAAAATACCCCAAAGTATACCCCAAAATACCAGAAAATACCCCAAAATACCCCAAAGTATACCCCAAAATACCAGAAAATACCCCAAAATACCCCAAAATACCCCGAAGTATACCCCAAAATACCAGAAAATACCAGAAAATACCCCAAAGTACCCCAAAATACCCCAAAGTACCCCAAAGTATACCCCAAAATACCAGAAAATACCCCAAAGTACCATATAATACCCCAAAATACCCTAAAAGACCCCCAAAGTATACCCCAAAGTACCAGAAAATACCAGAAAATACCCCAAAATACCCCAAAGTACCCCAAAATACCACAAAGTATACCCTAAAATACCACAAAGTATCACGAAATACCCCAAAGAACCTCAAAGTTCCCCAAAGTATACCTCAATGTACCACAAAATACTGGCTCAGAGGTAGAGCAGGTCAACTAATGATCATATGGTCAATGGTTTGGTCAGTGGTTTGAATCCCAGCTCCTTCTGTTCACATGCCGAAGTGTCCTTCAAGACACTGAACCCCAAATGACTCACAATAAGCAGGCTAGCACCTTGCATGGCATCTGGCTGCCATTGCTCTGTGAGTGCATGTGTGAATTGGTGAAGGAGAGGCAATAATAAAGCTCTTTGTGCAGGTAGGAAAGTGCTATATATGTGGAGTCCATTTCCCATTCCAAAGTACCACATATTTTCAAAACAAATGTTTATTTTAATATATTATAATCTCCAAATGTAATAACATCTGTATTGAACACTGAACAAACAGTATACATTTTTTTTTTATCAATTTTATTTTAAATGTTCAACAATAACAAAACAACATCAACAACAATAATAACAGAACAGTATAAAAATTTTGAACAAATTCCAGTAAGGACGGAAAAAAAGAGACAACTATAGGCTATACATGACAACATAACAGGACATTCTACCTGTGTCATTACATTACATTCAGGTCTACAAGATGGCTACTTAAAAAACGAGAATACACACTGAACTAGGAAGAACAGCTTTTTCAAGCTTCACACCTTGGTCATGGAATGGGCTACAATACCATATCCACTTAGATACCCTGGTCTTTCTCAACAAATTTAAATCTGTATTACATAACTTCCTACAAAATAAAAGTTGCTGCTTTCTGTAGTCGGGTCCCAACTGCAAAACTGCTAAATTACTGTATTACCCTGTATTTTACTGTCATACACCTTTACTATTATGTAGACTATTCTGTTTTGTGTTTTTGTGTACATGTATTGTGTGATGTACCGCCAGGGCCGCCTCAGGGGGTGTGCGAGCAGTGCGGTCGCACAGGGCCTCGCGGAAAGGGGGGCATCGCACAAAAAAAAATAAAAAAATTATAAAAAGGAAATATTTTTTATTTATTATTTTTTTTATTTTATTTTTTTATTTTTTTTATTTTTTTGTGAGGCCCCCCTTCCCGCGAGGCCCTTTTTCATCACAGACCTAAAATCTAGTTTTGCTTATATGCTTATATATTTCACATTAGAGACGTTTGTAGAATGCTCCTGGCTCTGCGGCTCTGCAGCAGACAAACTCACTATTGGAGCTCTGGGGCTCTGCAGCAGACATACTATTGGTTTCAACGAAGGGAGGGGTTACATCATGTGTACGCCGGCGTGCGTCAGCTGCGTTTGACTATTTCGCGTGTGCAGCTTTGGAGGTTATGCTTATTTATGCCAGCCAAAACGAAGAGGACGGTCATTCGGCAGATGGACTGAAGATGAAAGTTGTTGCATGTTAGACAGTTCAGTCTGGCTAGCCATGTCGGCTTAGCTAAAGGCAGGGACAGCTAGTTAGCTTTAGCTACGTTATAATATCGAGTGCTAAGGTGTGGTTCAGTCGGGATAGCCATGATGATGTCGGCTAGTAGCTAGCTTAGCTAAAGGCTAACTAGCGTTAGCTAACCTAGAGAGAGCGCGTGCAGCATTGTTATGCCAAGATGAAGAGGACGGTCATTCGGCAGATGAACTTCGTCAACTCCACGCGGTTGTCTCCATCCTCTTGGACGTTTGGTGAGTTTTTAATGCACTCTATTCTATTCCCGCCGTGGATATATCTCTCTCTCTCTCTCGGGAGCCAAACGGGCCGGCTAGCTGTTGTAGTAGCTAACGGTGTGTGGCCTGGTGTCAGTACCTGGCTACTCTATTTGCAGTTAGCCTATTTAGCTGATGTCGGCCATTGGCTACTTGCTACTTTGTTTTCTCTGGTATAGACCCTCTTCTCTTTGGATTTAAGTGTTGATCTTTGTCCTTTTGGATCTATGTATATTCATGTTGCCTTTGTGAAGTTATCTTTTCCTTCTGTTTTGTTCTTCCATTAAAAGTTGAATATCCTTTAGGGGCTCATCTTTGCTTATCTCTCTCATACATCCTCTCTCTCTAACACACACACACAGACATGCTCTCTCTCTCTAACACACAAACACACATGCTCTCTCTCTCTCTCTCTCTCTTTCTAACACACACAGACATGCTCTATATCTCTCTCTAACACACAAAATGACATGCTCTCTCTCTCTATATTTCTCTCTCTTTCTAACACACATATTCATGCTCTCTCTCTAACACACACACACAAACAGACATGCTCTCTCTATCTCTCTCTCTTTCTAACACACACAGACATGCTCTATCTATCTCTCTCTCTTCAATTCAAATGGGCTTTATTTCACATTCTTGTATTTCTCTCAGTAGGTATGAGAGTTTTGAGTTATTGTCGATGTTTTCAAAGTCTCTTTGGGTGTTTGCAATTTGTGGGAAGTATGTCTTGGTATAGTGGGCAGGTTGTTAAGAAGTGGAGCTCGGTTTCCACCTCATCTTGTGTGCAGTGGGTCTGTCTTCGCGTGTGTTAGATCCTGATCAAACTGGCCAGTATCACGTCTTCGTCTGTTTGGCTCTCCATCCAATTCCTCTGCGTTGTGTCATTTTAATGGTCCTGACGTCTCTGATACTGGTTGATTAAATCCTTATCTCTCCCCGTTAGTACAATCCGCAAACCATAATAATTCTCCACCTCCGTAAGAATTCGACACTTCGACAACGTGAAATACCTTACAAGGAAAAGCGTTGTTTATTGCTATAAACAGAAACCTCAGCTCAGATGTTAACAGATTGTATTGTCCTTGAAGAGTCTATTCTAATGATCTTTCGGTGTGTTCAGTCTATCTAATGATCTTTCGGTCCAGTCTATTGTCCCTCTGCTATTTCGTTAGCCAAGACCATCCTTGTGGTAGCCGAAGCTAATGATGATGTGGCATTCTTCCCCCCCCCCCCCCCCTTCGTGATGAGAGGAGAGAGAGTCTCTCCTGGTTTCTTCCCTCTTAGTCTCAGTCAGATTTTAGTCTGCCTTACACCCGGAAACACCGTTCGACTTATATATCTTCGTCGTAGAAACGATAGCCCCGCCCCTCTTCTGGTTGTCAGGCGACGCGCTGTCATGACAACCGCGTTTAACCTTTACACACACTTCAAAACGTTTCATTCACTGTCAAAACCTCCATCGCGCTCTGCCTCTGTGGCCCCTTATCTTTGTTTTGTCTTCCAATCGGAATTCACCTCTTCTTCTCCACCGTCAATATCATCCCGTGATGATAATGATATTACCCTCTTAAAGCGTCTCTTTATATCAGTTTTATAAACCAAATATACATTAAAAAAACCACCATTTTCTCTCAATCCCCCCTTGATTCTTATCACCCCTTCAGAATCATAAATCATTATTTGGTTTTTTAATTAATTATGCCAAAAATAGCCTGTGGTTGAAGCAAACCAACCTCATCTCTCGTGCACAAGAAATGAAGACGGCCCACGGTCAACCCAGTGATCTTGCTACCTGATGTCTGTTTGCGCCCCCCCTTCGTGCACAAAGGGAACCGAAACCGACCACCAACACCAACAACATCCAACGACTCATAACAATTAGAGCTCCTCTGTCTGCTCCCAATAATTCTATCCTGTTGTTTTACTGTTTTCCCTCTTATCTACCTTCTATATATATATATCCTTCTATACATATATCTTCTATATGAATCCTCCATTTATATCTCATACTCCTAATCAATGAACACAGGACTTCTCGCTGTTGTCTCGTCTCTCGATCTCCTGATTGACTCTGAAAGGAAGTCCCTGCTTGTCCATGATTCACCGCCCGTGCTCTGTTGTTTCAAAACGCTCTCTAAACAGCGTCTCCGCAGGGAAGCCCCCTCCGATGTCCGCCTCGTTCTCCCCTGGGCAACACCGCCTGCGACCGCTGGACTCCGCCCCGTTGGCCGTCTCCGCCCCGTCGGTCATCTTGGTTGAGGCTCATCTCCACCGCCGTCGGCCCTCTCCAGACTCTGAAAGCAGAAACACCACGCCAGCAGTTTTTCTGTACACTCGACCCGGTGCTTTCTATTAGTCTACCGTGGCTTTGGGCCTGCAGCTCGTTCCATGGAGTTATCTCCAGTTCTCTATATATTTTTTCCTCTGCAAGCCCCTGCCATGGCCACGCCCTTTCAGACTGTTGGACGGTGTGAGTGTCCTACAGCCCATGGCGCTATTTGTTCTCTATTAGTCCCCCACCTTCTCAACACCCATATCTAATCCTACAGGGCTGTTTCCCTGTTTTGTTGTCTTCCGGCGTGACACCAGCAGCTAAACGATACCCACTCCGCGCTCTATCTGTTCGTCCCATGGGTGACCCCCAGCGCACGCCAGTTCTTTCTGGTGACATGTCTTCAAGACTCTGCCTATTTATTAGGTGTGAGAAGGCCCCACTGGAGATCGAACTCCCTCTTATTTCATAATTAAACTTATTTAATTAAACCGCATCTCATCTCTCTGTGCAATTCTTATTTAACCCATTCAATAATTAAACTATTTAATTAACCTGTATATCGATATTATTATTATGATAATAACATCCAACAGAGCATCGCTCTAACATACAACAGAGCAGGTTGGTTCCCTGCCCCTAACTCACATACACGTACTCGTACTATTATCTAACATACAACAGAGCTGTCCGTCGCTCTACCCTAAACGGTGCTGTCTCCGTCGCCCTGGAGCTGTCACGTCGCTCTATATACCCTACGGGGCTGTTTCCGTCGCCCTGGAGCTGTCACGTCGCTCTATACCCTACAGGGCTGTTTCCGTCACCCTGGAGCTGTCCCGTCGCTCTATACCACACACGGGGCTGTCTACGTCGCCCTGGAGCTGTCCCGTCGCTCTATACCACACACGGGGCTGTCTACGTCGCCCTGGAGCTGTCCCGTCGCTCTATACCACACGGGGCTGTCTACGTCGCCCTGGAGCTGTCCCGTCGCTCTATTCTACATGGAGCAGTCCGTTGCTCTGGAGCGGTCCGTTGCTCTATTCTACACTTTGAGTTCCTTTACAAAGTTCTCACATACACCACCATGTATACACACAAGCAGTTGGTAATTTGAACAAATTAAACTCCTTAATTAAATTAAACTCTAAATATTCCCCTATGGGTAATGGAAACTCCCCAGCACTACCCCCCCCCCCCCCCTCCGCAATTAAACTCCTTAATTAAATTAAACTCTAAATATTCCCCTATGGGTAATGGAAACTCCCCAGCACTACCCCCCCCCCTCCGCCACTAGGTGGCGACCTAATCCTCCTCCATTTGCCTGTATTATCCCACTGCCCCCCCTAGATGGCGGCCAAACTCAGTCTAGAGGATTGTAGCTGACGTGTCACTTCCTGGTTCTAAACCCCTCGTGGCTCTGCGGCCATTTTGTCTGCTCAATCTTTTTTCTTTTTTTTTCCACCGTCCCTTTAATGCCTCAAACATTCTCTCGCTACCGACCACACCCGTAACGTTTGTTCACTGCTCCCTTCACGTCACAGTCCCGCTTCCCGCTTTCTGCGTTTTGAACAGTAATCAAACTAAATACGATGTTGCCCCTTTAATTGAATGAACATCTCCCCTTTGCCTCCCGACTCTCGATTTTCAAAACAAAAACCGGTGCCGCTCTGCTGTTATTCAAACACACTATTACAGCTGGCATTCTCTCTGTGTCAAACTAATTACGTTTACGGCTACACTATTGTTCGTTTTCTTATTGGCTTGTGAAGTTGTTGAGACCCACTTTATCTTTTCACCGTCAGTTGTTCTGGTCCATGGCGCTGTTTATCTCTCCGGCCTTGCTCGGCTCGCTCGCTGGGTCCATGGCGCTGGCCTTGCTTGGCTCGCTCGCTGGCTTGGCTCGCGTCCATGGCTACCCCTTCACGCCTCGGTACTGCACACAGTCTCTTCCTTTCAAGCAATTTCAAAGCAAGCAATAATCCGGGTCCAAACGGCAACAACTGTTAGATCCTGATCAAACTGGCCAGTATCACGTCTTCGTCTGTTTGGCTCTCCATCCAATTCCTCTGCGTTGTGTCATTTTAATGGTCCTGACCTCTCTGATACTGGTTGATTAAATCCTTATCTCTCCCCGTTAGTACAATCCGCAAACCATAATAATTCTCCACCTCCGTAAGAATTCGACACTTCGACAACGTGAAATACCTTACAAGGAAAAGCGTTGTTTATTGCTATAAACAGAAACCTCAGCTCAGATGTTAACAGATTGTATTGTCCTTGAAGAGTCTATTCTAATGATCTTTCGGTGTGTTCAGTCTATCTAATGATCTTTCGGTCCAGTCTATTGTCCCTCTGCTATTTCTGTCCAACAATGGTCAGGCCTGTTCATTAGCCAAGACCATCCTCGTGGTAGCCGAAGCTAATGATGTGGCATTCTTCCTCCCCCCCCCCTTTGTGATGAGAGGAGAGAGAGTCTCTCCTGGTTTCTTCCCTCTTAGTCTCAGTCAGATTTTAGTCTGCCTTACACCCGGAAACACCGTTCGACTTATAGATCTTCGTCGTAGAAACGATAGCCGCGCCCCTCTTCTGGTTGTCAGGCGACGCGCTGTCATGACAACCGCGTTTAACCTTTACACACACTTCAAAACGCTTCATTCACTGTCAAAACCTCCATCGCGCTCTGCCTCTGTGGCCCCTTATCTTTGTTTTGTCTTCCAATCGGAATTCAAAACAAACACCCTCGCTGGCAGTGTGAGCATGCATGAAGTGAACATACTTATGTCTTCACTTTTCTTTTTGAAGTTGTTCGCTAATTTTTTGCCGTTCTTTTTTGGCCAGGCTTTTTGGCTAGCTGGGGTACCACTGGAATGCTCAACTGACCATCATTTGATTCTATTGTTTTAGCCTTAGGTACCATCTTAACTTTCAAGAACTTTAAATATAGCTCATTCTGCTCATCTTTATTATAGTGTCCCATATGACATTGGGGACCTCATATCTTTTAAATTCTGGCTTTAAAGTATAATTACCTTGGCCATGAAGGCATCTGCGCACATCTATATTTTGAAGTTGAGAAATGTGTTGGAGTTTTAATATCAGATCTGGTAACTTTTGTGGTTTCCAATTAGTAGCCAGCTTAATTACATGATTCATTGCTTCACAATTATTATTTGTCCAATTATCAGGAATCCATTTCTTTCTGTTCTTTGTCTCCATTATTTTCTTTTTCAATGTAGGTATTAACTTAGAGAAATATGTAGTGAACTCTGGGCAATTTGATTCTATATATGTTTCAAGTTCAAGTACCTTTTCACAAAAGTCATACTAGTTTTTACAGTAGGTAAGAGAATTAGCATTATGGAACAGCTTATTCTCAAGTACTGCTCTCTTTTTTGCGTCCATTCCCACTTTATGTGTTAGATAATGTTTCACATTATCCCGAATATGTTTTGAACACAAAATATGACTCGCTTCAGGAAACAAAGACTCTATGGCCTTTAAAATTGCCCGTTCCTGATCGGATCCAATAACTATGTCCTCACTGATATTTATTTCTGTTGCTAAATATGCCACGACAACTTTGATTTCAAATGGGCAAAGAAATCATGGTAAGTCTCAAAGCTGCCGTCCCAGTGCAAATACAGCCCAATAGGCCCAATGAATAATGGTGGCTCTCCAGTCTCATTCTTAAAAAGTTTTGGGTTTTTTAACACAGTCACTGTTAAGAAGCAAGCCCCCAAATTAAATGTGCGATCCACTCCTAAAACAGATGTAGCATCCTGCCCACAACAAAATGTTCTAACATCTTCTAATTGTTCATCAAAGTAAAGGATGACACAAGGTGGTTTTCCCTTCCTAGAAATTATTTGCTGAACATAATGATTTTCCTGCAACATATTCAGAACTGTCTGAAGCTCATCATATTTTGGGGTATTTTCTGGTACTTTGGGGTATTTTGGGGTACTTTGGGGTATTTTGGGGTATTTTCTGGTACTTTGGGGTATACTTTGGGGTATTTTCTGGTATTTTGGGGTATACTTTGGGGTATTTTGGGGTATTTTCTGGTACTTTGGGGTATACTTTGGGGTATTTTGGGGGTATTTTCTGGTATTTTCTGGTACTTTGGGGTATACTTTGGGGTACTTTGGGTTATTTTGGGGTACTTTGGGGTATTTTGGGGTATTTTCTGGTATTTTGGGGTATACTTTGGGGTATTTTGGGGTATTTTCTGGTATTTTCTGGTACTTTGGGGTGTTTTCTGGTATTTTCTGGTATTTTCTGGTACTTTGGGGTATACTTTGGGGTATTTTGGGGTACTTTGGGGTATTTTGGGGTAATTTGGGGTATTTTCTGGTATTTTGGGGTATACTTTGGGGTATTTTGGGGTATTTTCTGGTACTTTTGGGTATTTTGGGGTATACTTTGGTATTTTGGGGTATACTTTGGGGTATTTTGGGGTATTTTCTGGTATTTTCTGGTACTATGGGGTATACTTTGGGGTACTTTGGGGTATTTTGGGGTATTTTGGGGTACTTTGGGGTATTTTATGGTATTTTGGGGTATACTTTGGGGTATTTTGGGGTATACTTTGGGGTATTTTCTGGTATTTTCTGGTACTTTGGGGTATACTTTGGGGTATTTTAGGGTATTTTGGGGTATTTTCTGGTATTTTCTGGTACTTTGGGGTATACTTTGCGGTATTTTGGGGTACTTTGGGGTATTTTGGGGTATTTACTGGTATTTTCTGGTACTTTGGAGTAGACTTGGGGGTATTTTGGGGTACTTTGGGGTATTCTGGGGTATTTTGGGGTACTTTGGGGTATTTTGGGGTATTTTCTGGTACTTTGGGGTATTTGGGGGTATACTTTGGGGTATTTTGGGGTATTTTGGGGTATTTTCTGGTACTTTGGGGTATTTTGGGGTATACTTTGGGGTATTTTGGGGTATTTTCTGGTATTTTGGGGTATACTTTGGGGTATTTTGGGGTATTTTCTGGTACTTTGGGGTGATTAGTAGGACCCCATTAAACACTCAACTGTGTACAGCTCAGAGCGGTCACTTGGACATTTTTGAAAAAAAGAAAATTCACTGGCATTGTTTTTTTCACAGAGGAAAACATTTCTAATACAGAAATAATTATAATAATAATAATTTAAAACAAATATATATATATGTATGTATATGTATATATATTAATAATAATACTTTTTTTTCTTTTTGTTTCTGTATATTAGTGAAGTACTGCCTCACTAGTTGTCATGCAATAACCTCCACTGGATTATGTAGGTTAGTGGGTTTATAATGCTGTTGATTACTTTCTTTATTAGTGTCATATCAATCCCATTCCAATCGGTAGATGTTTTATTCTTACACTTGCTAACAATATCTATGATTTATTTTCCTTCTACAGTTTCAGATTAATTGAGTTGAAATGTCTTGCAATAGAAGCCCTGCCATCTTTTGTGTGTGACATTGATTTTCTCTGCCAAGTTTGACACTATATTAACAAAGAAGTTGTTAAACCCATTAACCACATCATTAACACATTATGTCCTATCGTCATCAGTAACATATTCAGGGTAACTTGTAGTTGAACTATTTATAATAAAACTGTTTAAAATCTTCCATATTCCTTTAATATTGTTTTTGCTATTCTCTAATAATGTGGTATAGTATTTCTTCTTGCTTATCCTCATAATATTAGTTTGTTTATTTTTGTATTTCTTATATTTATGTTCAGTCTCTATGGTTCTATGTTTTAAAACATTTTTATATAGGGTGTTATTCTTCTTTTATTTATTTATTTTACAAGCATTGTGCAGTCCTTTTGCCTCCCATTGGATTTTTTTATTGGGCAGTTTTTGTCATATAATGATTGAAATGTGTTAAGAAATGTTTCATACACTTTATCAATATCCCTTTCTTCATAAAGGTTGTTACAGTTTTGTGCTGTCAAATCATTTCTGAATGCATTTATGGATTAATCTGTTCTTATTCTCCTGTGATTGATTATATGGTCCTCTTTCTCCTTCCCACAGTTACAGTCATAGATCACAAAAACTGGCAGGTGGTCACTGATGTAATTCAAGAGCAGATTATATGTTCATAACCTATTATTATTCAACATGTCATGCTCAGATGTAATTCTCTTCCTTCCCACCTCTTGCAGAGACAAGTCGCATATTTCTTTCCTCTCCCCAGACCTTCAAGGTTGTTCCTATCGCCGGCTCTCACTGCCTCCCTGTCGGTCTTGACGTGTGGATTCTACCTTCTTCAACAGACTTGACTCCCTACTCAAATTACAATATGGATCAACTAGTAAGCTGGTCATTTGCAGCGGTTGATCGTATTTTTTCTTCAAGGAAGCAGAGCACAGCTGATTCGTTGTGTCCAGTCGGGACTTTTCAATCGGGGTTTGCGATAGACTCTTGGGGAAAATGGGGGTGCATCTGCCTCTATTCCCTTGAGATTGAGGATGTTGAGGATTTGTACATCCTCACATTCATGTTGATCGGTATGGGAGCGATCGCTATCTGGATCTGGATCTGTACAAGAATAATCGCGAAAAAGGACGATAACGGTCTGGAGATAGCTGTGGCCAGACTGGAAGTCTTCCACATGGAACTTGTAAAAAGACTCGCTGTCCATCAATCTGACAAACAATCGAGAACTCAAGTCATGCTGGGGGTCACGCAGGAAATTAAAAGCGTGACAAATCTAATTTAAATCAAATTGGAGCATTCAGGAAGCATTGTCTGCCCTGATGCACCCCCCCCCCCCCCCACTCTCAAGTCTGCTGGAGCAGGTGGAATGCACAAGGTCACGTCGGAGAGTCAAGATAAGAACAGGAGACATGGCGTTCCTTTACCCAGCACCTCACTTCCCCCACCAGGACTTGGCTCGTACACTCCCCCCCCCCCCCCCCGGTCCCATCCCCTGGTGCTGCACTGCCGGCTGCCTCGTGTGAGGGATCACTCCCACTCCCCCCCCCTTCAGCCCTGTAACAGCCCCAACCCACCCCCCCTCCTCCCGTACATGGCGCTGCCTAGGCCGGCTGCCAGTCTGTTTGCGGTGGTGAATACGCATATGTCTGTCTCAAGGCTAGCCCTACATGCGTCATCAAAGCACATGTAGGTGTTTTCATGCTTTGTACCATTATTACTATCTAAACTGTAATAATTGTGGAATATTACTGTAATGAGCTGTATGTGTATGATCCAAGCGTCCTATGATCCTCATAGGATGCATAACAGAAAAAGCATTCCATGTGAAGATATTCTGTATTTTTGCATGTCAAATAATAAAGAAACTTGAAACTTGAACTTGAATTATAATGCAGTTGTTTTTAACCAGTGTGTATATGATAATGATGTGCTTCTGTTCCCTGAAAGGGACTTGAACATCACTTCCAAACCAACTATTCTTCCATTTAAAAATGTCTAAAGAATAGAGCGTCTACAGAATGTAGGGCAAAAAGTATTTGAATCAAAATTAATAACATGCCACTGAAGCAAGGTCAAGTGTGCCTTGGAATTTTTAGCCTGCCAAATACAGTGCTCATAAAAGTCCAAAGTTAAGAATTTAAAAATGGCATAAATTTCAGTGCAACATAAAAATGTGTTTCAGCATTCACTTATTCTGAGCTGTATATATCTTTCTGAATGTGTCCTTGATTTACAGTCCGAGTTCATTAAATTTCATACTAGCTATGTGTCTAGCTTCACCTACTGAATTTTTTTTGTCAAAAGTTAAAAGTTTTAAATTGGATAACTTTTAGTGCAGCTTAAAGATGTTCTTCCTCAGGAGACTCAAGTCCTTTGATGTCTGCAGTGAAATTATACAAAAATGTTCTACCCCTCGGTGGCAAGTGGTGGAGAGATGCATAAGGAGTAAGATGCAGGACATCATGAAGAATGACAGCCAGCCTCTCGATTACACCCTGGCAGGACAGAGGAGCAGCCGCAGCGGACGGCTCATCTTGCCACACTCTCGGACTGAGAGGTACAGGGGTTCTTTTGTCCCTTCAGCCATCAGACTGTTTAAAGCCCAACCTCCAGGTTAAACCCTACTTATCAATTATGGGTAGTTTACATCATTGGTATATAATTTCATTATTTATTTTTTTCCATTTGACACCGGAAATGCCACTCTGAAAGAGTTAAAAAGGTCCACGCACGAATAACATGCACGCGCAAATCAAAAAAGCTTATCAAACGCCGACGTCACAACAGGACAACAGGTGCATATTAATGAGTCGAATCTAAAAGCTTATCAGACGCTAGCACCTATCTATGCCTATCACGGCCGTGACGTCACTTCAGGAAACGTATGCCTTATGTCCGTCCGGGTCATAGTACTAGATCAATGGTGGCTCACTCAGTGCATCACAGTTAGCCTATATCTCCGCCGTCCCTGCTACAGTCGACTCGGGACCACTACACTCACTGACGTTAGCCTATAGCCCGCCGTCCCTGCGGGTGGTTCTCTCCTCTTTGTGTGCCCCCGTCCCCGCGGAGAAGCTTGTGGACTCGACAACAGCGGCGCCGGAGCCCGCAGCGATAGTTAGCTCATAGCTATCGTGTAACACTAGCCTTTACGGGCTCGAGCACCCTACGGCTGCCGCCGCCGTCGCGTCCATGGACCCCCCGGCAGGGCACCCGTGGGGACGGGGTGTACTGTACAGAGAGGAGAGAACCATTTTGGGTCGGCCGTTCATGCCGGCCAGCGAGCCGGATGTCGGGATATGTTGTTAGCACAATAGCTACCAAGCTAAGCTATGTTATCTACTAACGTTATAAACACAATATGTGTACAACGACACAATGATTTACATTATTACAAATATGGTAACGTGGTTGTGGCTTTTACAAATAGTGGTTAGCTTTAGAGATGGATGGATGGCTATAATCACGGAGCAATAGTGAGGTGAAACAGATACATTTCATTCGGCTAGTAGTAGCAAGCATATATCTATGGTAGCAAGGCTCTCTGCCTGCCACTAGCTGTGTGACTCTCAGCGCCCCCTGGTGAGCCCCCTGGTGCCCTGCACCTGTTGTGACGATCATTTCGATTACACACGCACGTTATGAACCATTGATTAAAATATGCACATGCGTGGTGATTGTGTTGGGCAGACAAAATGTTTGATAAAAACGCTAAAACTGGGTCAATTTCAATACTTTTTTTTCCCCTTCTTCATGAAAGCCACTGTTGGCCTAGTCCACATTGTTTATTGAACAAAAATACAACGTGGAGGTTGACCTTTAACACCTCAGGCGAGGGCAGAGGCTCATGAGTCCCCCCCCCCTGCCATTGGCAATGTGCAATTACCTAAATGTATTGTTCTATTTTACTGCTGCTACTGTACCTTTTTTATTTTATTTTAAATGTTTAACTTCAAGTAAACATACTGTTTAAGTACTGGTTAAGTACTGTTTTTATTGTTTGTCCACCACATTATTTTACTTGTTTAACTCTTTTATCGTGTGTCCCTTCATGTCTGTGTATTTTAACATTCGTCAACTGATGAGAGCTTGTATACCTGAATCTCCCCAAGGGGATCAATAAAGGATCTATGTATCTATCTATCTCCAAATGTTTCTGAATGTGTCCTTACATTCTCAGTTTGTTATATTTCATACCGGCTTCACATTGGACTGCTCTGGGCACTCGCTGAAATAATTGTACCCCCCCCCCCCCCCCCCCCACCCCCCCGGTGCTTCTGGCAGGCATTCTTCCCTACCACTTCTTTCACGCTGGCGAGAACACTCACGCGCACCTTCACCTCGGATAGAGACGACTTCACTTCACTTGATGGACATAGGTAATAATAATATAATAAGGTAATTGATAGGCAAGATGTGCAGCGTTGGTCTGGGGAATCAGAGGAGGCGCTCCAAGCTGCACTTGAATGTACAGAATGGAGTGTGTTCCGCGACAACGCAGACAATATTAATGACTACACGGAGACAGTGCTGGACTTTGTTTGTATTTTGGTAGAAGAAACAATCCCCTCTACCACAATTAGAGTTTACCCAAACCAAAAGCCTTGGGTAGACAAATCAGTCCGCGAAGCTCTGAAAGTGCGCACCTCAGCCTACAATGCCGGCTTGTGACAGGCAACATGAATGACCACAAGGTGGCGAGATACAACGTAAGGAGGTCAGTAATAGAGGCAAAATGGCGCTACAGGGATCAAATTGAACTTCAGTATGAACAGGCTGACTCTAGAGGTATGTGGCAGGGCCTCAGAACGATGACAGATTACAAAGGCACCCCCCTCAACCTGAACAGTGACATCCAATTGGCAAATGATCTCAATACCTTCTATGCAAGGTTTGAGGCTGTGAATAACAACACCAGCCTACAAACCACTGCAATGGAGGGGGGGGGACACTGCCGATGGATAACAGAACATGAGGTGAGGAGGACCTTTAAGAAAGTGAATATCAGGAAGGCAGCAGGACCAGACGGTATCCCCAGCCCTGAGTCCCCTCCTCTACTCCCTGTACACACATGACTGTGTGGCACAGCGGAACAACAACACAACTATCAAATTTGCTGACGACACAGTAGTGGTGGGCCTGAACTCTGCAAACGACGAGGGGGCCTACCTGGAAGAGGTAAAGGTTCTAGCGGGATGGTGTCAAGAGAACAGCCTCTCCCTGAATGTCAGCAAAACAAAGGAGATGATTGTGGACTTTAGGAGGTCGGGGGTCAGGGACTATAGCCCCCTCAGCATCGACGGGGCACCTGTTGAGAGAGTGAACAGTTTTAACCCATTTAATCCCAAATTTTTTCTTGCAATGTAAGTGCTTGCATTTTGTTCCTTAGCCCTCCCTAACAGATGATCTGTATTTATTTTTTAATTTTATGATGGTTAAGTTGGTGAAAATGTTAGTTGTATGCTTGGTCACAATAGTGACCATTGGGATCTAATATAGTCAAAATTAGCAATTTTGCAGATTTTGACTATGTATTGTTATATATTTTGCGTTAGACTCGACCGATTTGCACTACACTTGGTGGAAGTGTGTACCGTGGTCCATTGTAGAACCTGTGAAATTTTAGTGTGCATGCGACTTACAGGGCGGGTCCACGGGCCATCCAAACACAGCTGTCCATTGACCTCCATTCACCTCCATTAATTTTTTAGAACAGCATTACACAAAAACTATTGAACAAATGTTTACAAAACTTGGTGGATGCATGTGGCATGGGCCAACTTAGAATCCCTCATAATTAGGAGTGAATCCGACCCACAGGGCAGGTCCACACCCTGCCCGAACATTTCTGTGTGTGTGGGGGGGGGGGGGTTAGTCCAGGTTCTGTGATGGCAGGTAAGAGAGGGGGGGGCTGGGTGTGTGTGTGTGTGGGGGGGGTTAGTCCAGGTTATGTGGAGGCAGGTAAGAGAGGGGGGAGCTGGGTGTGTGTGTGTGTGTGGGGGGGGGGTTTAGTCCAGGTTCTGTGGAGGCAGGTAAGAGAGGGGAGGGCTGGGTGTGTGTGTGTTTGTGGGGGGGGGGGTTAGTCCAGGTTATGTGGAGGCAGGTAAGAGAGGGGGGGGAGCTGGGTGTGTGTGTGTGTGGGGGGGGGGGGCTGGGAGAGAGTTCAGCTTCCTGACAGCCTGGTGTATGAAGCTGTCTCTTAGTCTGCTGGTCCTGCAGCTCGGAGGCTCCTCATTCTCCTCCCGGAGGGCAGCAGAGTGAAGAAGCGTTGTGAGGGTGGTCATTATGTAATCTGGATGGTCATTATGTAGTCTGGGTGGTCATTATGTGGTCTGGGTGGTCATTATGTGGTCTGGGTGGTCATTATGTGTAGTCTGGGTGGTCATTATGTGTAGTCTGGGTGGTCATCATGTAGTCTGGGTGGTCATCATGTAGTCTGGGTGGTCATTATGTAGTCTGGGTGGTCATTATGTGGTCTGGGTGGTCATGTGTAGTCTGGGTGGTCATTATTTAGTCTGGGTGGTCATTATGTAGTCTGGGTGGTCATCATGTGTAGTCTGGGTGGTCATTATGTAGTCTGGGTGGTCATTGTGTGTAGTCTGGGTGGTCATTATGTAGTATGGGTGGTCATTATGTGTAGTCTGGGTGGTCATTATGTAGTATGGGTGGTCATTATGTGTAGTCTGGGTGGTCATTATGTGTAGTCTGGGTGGTCATTATGTGTAGTATGGGTGGTCATTATGTGTAGTCTGGGTAATTATGTGTAGTCTGGGTGGTCATTATGTGTAGTCTGGGTGGTCATTATGTGTAGTCTGGGTGGTCATTATGTGTAGTATGGGTGCATGGTCATCATGTGTAGTCTGGGTGGTCATAAAAAAACGTGGATGAATAAAAGAAATCGTCAAAATCGCCTATTTCTGACTATGTTTTATCCCAATGGTCACTTGTGTGACCATGGTTACATTTCCACCTCTTCTGGTTAAAATATGCATGCAAGCATATCATTGTCATTACATATCAGTAGAAGACCCTTTAATTAGTATATACAACATGTTGTTTCTTGTGAAAGTTTATTTTTTTATCCAGAGCAAACTACCATGCTTCTAGAGCTAAAATCACAAATGTGACCATTAGGATTAAATGGGTTAAGTACCTCGGAATCCACATATCCGAGGACTTGAAATGGACCACACACATTGACAGTGTTATCAAGAAGGCACAACAACGCCTCTACTTCCTTAGGCGCCTAAGGAAGTTCAACGTGAGTTTGAAGAACTTCTACTCATGTACAATAGAGAGCATCCTGACTGGCAATATCACCTCCCGGTTTGGGAATAGCACTGCACAAGACCGCAGCAGACTACAGAGAGTGGCCCGGTCAGCCGAACGCACAATTGGAGGGGGGCTTCCCACTCACCAAGGCATTTACAACAAGCAAGGCATGGGCAAGGCTAAGAGAATAATCAAAGACTCCAGCCAACCAAACAACTGCCTCTTTGAACTGCTGCGGTCAGGCAAACGATACCGGAGTCTCATGGCAAGCACAGAGAGACTCAGAAGGAGCTTCTATCCCCAGGCCATCAGGATGCTCAATGAACAATGATTGCTCAATGAACAATGATTGAACAATGAACAATAACAGGCCAGCAACACACCCACAGCACACACACACTCACTTTAAATAAACAACACACTGTAGCACCCACTTTATCACACTTTACGCTTTACACTTTATATTTATATCATTGGTAAGGGAATTGCACATCTCTCATTCCTTATTCCTTATTGCACCTCACCACCACAATGGTGGCACCACAAGCTAAGCTATACCTCACCATTTTTGTTTTTGAATTGATTGAATTGATTGATTGATTGATTGATTGATTGATTGATTGATTGATTGATTGATTGGTTGAAAAGTGTATTAACAGATTGCAGAATGGGTACAGTACAGTACAGCTCAATACATACAATTGTTAAGGGGATGCAGACCAGAGAAAGACTTTCGTCTTGTTTACATCAGGGTCCCCCATTTTCAATTCATCATAACTTATATGACACACACGAAATACAGATAGACAGTACTGCTACATCTATACATTTATGACATACCAGATTTGCAAATACAGTACTGTTTGTGATACAAAAAAATTCCAGAAAAAGAGTGTATATACATTTGACGTAGAAACTGTACATTAGAGGGGGTTGGGTAGGTGGGGTGGGGTTTGGGGGGGGGGGGGGTGCTGTACATTTGAGGTGGGGGGGGGGGGTTGGGTAGGGGGGGGTGGGGGACACTGTACACTGTACATTGGAATACTGACAAAGCCATACTTGGTAATTTACTGTACAACTGGGTTAGGACATTTGTAGGGGCCAGTTTCGAATTGCAGTCTCCCGTAGATGTTCTTTGAGAGTGTTTTTGAAAGTGGGAAGTGATTCACATTCCTTTACAGCTTTAGGTAGGGCATTCCACATTGATGTGGCATAATTGCGAAACGTGTTTAGTCCCTTGTTTGAGCCGAATCTGGGTTTAACATGATTTGTGGAGCTCCCTCTGGTGTTGTGATCGTGGTATCCACTGACCTTTGGGAAGTATTTTGACATGTACATGGGTACCTTCGTCGTGTAGTGTATCTTGTAGACCAGGCCCATTGCAAGTTGCTGTACTCTGTCGTCTACTCTAAGCCATCCTAGGTTGTCAAAGTGGGCAGGGGTGAGGTGGGTTCTAGGAGTAAGGTCAAGCAGTAGTCTGACTAGTTTGTTTTGAGATGTTTGTAATTTGTTTTTTAGTGCCTTTGAGGTGCTTTGGTACCATGAGGTGCAAGCATAGTCGTAGTACCCTTGAATGAGTGCTCCTGCCAGAGTCTTCAGGGTATTCTTGTTTACCAGAGAGGAGATCCGGTACAAGAATCGAGTTCATTGGTTGACTTTTTTTATTACATTGGATGCCATTTTGTCACAGGAAAGATTAGCCTCTAGGATGGAACCCAGGTAGGTAATTGTACCAGATGTACATACTGTATATAGAGGTATACTGAACAATTGTTGTTTACACTTGTGCTTACTTGACTCCTTGACTTTCTATTTTTTACTTATTATACAAATAATAAAGAAACTTGAACTTGAAACTTGAGAGAGTGTGTGTCTGTCAGAGTCAGTAAGAAAGGGGCCATGTGGAGACAGCTGAGGGGCCATCTTGTTATTTTAGTGTCAGGAGAAAGAATGGTTTAGAACAGGGCTATTCAACTGGCGGCCCGCGTGCCAGATCCGGCCCGCGGGATGATTCTGACCGGCCCGCCAAAGATTACATGATAATAAAAAAAAAAAAGTTTAATTAATTTTTTTTTTTTTTTTTATATTTCTTCTTTTTTTTTTTACTTTTTTCTTTTCATGTCAACGTTAACACGCACAATTGAGCCAAAAGTCACTCAATTAATGACATTTCATTGATAAATTGAGGGAAAACTTTGCAAGTCGATTTGATGAATTTGACATGTCCAGAGAATTGATGCATTTTGTGAGCAACCCATTTGCCAATGTAGCTGCTATTTCCACAAAAGGACAAGAGTTCCTTGCATCACTTCACATTGATGAAGGTCTCCTGCAACTTGAAATAATTGACATGCAAGCATCATCTGCTCTGAAGCAGGCACTTGAGAATGAATCCACCACAACATTTTGGATAAAGTGTATTCATGTCAAGACATTCCCCAAAATAAAAACGCTGGCAATATCTGTGCTAACAATGTTTGGCTCAACATACACCTGTGAATCCAGTTTCTCTCACATGAATGCCATTAAAACAAGCAACCATGCCTCCTTGACAAATGAGCATTTGCATCACTGTTTGCGGGTAGCCCTCACTTCCTATGAACCCTCTTTCTCTGCCATTGCCCAGTCAAAGAAGTGCAATCGCTCTCATTAGATGTGTGTATGTAGGCTAGGCCTGTCTGCCCCCCACCCCCCTGATGTTTGAGAGTTAAGAGTCGACAATAAGTGCTAATAAGATGCTGTGATTTGCTGTTGTTGCACAGACATGAAGCACTTTTTCATAAGCTCAGCTGCACTATAAATGTGCTTTTTTGTTCAAGTGTTGATGTTAGAATGTTCAGATGCACATCATGCACTTGTTTGTTTTTTATTTTATTTTTATATTGAAATGTTGAAGAGGAGATGTTGCAGTTGTTGCACAGTCATAAATGAAGCACTTTTTGCAGGAGATGTTGCAGACGTGGCACATAAATGAAGCACTTTTTTTGAAAAGTATACTACTTTTGCAATGTAGTTAAAGGGGAACTATCTTATAAATGGCCTTTTTCAGTGTTTAGCATTGTTTCCTAGCTATGTGGACTTATATTAATATGATTCATTCTAATTCTCATATTGGCGCATTCTTCCAATTCTCCTCTCACAATATTCACCCTCACTGAACTGAGTCATCTGAAAATGTGCTGATTTGTGATGTCAGAGAGACACCGCTGCATGATAATCAGCTGAGTTTCCACACAGTTCCCACTGTGGTTGGAGCCCAGGCTCAAAACGGCTTAAGATCTTGAGGTAGAAAAATGCTGTTTTTGAGTACTTGATTAGAAATACAAAACAATGAATTAAAAAAAAAATTACAGAGGTGTTCCATAAACCCACAGGAATTGTGTAAAAGTGCCCAAATAGTGAAAGAAATAGTAAAATAGTTCCCCTTTAAATAAAAGTTGTGAAAATGTGGTTGCGTGTTGTGTCAAGTGTACATATATTCATAGCACGGGGAGGCGCCGTGGCAGTCCGGCCCCTGGCCCCTTGGGTTTCTGACAATGTGGCCCCCTGAACAATTTAGTTGAATAGCCCTGGTTTAGAAGATTAGAGACAAGAGGTAAGATCAGTAAGTTAGTTGGTTAAAATGTAATTAGATGCAAATTAGAGTAGGTTGGACGTGTGAGCCATGAGTGGACAAAGAATAGGGAAGTATAATTGATTAGACCAATGTAGTATATTTTTGATTGGTTATTAATGGTTATTAAACCGTAAACAGCACAAATTGGTATTAAGCAGCAATATGGACAGATTCCCAGACAAAGATGTCGATTGCAAGAGCTCTGACATCACCACGACGGGGAAACAGTCACCCCAATCAATACTGACTTCATCATGAAACCTGATTTCATCAGGCAGGTCAAAAACCAGTTCTAATGTGATTAACAATAGACTGACAGAACCACACACACACACACACACACACACACAGAGACACACACACACAAACACACTCTCTCATATGACTGAATGAGCCTCTGTTACTAGACTGACAGAACCACACACACACACACACACACACACACACACACACACACACACACACACACACACACACACACACACACACACACAGAGACAGAGACACACAATAGTTTCATGTGACAGACACTCTCACTCACCCATCACCCCAGACTGATTTGATCACACACTACACACAGACATATCAGGTGACACCCACACAAACCACATACACCAAACCAGTTTACCAACTATTGGCAGGGGAGGACCAGACCCACTTGTGTATTGGAGATTTAAACAACTTGTTGAGAAGAGAACAGTAGAGGACTCAGTCTAGTCGAGGCTGGGTCAAGGATGGACGTTTTGTTGCTGTGCTGTGGAAACCTATGCTTGTATGCTGAATAAATCACCTTTTCACCAACTGAGCCATTGCCTCTGAAAACCATCTCCAGTCTGCATTCTTCTTGAAACCAGCGCTCTCACTCAAAGAATCTACTTCACCAATCAGTAGTAAATAAGAGGGATTACATTATACTATATAATACTGTTGCCTAGAGAGAAATGGTCTCTCTTTGCTCTTGCTACTCTGATGTCATTCTGTCATTAAGATAATGTTATGATCTGACATTTTGTGTTCTTTCCTACAGAGCCTCCTCATCATCGATCAACAAGAGACCTCACAAGCAAGTGAACCTGCTATTAATGAAGGTGCCAGTGTGTCTACTGCAACTGTTGCTGCTGCTGCAACATCATCCAGTACACCACCACAACCACCTACTGTAGAGCTACAACCCAGAGCTCTATGAGCCAGTTTTTGCAAAAGGCTATGACACTATTCTTTTTAGCACTCTGCTTCTTGTTGAGTATGTAAATGAAGCTATATAAACGATAATTTTAGTAATTCATTTGACACATTAAACATTTTGGTAATAGATTCATTAAAGCAACAAAAAATCTGAGGAGCCGCTTGGGAGCCGAAAGAGCTGGCTCTTTTTAGTGAGCCGAGCCAAACGAACCCATCACTAGTAACCACGGCGCTAACTGATATGAAAACCTTTTATAGAATTACACCAGGTACCTGTCGGGACCTGGGGACGTGCCCCACTGTACATTAAATTAACTGCTGCAAGGAGGCATCGAGCATTTAGTGGTCACTAGTAGAGTAATTGAGCTTCATCCTTATTATTTTAAAGACCTTGTTAATTTCACCCGGGTCAGAAGTAAGGGAGCCTGAATCGTCTGGTATCTGGGTAATTTGATTCAATGTCGTCCTGGACCTCATTTGATGGGCCAGAAGGCAACCAGACTTATCTCCATATTCACACACGGTCCCCAGAGAGTGCAGTATGAGACGCTCTGCCAGCCCTGTTAGGAGGAGATTGAGCTCCGCTTGTAGCCCCATCCTTTTCCGTATATAAATCAGGTGATTGTTGGTTACTTGAGAATAGGCTGTCCAGGTTTGAAATATACTCCTCTGGTTCCCTTTGGTGCTCAATGGATGGAGTTTATTGACAAGAGTTGTATGTGAGATGATCTTACAGCTAATAACAGCGTCAAGAGTCTCCCACAGGAGCGGTGCGGGAGTCTCTTCAACCGCATTGGTTTCATAAAAACAATTCGGATATGATTTTGCAAAAGCTTGCATCAGCTAGTAAGTTAGGGTCTAGACGCCATCATTTAAATCCCTTGGGTTTAACCCTTTGTAGTGTGGTAGTGAAAGGGTTAACGATAGTTCTATTAGTGTTAGTGACGCTCAGCGTCATATTGCACATATCTCGCTCCAGTGTATATGCACTGAATAAAAACTTCACAATGTACCTTTACATACCAACATCCGTCTGACCACACCCCCATCTGCTACCTACATAAGCAGGGGTGGGGCCACACACTCATCTACTTCTCAAATCATTTCACCACAAGGAAAGATCAAGGGCCGCAGTGGCGTCTAGACGCTGAGCGTCACTAACACTAATAGAACTACGGTTCGTATCGTTGTATATCGTGTTAGCTTCCGCTCAGCGTCATATTGCACAACAGGAGCTGAGCGGGAGCTAAAAGCTCGACAAATGTACCCCGCTGAGGCCCCCCACAACCATCAGAACCGGGGAGGACAGAGCCCCCCGACCCTCCCTAATGGAGGGATACCCTCCCTATTGGAGGACGGGAGGGAGACGGATCCGACCGTGCGAAGAGGAACTCAAGCAACTCAACGCACAGGGTGAGCAGACCGTGGCTTGACCCCACGACTACGCACACGCACAACCCGCATGCCACCAGCAAACGAACGGAAGGAACAAACCTCGTTACCGCCCCCAAAATCACGGGGTCAAGAGCAAACCCGTGGCAAGGCCGTAGCAGCGGAGCGCAAAGGAAGACCCAGACCCAGAAGGGACTGGAGCCCCCCGGAAAAAGGGGGCCCGGAGAGGTCAACGACGCCACAGCATCAAAACCTCACCAGGCGGTCACTAGTGACACCGCCTCCCACATCGCCAGCGTATTCGGACAGGGCCCATCCAGGAGCCCTTCCCCCCACTAGCTTCAGGCTCATGTGCGAACTTGCCACCTGAATTTGTACACCTTTACCCTAAAGTAAAGAAAAAGAAAAAAAAACCAAAGAGAGGGGCCAAAGAGCTATACATGTAAACTTCTGTAGGCTAACACCTAACCCAGTTGTGGACTCAATGCCATGTTTACTTAAATGTGAAAACATGATACACACAACCCTCTTTCACAATAAAAAAGGCAAAAATTCACTCTCACTACTGCAAGAGGAACGCCGTCTTTTATGATGAGAGAAGACATAAGTCCTCGACCAAGTTCTAGCTACAAGCCTTGCTAAGTCATACATAATAGCGACCAAACTATTTTCAGAGAAAACTCTCCCTAAGCAAGAGCACAACCCCAGCAGTAGCTGAGGGATTACACCGTATCCCCAAAAATATAGTGAATCAACACACGTTTTGTAAACAAAATCATATTTGGTGGGGGGGGGGGGGGGCAAACCGGGGAATAATTTCACCCACCCCCTCACCACCTCACTCCTGATACAACACAAAAAGAAGAAACAGAGCCGTGACACCAGGTGCATGGCGCGCCAGATGAAGCACATACTTACCTGTAGAGTAAAAGCTTTACATCACGCCAGCCACAACCGATAACCTCGTTTGAAAACAGGTTTTATCCACAGCTCCGCTTATGTGTGAAAACTTGCCACTTGTTATTTTTACCATTACCCTTAAGTAAAGAAAATAACAAGCTAAGAGAGGGACTCAGGCCCTTGATCACATGCCACTATGTACAGCGCTGTAGGTTAACACCCAGCCAGTTGTGGACTCAGCCACGTTGTCTAAACGTTACATGAACACACACACAACTTCTCATCATACAACAAAAAACCCCAGTTAATTTTTACTCACGTAAAAAATAACGCTGTTTTTAGGTAGAGAGAAAGACATAAGCCTTGGCCAATGCTAGAACCTAAGCTATACAAGATAGCGACCAAGACCATTTTCACACAGCACACGTCGTATCTCCAAATGCAGTGAAGTAACATATGTTTTGTTAAACAAAGACATCGTTATTAACCAAAAACATTCGGGAGGGGGAGGAAGGAAGAGTGGGGTAATGTCCTACGGACATCTTACCTACACCTCGTACGCAGGACGAAATGGCCGCAAACACAGGTTGGTCTATCACGTTGATGAGGCCTCTCGCTGGCAGGGCCAGAAGCGGCGACGGCTGGAGCCTCGCTCCTGCGCGACGCCCCCCTCCTGCGGCCGGTCATGGCGCAGGCCCGACAACATATTTTGCCAGAGATGACGCCATAGTCAGAGTGCCAGGGCCCGCTACCTCCTCACGGCTAGTGCCAATGGTTGTAGCATAAGCTAACAGCTAACTCCAGGCTAACTGATAGCATCAAGCTAACATTTCCAGCTGAGCGTAGCCGCCAGCTAATGACTTAGCCTAGCAGCTAACTGGCTAACAGTTAGCTTCTACCGGCTATCGATAGCCACTAGCTAACGCAGTAGCAAGCTAAGCGGCTACTCTGAAGCTGTATAACGTGAGAAATAGCGATACAAGCCTACACTTCTGACAGCCGCTGTCTTTTCCTCTTTTTATCCGAAGAAAAAAGGGAAAAAGGCAACACACGTCCCTCTCACAGAACGGTGTTTACCAGACACAGCGGCATCGGCAGTAAGCCCCGTTGTACGCGGGCTGCAGCCGACTCGAGCTCGGAGATATTCTCATAATGAAACACCAAACTCGCATCCCTCGTGCCGGGTGTTTTCGTCTTGAAAAACGGGGCCAGCGTGGTGGCAGAGGGTATCCGTTTTCCAGAGACCCGGGGAATTGAACTGCAGACTCGGAATCACGGCCCCAGGAAAACAAAGCTACGACTTCACTGAGGAGGAGCACTGTGTTATCGTGGGGCATCAAACTACAACCCCCTCCACGCCGCTATAAGGGGCAACGAAGGGATTCTAGCCTGGAGCCGACCTTACGCAAGCTGCACAGTTGTCCCCTCACAACTGACACACCGAGGCTCGCGTCGCAAAAACATCACCTGCCCAGGGAGACCGTCAGCTCTCACATAGCCGACCGCCCCCCGAGGCATAGTATCCAGCTGCAGAGCCGGAGACAACGCCGGCGGGGATTGCTCAGCGACACGCGCCCCAATGCGAATCGCCGGTGGAGATCAGAATGATCATCATCTTCTAGACTCTCCGGTGGTGAAGACATTATCGCTTTATTTTCTCGAAAAATTGTGAGAGAGAAAACAAAGATACAATGTCAACGCAGCTCCTCTTCTCTTCAACAAACTACTTTGGCACTAAACTTAAAATGGTGTATTACAGACACTTTCGGTGGTGAAAGTAGGGAAGGAGCTGATTGTGTGGCCACAACCCCGCTTATATAGTGTGTGCATGTGGAGAAAGTTATTCATTATTAGAGTGGATAAAGGGATAGTTCCAATAGAGCAGAGCGTAAAGCTATACGATCTATAACTGAACGTTATTGGCATAGATTGGAGCGCAGTTAGTGTGTCTACCTTCTGTGAACATTTATCAACCATCTGTGTTGAAATCCGATCCAAAATGGCGGAGGTATATCCATTCTAAGAATTGAACTGTACATACAGTAGATTTCATTCTTCATTCTCGATGCACACCTGGTGATACTAAATCCAAATTGAACTCTGCCATTTGAAAGAGGAGATTTGGCCCGATCCATAGATGTGCGAGTTGGCTATAATAAGGTAATTTATAGGCCTCATATTCTATAATAATATTTCAAATAGCATCTCCCATATTGTTGGAGGTACTCAACCTCTACTAATGAACACGATACTCTAACTTACCATCTTTACATAATAACGTTTGAGAGCATTTTTCCTCTGAAAACTTAAAACAAGAGTTCTCTTTCATAATCTTAAAACAGGGTGTCTACAAAACGTTCAAAGTATTTGAGTGAATAAACAATATTATCTTCTGGGAGCACTGACGGCAGGAGTAAATTAAAATACAATTCAGTCTTCTGCCTTGTCTGTAAACAAGGGGTGGTGTTCCCTGTTAGGGGGATTAGTAGTTCCTTTGTAGCTTATTAAACTGGTTCCTTTCTGAGCGGTGCAAGAATACAGTTTGCATCACTCCAACACAATAGCTGAAATATGATTATAAATGTGTTGTGTGCTGCTGGAGTGTGTGTGTGGGTGTGTGGGTGTGTGTGCGTGCGTGCGTGTGTGCGCAAGCATGCATGCAATTGTGAGTGTACCGGTATGTGTGTGTGAGTGCATGCGAGTTTGTTCACGTGCATGCATGTGTGTGTGTATGTGCACGTGTGTGTGCGTGTGTGTGTGTGTGTGTGTGTGTGTGTGTGTGTGTGTGTGTGTGTGTGTGTGTGTGTGTGTGTGTGTGTGTGTGTGTGTGTGTGTGTGTGTGTGTGTGTGTGTGTGTGTGTGTGTGTGTGTGTGTGTGTGTGTGTGTGTGTGTGTGTGTGTGTGTGTGTGTGTGTGTGTGTGTGTGTGTGGATGTTTATTAAAAAGGATCCCCATTAGCTGATGCCAATGGCACCAGCTAGTATTCCTGGGGTCCGAAGTCCCACATATCAATATATTCACATACAAATATACATACAACACATGCACACACATACACACACACGCACATACAGTATATAAATGTACTGTATACACCCACACATACATAATCCTCTTGGATTAACGCGCTATATACTGTAAATGCAGTCCATTACACACATCACTCGAGTAGTATGTTGGTTTTCATCCTTTTTTGTGTCAAGGACCCCCAAATTGAAACACATTAGACTGCGGAACCCCACTTGATAAATGGTAAATGGACTGCATTTATATAGCGCTTTTATCCAAAACGCTTTACAATTTGTTCCTCACATTTTTACCCATTCACTCACACCGATGGCAGAGGCAACCATGCAAGGAGCCAACCTGCTCATTGGGAGCAAGTGTCTTGCTCAAGGACACTTTGACATGCTGCCTGGGAGGAGCGGGAATCGAACAGGGAACCTCCGGATTACCAGACGACTGCTCTACCTCCTGAGCCACTGTCGCCCCATAGTTGATAACATCTAGTTGAAGGGATAACGGTGGACACTAATAGACATTCGTATACTGTACATTCTCTCATTGGCTTCTAGTCGATTGAATAATATTAATATAATACTTATAATAATAATAATAATAATAATAATAATAATAATAATAATAATAATAATAATAATAATAATAATAATAATAATAATAATAATAATACTGAAATCAAACATATTCTGCAGACCCCCTGGAATCCCCTCAAGGACCCCAGGTTGAGAACCAGCAGACCCCCTGGAAGCCCCTCAAGGACCCCAGGTTGAGAACCAGTAGACCCCCTGGAAGCCCCTCAAGGACCCCAGGTTGAGAACCAGTAGACCCCCTGGAAGCCCCTCAAGGACCCCAGGTTGAGAACCAGTAGACCCCCTGGAAGCCCCTCAAGGACCCCAGGTTGAGAACCAGCAGACCCCCTGGAAGCCCCTCAAGGACCCCAGGTTGAGAACCAGTAGACCCCCTGGAAGCCCCTCAAGGACCCCAGGTTGAGAACCAGTAGACCCCCTGGAAGCCCCTCAAGGACCCCAGGTGGAGAACCAGCAGACCCCCTGGAAGCCCCTCAAGGACCCCAGGTGGAGAACCAGCAGACCCCCTGGAAGCCCCTCGAGGACCCCAGGTTGAGAACCAGTAGACCCCCTGGAAGCCCCTCGAGGACCCCAGGTTGAGAACCAGCAGACCCCCTGGAAGCCCCTCGAGGACCTCAGGTTGAGAACCAGCAGACCCCCTGGAAGCCCCTCGAGGACCCCAGGTTGAGAACCAGTAGACCCCCTGGAAGCCCCTCGAGGACCCCAGGTTGAGAACCAGTAGACCCCCTGGAAGCCCCTCGAGGACCCCAGGTTGAGAATGTGTTGTTTTCTGTTGTGGCACATTGATCTTTGTATGGCCAGTGAACATACAACACTCAATTGTTAATTCTTTTTTCTTTCTATTGCCTATATTTATTATACGTATACTATAACCAATAAAGCACATTTATTGGCCCTCATCTGCACCGGCACTGTTTATTTTTCTCATATTCCTTTTATTCAGATTTTATTATAATGTTTTCATAGTTAATTTTCTCCTATTATTATATTCAGATGTAATTGTATTCTTCTTATATTACCCTGCCCATACCTGTACCTCCCCTCCCCCCTTCCCGTGCTGCTATGACAGCCAAATTTCCCCAAGGGGATCAATAAAGGAATATCTTACCTTATCGTATCGTATCTCATCGCATCTCATCTACTGTGTGGGGGGTGGTGTGTGTGTGGGAGTGGTGTGTGTGGGGGGTGGTGATGTGTGTGGGGGTGGTGTGTGTGGGGTGGTGTGTGGGGGGTGGTGTGTGTGTGGGGGTGGTGTGGGTGTGTGGAGTGGTGTGTGTGGGGGTGGTGTGTGTGTGGAGTGGTGTGTGTGTGGTGTGTGTGTGTGTGGGGCGTGGTGTGTGTGTGTGTGGGGGGGTGGTGTGTGTGGGGGTGGTGTGTGTGTGGAGTGGTGTGTGTGGGGGTGGTGTGGGTGTGTGGAGTGGTGTGTGTGGGGGTGGTGTGTGTGTGGAGTGGTGTGTGTGTGGTTTGTGTGCGTGTGGGGCGTGGTGTGTGTGTGTGTGGGGGGGTGGTGTGTGTGGGGGGTGGTGATGTGTGTGGGGGTGGTGTGTGTGGGGGGTGGTGATGTGTGTGGGGGGTGGTGTGTGTGTGTGGGGGTGGTGTGGGTGTGTGGAGTGGTGTGTGTGGGGGTGGTGTGTGTGTGGAGTGGTGTGTGTGTGGTGTGTGTGTGTGGGGCGTGGTGTGTGTGTGTGTGGTGTGTGTGTGGGGTGTGGTGTGAGTGTGGTGTGGAGTGGTGTGGGTGTGTGGAGTGGTGTGTGTGTGGGGGTGGCGTGTGTGTGTGTGGAGTGGTGTGTGTGTGGGGGGTGGTGTGTGTGTGTGTGTGTGTGTGGTGTGTGTGTGTGCAGTGGAGTGTGTGGAGTGGTGTGGGCCCTAAACAGGACGCTCTCACAACACTACTCTCTTGCTCTCCGGGTGAAAACAGAGCTCAGTTTAGGAGATAGTTAGGGGCCGACAGAGCGTGACATTGGTGGAGCCGGTTCGTGGACCAGGAGTGCTGGAAGGAGGCCAGGAGCGCGTCACTGACAGACAGATAGATGGAGAGCTGCTGCCAAGTCCCTCTTTGGCTCAGCGGGAAATAAACTCTTGCCACAGTCAGAGACTAAATCCCCCAAAGGAAGGGTTGAGAAAGCTGTGGGGGATTAGGCTCAGACTCAGAAGGTAGGGTTGCGTTGCGAGGAATCTATGAATAATTGAACGTAGCGGAGCAAACAAACAAATGCACACAGGGAGGGAGATGTCAAAACAAAAGCTAACGGAGATGACTGTAGTAGATAAATAGTGTGCGTTGTTGCGCGTGTTTGTTTGTGTGTAGCGTTTGTGTGCTTCGGTGTGTGAGGGTGCAGTGCAGATGTGCAGCCGACAACGTTCACGAGGTAGAGAGGTCGTCTGGCAATCGTAAAGGTTCCCGGTTCAATTCCCGCTCCCCCCGGGGCAGCGTGTCGAAGTGTCCTTGAGCAAGACACTTAACCCGTAACTGCTCCCGATGTGCAGGTCGGCACCTTGCATGGTCGCTTCCACCGTCGGTGTGTGAATGTGTGAGTGAATGAGTGAATGTGAGGAACAAAATTGTAAAGTGCTTTGGATAAAAGAGATATATAAATGCACCATGTACCATTTTACCATTTACCAGATGTGTAAGCACATCAATACAATGTGCTGTGTATTTGTGTGTGTGTGAGTGAGTGAGTGAGTGAGTGAGTGAGTGAGTGAGTGAGTGAGTGAGTGAGTGAGTGAGTGAGTGAGTGAGTGAGTGAGTGAGTGAGTGAGTGAGTGAGTGAGTGAGTGAGTGAGTGAGTGAGTGAGTGAGTGTGTGTGTGTGTGTGTGTGTGTGTGTGTGTGTGAGTGAGTGAGTGAGTGAGTGAGTGAGTGAGTGAGTGAGTGAGTGAGTGAGTGAGTGAGTGAGTGAGTGAGTGAGTGAGTGAGTGAGTGAGTGAGTGTGTGTGTGTGTGTGTGTGTGTATGTGTGTGAGTGTGTGTGTGTGTGTGTGTGTGTGTGTGTGTGTGTGTGAGTGAGTGAGTGAGTGAGTGAGTGAGTGAGTGAGTGAGTGAGTGAGTGAGTGAGTGAGTGAGTGAGTGAGTGAGTGAGTGAGTGAGTGAGTGAGTGAGTGAGTGTGTGTGTGTGTGTGTGTGTGTGTATGTGTGTGTGTGTGTGTGTGTGTGTGTGTGTGAGTGACCCCGAGGTGGTCGCCAGGAATCGGAAGTCGGTAGTAACCAAGGTTACGCCGCTAAGTGTGATAGATTGAGGGCAGCTACTTGTCACCTTTACCTCCGCATTTCCCTCACTATACCTGGGGCTTATCAGATCAGCGGATCGGGCTCCCGTGGAGCCGGTGGAACCTCTTTATCTCACCTCCGTCAGGAGAAAAAGGTTGAGAGTTGCCGCGAGGACAGATGTCCGCACGCAACGTTAAGTCCTCTGCCTGGACGCCGGGGGCGACCGCATGTCCTGTCATATTCCTGAATGTCTCCAACAGGTTCGAAGATCGGAAGGAACAGCAGGCCTGGGACACGTGACGCCACATGGCTATCCACAGTATGCTGTAGTGCTACCGAGGTATATTGTAGTGGTATGTATGTAGTGTGTGGTGGAAGAGGTTAATCATGCGTGTGGTCAAATCTTCATGGTTGATAGAGATTTATTGTTACAACATGGCTAATCAAATACAATTTACTGTAGGTTAGGAGTTTGGTGGAGGATTTTCTCTGGCCAGGAGAACGGGTCAAGCTCAAGCACATCTGTGGGATTGTCTTTTCAGCTATCTGGCAGTGGCTCAGGAGGTAGAGCAGTCGTCTGGTAGTCGGAAGGTTCCCGGTTCGATTCCCACTCCTCCTAGGCAGCGTGTCGAAGTGTCCTTGAGCAAGACACTTAACCCCTAATTGCTCCGGATGTGCAGGTTGGCTCCTTACACGGTTGCCTCCACCATCGGTGTGTGAATGTAGTGTGAGTTAATGGGTGAATGTGAGGCATACGTTGTAAAGCGCTTTGGATAAAAGCTGTTATATAAATGTACCATTTACCATTTACTGTTTACCATTTACCATTTGGGAGGAAAGGGGGTGGGGCAGGGATGAGGAAAGGAGGGTACACGGGGGAAGGATGACCAGGTGAGGGGTGAGGAAAGGAGGGTACACGGGGGAAGGATGACCAGGTGAGGGGTGAGGAAATGAGGATACAGAGGGGAGGGATGACCAGGTGAGGGGTGAGGAAAGGAGGGTACAGGGGGAGGGATGACCAGGCGAGGGTGAGGAAATGAGGATACAGAGGGGAGGGATGACCAGGTGAGGGGTGAGGAAAGGAGGGTACAGGGGGAGGGATGACCAGGCAAGGGTGAGGAAAGGAGGGTACAGGGGGAGGGATGACCAGGCGAGGGTGAGGAAAGGAGGGTACAGAGGGGAGGGATGACCAGGTGAGGGGTGAGGAAAGGAGGGTACAGGGGGAGGGATGACCAGGCGAGGGTGAGGAAAGGAGGGTACAGAGGGGAGGGATGACCAGGTGAGGGTGAGGAAAGGAGGGTACAGGGGGAGGGATGACCAGGCGAGGGTGAGGAAAGGAGGGTACAGAGGGGAGGGATGACCAGGTGAGGGGTGAGGAAAGGAGGGTACAGGGGGAGGGATGACCAGGCGAGGGTGAGGAAAGGAGGGTACAGAGGGGAGGGATGACCAGGTGAGGGGTGAGGAAAGGAGGGTACAGGGGGAGGGATGACCAGGCGAGGGTGAGGAAAGGAGGATACTGGGGGAAGGATGACCAGGTGAGGGGTGAGGAAAGGAGGGTACATGGGGAGGGGTGAGGAAAGGATGATACTGGGGGAGGGCTTGTTTATATACACAGACGCAGGTTAAGATTAAGATTTGTTTATTAAGGACAATGCAAATGAATGAACATCATTTACATGAGTGTATGCATAACATCACAGCATGATAAGGACGTAAATATGCCGGGAATAGCACAGGGCTAATTTCCACCCGTAGTCCTAACATAAAACAAACACAAAATTGACCATACCTGACATCACTGACATGACCACACTAACATGACATTCAGTCAGTATCACTAACATCCCTAATGAGTGCATATTTGGCTGTCTAACAGCCATTTCCTGAGTTGGCCCCCTAAAGGTGGACAGGGTGGTACATTCCCTTAACTTCGGGGACCGGAAGGCTGTTCCATGGTCCATTGACCTAGTGGCTAATCGTTAGGTTATGACTATAACCAAGTTCTGTTAGTTAGGGGCGATGCTTGGCATCGCTACTGCACTATCTCGCGTACGTGCACGCGTACTGAATAAACCACAAATGTACCTCTAATACCAGTATTAGTCTGACCACACCCCTCATCAGCTTACCTTCATAAGCAGGTGTGTGGTCACCTGCTCTCCTCCTTCCCAAGCTTTCACCACAAGGTGAGGACAAGGGCTGCAGCGGCGTCCGATGCCAAGCATCGCCCCTAACTAACAGAACTTGGTTATAGTCATAACCTAACGTTCTGTATCGTTAGTGGCTTAGCTTGGCATCGCTACTGCACAAGGGAGGCCAAGCGGAGCCACTTGGCTGACAAATACACCCCGCTGACAGCCCCCCAAAACCATCAGAACAGGGAGGGCCGAGCCCCCCCGACCCCCCCTAATGGAGGGTAGCCCCCCTATTAGGGACGTCACGGGAGGGCGACGGACCCGACCGTGCGAAGAGGCACTCAAGCAACTCAACGCACAGGGTGAGCAGACCGTGGCTTGACCCCACGACTACACACACGCACAACCCGCATGCCACCCGGGAACGAACGGAGGAACAACCTCGTTACTGCCCCCAGAATCACGGGGTCAAGGGCAAACCCAACCCCGTGGCAAGGCCGTAGCAGCGGAGCACGAAGGAAGACCCAGACCCACCAAAAGGACTGGACTCCCTGGAATGGGGGCCCGGAGAAGTCCATGATGCCAGCATCAAGACCCCACCAGGTGGGCACGTAGTGCCCCGCCCCCCACATCGCCAGCGTATTCGGACAAAGGCCCCTCAGTTACTGCACCTGGTATTCCCAGGCGGAACCAACCAGGCCAGAACCTGCCCAGCTTCCGAGATCGGACGAGACCGGGCGTGTTCAGGTCGGTATGGCCGTAAGCCGAGCGGGCCCCGTCCCCCCAATAGTACACCGCCTGGCACACTGACCCTGCAGAATAGGCAGTCAGCATGGCCGTAAGCACACAAAAAAGGTTAACCAACGGAAGCAGGCAGCGCACCGGGGAAAAACCAGGCAACAGGCTGTTAACCCTAGCCTGGAGACTGCGGACGAGACAGGCGCCAGAGGGGACAGCTGAACACAGCCGCCCCGGCGGAAGGAGCGTAAGCTGGCGGTGTTGCATGACCAAGCCTCCATTTACCAACCCCCACCCAGAGGGGTCGAGGCAGAGAAGGCTGACACGATTGGCAGACGTCATGAACGTGCAGGGGCACCCTCAAACGGTGAACCCGGGAGTTGACACTGCTCCAACACACCAGGGAATCAACCACCTCGGTGTTACCCAATGCGGTGGTTGTTCCTATAACCCCTCAAGAAAAAACTCCAAAACACACCTGCGGGTATACACCGGCTATACCGCAGTACAAGTGTTTCAGTTTCCAAAAAGGGTTAACCCAGGCCTACGGGTCGCAAACATCACTTCGGACCGGGCCTGGCGGTACGGGAAGCACAGGGTCACCAGAGGAGGTCAAAACCACCCCCACAGGCCCCTCTTCGCCATGCGTGAGAGAGGAGCGAAAAATAATGGAGAACCAGCCCCTAAGCACACCGTACCTGGTATTCCCCGGCGGTCTCCCAACCAAGTACTAACCAGGACCAACCTGTGTAGCGGCCGAGATCCGACGAGATCGAGCGCGTACAGAATGGCATGGCTGTAAGCCATGACGACAGTGCTGAGTAAAAACATACCCAACCAGGGTCTCCATAGCGCTTAACCCTGTGACACCCAGACCGACCTGGCATTTTTCCCCCTGAAAAAAGCCCAAGTCCCTCAGGGTACCAGAACAGCAGATCTGCATCCCCGGCGGACAACGGGTTCAACTGATCTGGACCAGCGTGACCAGAACCAGTCCCGTGCCCTAACCACGCCGACATGCCTACTCCAGGAGAAGGGCAGATATGCGTGTTGATCTTAACATGAAAAGAAGGCGCCACCCAGACGTCGGGACGAACCGCGCCTGGTGGCCCACCCCAAGGGCGTGAGACCCCACTACATATGTTCAGATCCATCCCGTCATCATCCCCCAGACATGAACGAGAATCCGTCGACAACCCACCCAGGTCATGGGATGTGGTCGCCGGAAGAGGAAAAACCCCCATCTCAGTTGCTTTATAAAAACGCTGTTTCAACCACAAGCAACTAAGGCGTGCCAGTCAATCGCCTGTTTACAGCGAGCTAGCACTATACGTGCGTCGGGACACACCCCCATCAATGAACAGGCTATTTAGACCTGTCATTGAATCCCCAAGGCGCCCAGGGGAACGACAAGAGGGGTGTGACACTCCCTAACTCCAACACTTCTGGAATAGAAAGAAGGAAGCATCAACAGTATGTATCCCAGTCTACACAGCCGGGGTAAAAAATGTTCACATTTTTACATCCCACCACCCTCCCATAGGAAAGAGACGGGGATCCCCAGAGAGACTTCCCACGCGAGCTGTACAGATTGAAAAGAATATATTGCACCTTGAGCCATGTAAAAAACTGGTTTTAGGGCCTCCGGGGAAGAGGCACCGAACCCATACACACTCAATAAACGAATTGAATCGAATATACATACAATAGAAAAGGACCCTTCTAGAGGGTCCACTCACTTTGACAATCTGAGGAGGAAGGCTCTGTACTCTGATGGAGGCTTCCTCACATGGAAGAAGGAGTCCGAACTCACAGAAGGCCTGAGTAGGCGCTTGGTGAGGAGGAGCCCTGACCACCCCCCCTGAAAACAGATCCATCACATGGACCTGAACAGCACACGGAAGTCCTACCAACAGAGACGCGCACGGTGACGTACTCTATGGCGGGGGAATTCCTGCGGTGCACACGCCCAATATACCAGGCCGTGGGACCAGGAACTCCCTCCCCCCCCCCCCCCCCCCCCCCCCGTAACGTGCCGAACCGCCACGTGACGGGAACCTTGAAGGACAGGGGGTGTACCCCTGACCGACAGAACAATGGGGAGAGGAAAGGTTACCAGTTCACCCCTTTACGACCCCACACCCATGATACGACGTAACGACAAAAAGAGAATATGACACAGTCATAGTCAGCTCTATGAAGCGTTTCACAGCTCCACACAGCGCACGAGCTAACCTGCTATCTGATTTTTACTAAGGAAAAACACAGAATAGAGAGGGCTCTAAGAACCCCGGTCCAACATACACATGTGCTTCTGTGGCCAGTACAACCCAGTTGTAGGTCACATGACACACACAACCCATCATCACCTACAAAAAATGGCAAAAACACTCAACAGAGGAACGCCGTTTTTTTCACAATGAGAGAATACATCATTCTTGATTAGTATCGACCACAGGCCTTGCTAAGCACACATGACAGCAACCAAACCAATTTCCCTTTAGGAAATAAGTTTCTCCAGCAGATTTAGCACAACCTCAGCAATCAAGCTGAGAGTTACATCGTATCCCTACCACACAAAAGACACAATTAATGCACAACATGTCTGATAGGAGGTGATAAAGTCCCCAGGGAACCGGGGGGGGAAAACACAATCCTCCTATTTTACCCTCAATACGGCCAGTTAAAACAGGAAAACCTGTTAATGTGTGAACTCACTGTTCATTGTCATTACAGTCTGAGAAAGAACATTCTTTTACTCACTCGTCACCAAGCATAGCTTCATAGGTTAGTTGCCTTAGTAGTGAGTACACGGTACACATAAACACCATGATGTTTCTCACACAACAACCAGATCAATACATCACGACCTGCACGGAGAAGCTAACTGCCAGTGACAAAAACAGCTCACACACAACCCGCAACGTATCTCAAATGCATTGCAACAACACACGTTTTGGGAAAAAACACCGTTATTCACAATACATTTAGCAAGGTAAAACCAGAAGACGTGTTATGAGGTCTGGCCAACCCCGTACCTGCCCGGAACGCAGATCAGCGAAGTGCAGTCACAAGCCACCGTAGAACACAGCCGTCCCGTGTTGTTCGATCCGGGCAGCGTCGCCGCTCCACCAGTCGCTACAGTCCTCTTTGTTGACGCAATCCCCGTCTAGGCTCAGGCAGGGTCGACGAACATCCCCTGTCAAGGATGACGTCGTGGTCAAGAGTGTAAAACATGTTAAAAATCAAAGCACGTTCAACAGAATAGCATCAAGCTAACGGCTGCTCCAACCGTTCGGGTGCTATTGCTTCCGCTCGCGAGACGCCGATCTACGACGCACGCGATCAGGAGCGAGCTCCCGGCGGCGCGCGAGAAGCCAAGCTACCCCGCGCCAGGCCACCGACCGGCTAACCGTAAGCTATGAACATGTAAACAATGACATAACACTCACCCAGACAGGCCGCCGTTCTGAACCCTCCTCACTTTTTAAGAGAAAAGAGAAAACAAGACGTCAACACCGCTTCACAACGGTGACATTAACACGTCCGGCGGAATCAGCACAGTACCAACTGGCCTGTATAGCTGACTTTGAACATGAATCTGCCGCTATCGCACATTACATGCACATATCCCCTCGTGAAGGAATACTCTCATTTGGATATGAAAGATGGGGTCTTAACACGGTGACAGAGAGAATCCACTCGTCCAGAACACACAGGGATCACCAGTGTCAATGGTCGCGGCCCACTAGTTAAAACTATAATGGTCGCCAGACCAAGGCCTTCTGTCGCCTAGACGGCTAAACAAAGGACCCTAGCCTGGGGCCGGTTTCCATAAACTTTGTCAAGTAGCCCCCATAGCACTAACAGACAAGTGGAGCCCGCCAGCAAACACTACTCACCCAACCTGGAACGCACCGCTCCTCACAACAGCGGCATGTCCGACAGTTCAGCTGTGGCCTGACAGGTTTCACCCCAACAAAAACAGCAAGGAACTGCAGTTGAGAAGCATGCAGCGGCGTGCTCCCAATACGAAAACCGGTGGAGGGTTTGTAGAATGATCATCATCTTCTAGACACTCCAGTACGAAGACAATATCGCCGTATTTTCTCGAAAATAGTGAGAGAGAAAATAAAGATATGATGTCAACGTATCCTTGTTTCCCAAGCTGTTCCTAATCCAATTTCTTCCATCATGGTGTCAAGTGTGGGGATCTACCGAGGCACCTCTTCCTTGTGGTGAAAGCGAGAAGGAGGAGAGCAGGTGACCACACACCTGCTTATGAAGGTAAGCTGATGAGGGGTGTGGTCAGACTAATACTGGTATTAGAGGTACATTTGTGGTTTATTCAGTACGCGTGCACGTACGCGAGATAGTGCAGTAGCGATGCCAAGCTAAGCCACTAACGATACAGAACCAGTGTTCCTTTTCTCATGGATAAACTCCTTGAGAGGGGGAGGGGCTAATCTGTGCAGGCATTTATATACAAAACAGGAACTTTTATAACATCTGAGGTTTTCAAATCTTTTTATTTAAAGGTCCCATGCATTATAAATGTCATTTTTCAGTCTCTAGCATTGTATTATAGTAATAGGAGTTCGTATCAATGTGTTTTAGGGTCTAAATACCATATTGGCGAATTTCTCCGTTTCAGCCCAGCCCCTCTGTGCCTCTAGTAAATCGGGTCATTTTGATTTGAAGTCCCTGAGCACGTCACTGGGCGCTGTGGATAGACACAGTGATGCGATTGGCTCTGTGGTTGGAGCTAATGCCCGCCCCAATTCTACCTAGACTAGACAGCGAGTGCTGCGGTGCCTCGTCTCATCAGCGAGAGCCGAGTGGGAGAGAAAGGAGAGAAGGAGGGAGGGAGAGAGAGGGGGCACTTGGGGGGGGGGGGACCTGCCGCACGGAGGTCCGCGCGACACAACACACCTCCGAACGGGAGAGTGATAGAAAGAAAAAAAGGAAGAGAGAGGGAGGGAGGGAGAGAGAGGGGGCACTTGGGGGGGGGGGGGGGACCTGCCGCACGGAGGTCCGCGCGACACAACACACCTCCGAACGGGAGAGTGATAGAAAGAAAAAAAGGAAGAGAGAGGGAGGGAGGGAGAGAGAGGGGGCACTTGGGGGGGGGGGGACCTGCCGCACGGAGGTCCGCGCGACACAACACACCTCCGAACGGGAGAGTGATAGAAAGAAAAAAAGGAAGAGAGAGGGAGGGAGGGAGAGAGAGGGGGCACTTGGGGGGGGGGGGGGGCCTGCCGCACGGAGGTCCGCGCGACACAACACACCTCCGAACGGGAGAGTGATAGAAAGAAAAAAAGGAAGAGAGAGGGAGGGGCTCTCTCTCTCTCTCTCTCTCTCTCTCTCTCTCTCTCTCTCTCTCTCTCTCTCTCTCTCTCTCTCTCTCTCTCTCTCTCTCATGGTATAAATGATTATTTGTGTAAATAAGGTTATACGCCGACCATTAAGAAAATACATGTTAGTTTAGGAATAAGGGGCAGGTAACTATATAACTATAAGATTTATTCTTCTTCCTGCTCCTTTTGTCCATGGAATGACTATTTATGATTTTTTAATGAAGAAACTATGATTGTATTATTCCATGTGGCAAATAAAAACTCTGAACTGAACTGAACTCTCTCTCTCTTCCCCCCCCCTCCCTCCCTCCCTCTACCAGTGCAGACTGTGGTCTGACTGTCACTCAAAGTGCTTATGGGCGGAACCAGGCCATAACAGCCTGATTTCCTGAGGCTGAAAAATGATGGTTTCGAGTACTTGATTAGAAATATAAAACAATGAATTTTTTTGAAAAAAAAATTACAAATGTCTTCAATAGACTAACAGGAATTGTGTAAAGTTGCCCAAATAGTGCTAGGAATAGCAGTGCATAGCACCTTTAATGCTTATCCAGGATTTTACAGTGGTGGTATGAGTACTGTTTCCTGTCATATACCTTCAATGCTCTGTTGTAAAGTTGTTCTATGGGTTTCATGGCTGTGGCCCCAGTAAATGACTAGTTTAGAAGGCAATATTCAATGTGGGAGAAGACCATACAGTGTAGGTATGTCTTTGCGGCTTCAAGTGTTAGGGAGGGCCGTATTTGTTTGAAGTTAGAAATGTTGAAGTTGATGGTGTTCCTCACTTTCTTTATGTGTTTCTTAAAGGTCAGGTTTGAGTCCAAGATTACCCCAAGGAATTTGAAGTGGGAAACAAGTTCTAGTTCTTCCTTCCTTCCCTCCTTCCCCAGGAACACATTGGACCGCTTGATGGTTTCTGGACACTAAAGAACATGCACACAGTCTTTTTCGCATTAAGTAGGAGACAGGTGCTGTGTAGCCAGCATTGTACCTTGTCTAGTGCGCATGTGAGCCTAGATGTAATCAACTCTATGTCATTGCCCTGTGTGTAGATGACTGCGTCATCGGCATACATCTGTACATTGAGTTCGGGACACACATTTGGCAGGTCATTGATATACAGGGAGAATAGCAGGGGACCAAGGATTGATCCCTGAGGGACACCTACAGGATTGTCTAGATATTGGGACTTGGCGCCATTGACTGTGACACATTGTTTTCGGTTTGATAAGTAGGATCTAAACCACTATATTGTAGCAGCTGAGAAGTTGAAGTGAGTTAGTTTGGTTAGGAGGATATTATGGTTGACACTGTCGAAAGCCTTGCTAAGGTCTAAGATGACAGCACCAACATACTTGTTGCTATCTAGTGCACTCTTGACCTTTTCAACAAACAGACAGTTGGCTGACTCTGTTGAGTGAAGGGCACGGAATCCAAACTTCATTGGGTTAAGTGGGGTGGGGCCCAAGTCGAGATATTTAGTCATGAGATTCGACACCCACTTCTCTGCAACTTTGGATATGACAGGAAGTATACTGATGGGCCTATAATTGGTCACCAGTGCCTTGTTGCCAGATTTAAAGATAGGGGTCACCGTGGCCATCTTCCAGGATGATGGAACTTCCCTGGAGGTGATTGATTGATTCACTAGTAGAGTGATTGGTTTAATGAGGGCATCAGAGTATGTTTTGAGGAACTCAGTGTCGAGCCCGTAGGCGTCCTTGGCTTTGGAGCCTTTCAGAGCCAGAATGATCTTTTTCACTTCAGGCTCTGTTATCTCCTCCAGTTCAAAGAGGGGCTGGGTGTTGGTTACTGGGGTTGGTAGGATACTGGAGGGGGCAAAGTGTTTGGTGCTGTCTAGAACACTATTTAAAAAGTGTTTGTTGAGGGTGCAGGCCAGTACTGTGGGGTCTTTAACTAGTATGTCATTCACATTTAGTTCTAGGGGGTCTTTTTCCTGATTGTGGTGTTTGCCTAGGAGTTTATTCAAGGTTTGCCAGATTTTTTTGCCGTTCCCTTTTCCTGCTTCAATTATACTAATAAATAAGTTTGCTTTGGCCTTTCTGAGGGTCTGTATGACCTTGTTCCTAGCATGCGTGAATCTCTGTCTGTCGATAGACAGTCCAGATGTTAAGCTCTGTTTGATGAGTGAGTCCCAGTCTTTCAATTGCTGTCTGCAGCTGTGATCTAGCCATGGGAGGTGGGTTTGTTTTTTGACTTTTTGGCTCCCCTTCCTAGAGAAGGAGGCCATCGTCTCCTTGATTTTTGCTGTGAAGAGGGTGCAGTTTTTCTCTGTGGTATTGGAGGATAGTATCTCCTGCCTGTCAAGCTTTTTCACTGCATCCTCAAAGCTCTGTTGCAGGTTTTTTGGGATGTAGTTTGATGAGGTGGCAGGTTTTTTGGATGTTTTTAGAAAGTGAGTTTTATTGAGTTTCCTGGTGAAACATGAAATTGTGGTCAGATATACCGGTCAACATGTTGTTGGTCTTAGTAATTATATCCGGTTGGTTGGTGAAAACTAGCTCTATTTTGGTCTGGGAGGTTTTGGTAATTCTAGTTGGCTGTTTGATTATTTGTTCAAAGCTGTGGGCATCCATGGATTGTTTTACGTTCTTGCTAGCCTGTTTACTGTCCCAATTGACATTGAAGTCACCTATGATTATTGTTTCCTTGTTGCAGGATTTTAGGACATGTTTTAACTGGTCGTAAAACTCAACTTTTGCATCTGGTTTTCTGTAGAGACATATCAGGGTAAATGACATTTGTTCAGCGAGAGTGATTTCCACACCAACAGATTCTACACCAACACATTCAAAGTCAGTGGACCATTCCAGTTTTTACAAGCAATTGTGTCTCTGATGTACAGTAGGACTCCCCCACCTCCTTTCCCAGTCTTCCTGTCATTCCTAAATACATTGTAGCCTCGCATGGATACTAGGGCTTCAGGGGATGACTTCTTTAGCCATGTTTCACTCAGACCTAAGCAATGGACGTTAGAATCAAGTAGGAGGTGCTCTAGCTGTCCGCGTTTATTACCAACACTACGAATGTTGAGGTGACCACAAAATAAAACCTTTGGTTTGCATAGGGGGTCCCATACAGTTCTGGCCTGGTTTAGGGTACCAAATAGTTTAGTCTTGTGGTGCTTTCTCAGTACATGGTTTCTACCTCTAGGTGCTACCTCAGGGTCTCCTCTGGCAGTGGAGATGTGGGGTGACAGCTCAGTGTTGGCCGCTGGGTTGCCAGTACTCGGGGGCCCGGGGGTTCTACAACGCTGGTAGCCGGCGCTGGTAGCCGGACACTGCTGCGGAGCTGATGCTTGCCCACCAGTGCCGGTGAGCAAGCGGAATACAGGTGGGGGTAGGTGGAGGATGTTGAGCCAATGTTTTAGGATTGGCTGGTAGCTGTTTAGAATTGTCTGACTATTATTTAATTGGATTGGCCAGGTGAATTGCAGGGTACTACTGTGTGTTGGAATGCTAGCACTGGTGATTGTGTTGGCAGCGCTGTTTAACACCGTCTCTGCGTTGTCACAGGGGCCAGGATTTTGGTGAATATCCCCACTCAGCAAAAAGCAAAGTATGATGATAAGTTTGCTTGCATTAATAGACTGTGTGTAAAACTTGGACTTGCGCTTGTTACTGGTTCTGTCATAGTTAGGGTTAATCAGGACTGAAAAGTACAGCATGTCCATACCCAGAGTGATTCTCCGGTTTTCCATGTGTGCAGCTCTTCAGGGTGTGTGGATATATTCCAGTACAGTTTAAAAATAGGAAGAATACTAGCAGTGTTGCGGTAGTTCCAAGGTAACCTGGTGGTGACATGTTATTGATTGCCAAGCAGCTAGCTAGCAACAGCAATGGCAAACTAGCTGGCTCTGGTGGTGGCTAGGCTGTTGGTGTAGCCTGGTGGTGGCTAGGCTATTGCTGTAGATTCACTACACCTGGGGCTGGCCTGGTGGTGGTGGCTGGTAGCTAGTAGCCTGGGGCTGGCCTGGTGGCTGGTAGCTGGTAGCATGGGGATGGCCTGGTGGCTGGTAGTCTGGGGCTGGCCTAGTGGTGGTGGCTGGTAGCTGGTATCCTGGGGCTGGCCTGGTGGTGGTGGCTGGTAGCTGGTAGCCTGGGGCTGGCCTGGTGGCTGGTAGCTGGTAGCCTGGGGCTGGCCTGGTGATGGTGGCTGGTAGCTGGTAGCCTGGGGCTGGCCTGGTGGTGGTGGTGGCTGGTAGCTGGTAGCCTGGCTGGCCTGGTGGCTGGTAGCTGGTAGCCTGGGGCTGGCCTGGTGGTGATGGCTGGTAGCTGGTAGCCTGGGGCTGGCCTGGTGGTGGTGGCTGGTAGCTGGTAGCCTGGGGCTGGCCTGGTGATGGTGGCTGGTAGCTGGTAGCCTGGGGCTGGCCTGGTGGTGGTGGCTGGTAGCTGGTAGCCTGGGGCTGGCCTGGTGGCTGGTAGCTGGTAGCCTGGGGCTGGCCTGGTGGTGGCTGGTAGCTGGTAGCTTGGGGCTGGCCTGGTGGTGGAAGCTGGTAGCTGTTGCAGGGCTGATGGAAACTCAGCTACAGGCCACAGTCCACAGAGCAAGTAAAAGCTAAAAAAAATCCACAAATCGACGAATGGAAAAATGTTAAGATCAAATGATGACTACTACTTACTAAAGGTGAACTTTGTAAGTTGATTTGATATAATAGAATAAAATAGAAATACTTGTATTATCCCGAGGGAAATTTGACACTACAAATAGCTCACATTAAACATTTAGACAGAACAAGTCACGAATAAGAATAACAAAACAAATGTCCTAAGAATAACAATAGAATAAAATATACAGTAAATAAATACAGTAAAAACATACAGAAGTCTACAGTAAGTGTAATATTGCAGTGTTGTTTCAAAAGTAAAAGTCCAGGAAGATGGTAACTGTCACTCTGTCACAGTGATGCATTGTAAAGTCTGATGGCTGTCGGAATGAAGGACTTCCTGTGCCGTTCATTCATTTAGGGTGCGTGAGCCTAGCGCTGAACATGCTCCTCCTGTCAGCCAAGTCTGTGTATAGTGGGTTGGAGGGGTTTTCCCTGATGGCCTGGAGCTTAGCAAGGCTCCTCCTCTCTGCCACCCTCACTAGAGAGTCCAGCTCCAGCCCAACCACGCTACTGGCCTTCCTGACCAGCTTATCCAGACTGTTTGTGTCCCCCACTCTCAGTCCACTGCTCCAGCAGGTCACAGCGTACAAGAAGGCGCCCGCCACCACTGACTCATAGAACATCCTCAACATCCTTGTACAGACATTGAAGGATCTCAGCCTTCTGAGGAAGTAGAGTCGGCTCTGGCCCTTCTTGTACAGTGCCTCTGCGTGGTTTGACCCATTCAGTTTGTTGTCGATGTGCACACCGAGGTATTTGTAATCCTCAACCATGTCCACATCGACTCCCCTGATGGAAACGGGGGGTCACAGGTGCACTCCTCCTCCTCTCCAGCTCCACCACCAGTTCCCTGGTCTTTGCCACATTTAGCTGCAGGTGGTTTTATCACACCATGTGACTGTATTTACTTCAGGGGGCCCAATAATAACGATTAAGTACCTAGGAGCTAATGATGACAAATAATGTAAACAAACTATTGATTATCCATCACTTGCTCAAGTCTCAGACCTGATGTCTCAGCGCGGGGAAACGAGTGGCTTCTACTTCCCTTCCCGACGATACATTCAGCAACTATCACTTTGACTCTCAAACCACATTCCTTCCACCTGCTTACCTCTAATTCCAAGTTCAGTTAAATATTATTTATTTATGTATCGAGTCTGTGCCAGTCATCTGGGCTGCCCCTCTCCAGGTGGAGAGTCAGCACAGTCAGCATTGGACATATCAGCATTTGTTTTCACTTATTCTACTTATTCTCATACAGTAAGGAAAAACAACTTCCACTGCATTTTAAATAGCCAGAGCCACAAAAGCCACCACAGTAAACACAAAGCTTGAAGTTTATCTGTTTACTATTGTTTCATTATCCCCGTGTCCCAGAGTTGAGCCTTCGGTGTGTGCATTCAGAGACCGCTCACCGGATCAGAGCTCGTATTTTGCATTGAAGGCCCCCCAAGACGGAACTTTTTTCGCTGACAATCCTTTTTGAATAATGCTCTGTTGATTGTCAACCCACCCACAAGGCAAGCCTAACTTTTAAAAGTTTCAGTCCTGCAGAACTATTCCACAAAATTAAAACACCTCGTCAGACAACACAAGTTTAACCTTTAAGTCAAACATTTATTAATCCCCTTGGGGGAAAATCCGTCCTCTGCATTTGACCCATCCTAACTATTTCAGGAGCAGTGGGCAGCCATACATAGTGCAGCGCCCGGGGACCAACTCCAGTTCTAATACCGGTACCGTGTTCAAGGACAACGGCATGAAACCTATACATTTCTTTTGTCGTGTGAGGAAATCGGAGCACGCGGAGGAAACCCAAAGCGAACACTGGGAGAACATGCAAACTCCACAAAGAAAGGCCCCATGCTGGCGTTTGAACCCAGGATGCTCTTGCTGTGAGGCAACAGTTCTACCCACTGTTGCCACTGGGCCGCCAATATATTAGCACTGATCCTCAATTGCCTTTGTCAGCCATGAATCAACATATTATCCTTTAACACAGTAGTTCCTCATAAGTTCCATGGTACTTCATCATTATCTGTGCCCTCTGAAATTGAAAAGTGTCAGCTGTATTGTTATGGGTAGGAAAATCCACCCTAAAACACAACATGAGTTTGATTCGTAAATGGGATATTCACCATTGTGAAACAAAATGATAGCTTGACTGAAAATAAAACTCACTGTAAAATAGTATTGAAGTTGTAGGATGTCTTGAGTCCTTTATGTACAAAATAGAACATATTTCAGAGGATGTTAGCAACTGTGCCTTTTGAACAAAGAGCAATGAATATCGGCTCAGATTCGGCTCAAATAAGGGACTAAACACGTTTCGCAATTATGCCACATCAATGTGGAACGCCCTACCCAAAGCTGTAAAGGAATGTGGATCACTACCCACTTTCAAAACCTCTCTCAAGGGACACCTACGGGAGACTGCAATTCAACACTGGCCCCTGTAAATATCCTAACCCAACCCCCTCCAATGTACAGTCATTTACCTAGTATGGTTTTGTCAATAGTTCAATGTACAATTGTGTTTGTTTGTACAGTGTCTCCTCCCCCCCCCCCTCAATGTACAGTGTTACTTGTTTATACAGTGTGCCCCCCGCCCCCCCCCCCCCCCCCCCCCCCGCCCCCCCCCCCCCCAACCACCTCCAATGTAAATTACCCAGTATGGTTGTCAATATCCCAATGTACCCAACCCCCCCCACCCAACCTCCTCCAATGTACAGTTTCTACGTCAAATGTATATACTCCCTTTTCTTGACTCCTTCTGTATCACAAACAGTACTGTATTTGCAAATCTGGTATGTCATAAATGTATAGATGTAGCAGTACTGACTATCTGTATGTCATGTATGTCATATATGTCTATATGAATTGAAAATGGGGGACCCTGATGGAAACAAGACAAACGTCTTTCTCAGGTCTGCATCCCCTTAACAATTGTATGTATTGAGCCGTACTGTATTGTACCCATTCTGCAATCTGTTAAATAAAGTTTTCATTCATTCATTCATTCATTCAGGTATAGACATCCAAAATAGAGATATAGTGTTTTGGAATGAAATATGATTATGCTCTTCCTACTATCTTAACATTTTGGGCGCCGGCCGGTCTAGCCATCTTTGTACCTACTGCGCCACCGCTCTAAGAGATAGGGATTTTCACTGTGCGTGGCGGTGTTTGCAGGGCTATATCTATATTCTATATTATAGCTATGGAGACAATACTATGGCTCATTTGACATTAACTATCCATCGTTCAACATGTGAAACACAATGTTATCGGGTGAACCGCTAGGCTTGCCTGGACCAAAATTCTCCGCCCGGAGGAAATTAGTTGCAACAACCAGTGTGAAAAAAGGTTTCAAAGGGTGGGCAATAGTGCCACCTAGCAGGATGCGGCCGGTATTGCACTCTAGCGATCTCAGAATAATTTCCTATGGTAACACCGAGGTCTGTGACATTACATAGAATAAAAAAATCGAATAAAAGAAAAAACTATGAAAACCCGACTATACTCGGGTATGGCGCTCAACCACTGGCGAGATAACCCAACTATCATCGGGTCTGGCGCTGAATGAGTTAAAGGGGTCATATAGTAAAAAAAAATGTGTATATATATTTTTTTCAAATATTTCTATTTATTTTATATTGTATACATAAAACAGGGCAAACACAACACGGCAACAATAATAATAACAAGACCCCACAATACCACAACAACAATAATAATAATAATAATGACAAATTATTTTATAATAAATCATACAAATAATAAATATAGATAGAACATAGAAACATAAAAATCTATTTATACTATTATGACACCACAAAAGACATTCCCTCCCCCACTCCCACCCCAGGACCCCCGGACCCCCCCAGGACCAACACCCCAATCCTGTTCCGTGTCTATATGGCAGTCTTAACCTTCTCGGCCGCTGCGACCGACAGCTCAATGCTGGCCTGTCCCACTCCAATTACCCCTGCAGTAGACATTTCCATATAAATGACACCCAGCAGTGTTTTGTATAGTTAATAAGGGGGTTGTCTCGACAAAAGTGAAATATGTACATTGTGCCTTTTCTGCAGTTCAGCTGTGATGTGAACCATCCCTCTTGAAATGAGACATTCAGAATTGCAGCTTACCACCGCAGAGACTCTGGGTTCCAAATCCAGAAGTGTTCGCGGGTGGGAAGGCGGTGGGGTATGAGTCCTCGTTGTTACAACAGCACTCCTACTGGTCGGACAGGGCACCTGTTCAGCAGGGAGGGGATCTGGGGGAGATAGTATTAGTCCAGTCATTATAGGCCAGAATTAGGCTAAACCTAGGACAAATTGCAACATTAGCAAACTCAACTGATTTTGTATCCTCAATATGTCTTTAGTGAGAGAAAAAAATTCCCAAGGAATCCCATCATGGGAAATGTGTTTTTTTTCAATGTTTTGTTACCCCTATAGTCCAGTCATTATAGGCCAGAATTAGGCTAAACCTAGGACAAATTGCAACATTAGCAAACTCAACTGATTTTGTATCCTCAATATGTCTTTAGTGAGAGAAAAAAAGTCCCAAGGAATCCCATCATGGGAAATGTGTTTTTTTTTCAATGTACTTGATTGCTGGCAAGATCACTGACAACACTGTCTTTCAGTAAAGATACCATTTGATTCTAGACAACCTCGGGTTTCCAATGAGACCAACCATGTCATGTTACCTCATTGGAAAGGGGGCTACATACCTAATTATTCAAAGTTAAGACGATTTTTTGGGGAGGGAAATATGGCCATCACCATTTTTCAAATGGTCCCTTGGCCTTCTACCTCAATATATGTTAATGGTAATGGGTTACATGGGTACCTACAAGCCTCCCCTATACAGACATACCATTTAAAAGTATGTCAAATTTATGTTAAGCCCATGTAGTTTTGTGCAAGAATCATGTAGTGTTTTGCATGCTGTACAAATATGTAATTTCCGCCTATTATAAAAACCCCCATCTCCATGGACCTATCCCCACGGACATAAACCCTTGAGCCCCATCCTCGTGGACTGAGCTCCACAGAGCCTATCTACTAATATTCCAAGAAGAAAAAAATGTCTTTATCAAATGTTTTGATTAGTTCTGGCGTGTATGCTAATTGGTGTATATCAAATAAGATAATGTGTGATTTGCATGAGTAAACAGAATAATTCAATGAAGTTGTGATTGACTTTTTTTTTTCTTTGTGTGTGTAATCAGCTTGTGAGTTTTTATAGTGATATCTAAAAGTAAAATGTTCACCACTATGTTATAACAGGCATTTTTCGATATGAATATATATAGGTCGTTTTCAAAACTTTCCCATGATGGGATTCCTTGGGACTTTTTTTCCCTCACTAAGGACATAATGAGGATACAAAATCAGTTGAGTTTGCTACTGTTGCAATTTGTCCTAGGTTTTTTCATATAATGACTGGACTATATGAACCTCTGCACAGGTTACATTCTCCCAGTGAAACTCCTCACTGTCAGGTGAAAGGAAGCAGCTGGTGACTCCACATGTATCGGAGGAGGAATGTGGTAGTCTACAGTACACCCTCCCCAGACTCACAGTAGGGTAGTCTACACCCTCAGCAGACCAACAGTAGGGCAGCATGTGGTAGTCTACACCCTCCCCAGACCAACAGTAGGGCAGCATGTGGTAGTCTACACCCTCCCCAGACCAACAGTAGGGCAGCATGTTGTAGTCTACACCCTCCCCAGACCAACAGTAGGGCAGCATGTTGTAGTCTACACCCTCCCCAGACCGACAGTAGGGCAGCATGTGGTAGTCTACACCCTCCCCAGACCAACAGTAGGGAAGCATGTGGTGGTCTACACCCTCCCCAGACCGACTGTAGGGCAGCATGTTGTAGTCAACACCCTCCCCAGACCGACAGTAGGGCAGCATGTGGTAGTCTACACCCTCCCCAGACCAACAGTAGGGCAGCATTTGGTAGTCTACACCCTCCCCAGACCGACTGTAGGGCAGCATGTGGTAGTCTACACCCAGGGGCGGACCTAGCACATTTGGCGCCCTAAGCAAGATTCACCACTGCGCCATTTTTTTAATTTTCTTTTTTTTACAAGCAAGAACAAGAGCTAAGAATAAATGTAAAGTGCACACTAAAGAATTGAAACAAATAAACAACTTAGCTAACACACAATAATAATAATAATAATAATAATAATAATAATAATAATAATAATAATAATAATAATAATAATAATAATAATAATAATAATAATAATAATAATAATAATAATAATAATAATAATAATAATAATAATAATAATAATAATAATAATAATAATAATAATAATAATAATAATAATAATAATAATAATAATAATAATAATAATAATAATAATAATAATAATAATAATAATAATAATAATAATAATAATAATAATAATAATAATAATAATAATAATAATAATAATAATAATTATAATTATAATAATAATAACAACAAACAATCAAATAACGTGCAAATTAGCTTTAATCGAAAATTATGTATTGTAAAATATGTTACACATATATAATCAAAATATAATATGCTAAATAAACAAACAAATAAATAAAAAATACAAATTCACTTTGTCTAAAGAACTATTTACATTCCACTCCCTATCATCACACTTCAAGGTTAGCCTGTAGCTCCTACTGGTTTCCATTTACAGTGCAATCCTTCTGGCCTTCCTCGCTGCAAAGTCATCAATCACATCAAATTGTCCAACTCCTGAGCCAGCTCCTTCCCATCCAAATCAGATTGCCCTCCATGGTTTAAGGTGTGTACAAGTGCCCCTGCTTGCTTCATCAGCTCTTGGTGTGGCAGGTCTTGGAAGTTGTACAAAATTGCATACCTTTCACCTTGGCACGTTTCTCGTCTTCTTCTTTTCTTCTCTTTTTAAACTGGATGGCCGGATGGCTTTTGCCTCTTCATAGTTCTCTAACGTTAGTCTTTCTTTCCTCAACGCTCAATTCTATAAACAATTGACCAATACCCATCAATGCACAGTGCTCTAGCATGTTCTGACTGTGAACACCTAAAGCTGAGGCTCAGACCGACCGACCGTTTTAGAATTTTGGCTCATTTTCCCTTACTTAATTTACTTACTTAATTACTTACTCGTAATTAAACCTTCTCTTTCCTACACTATAAAAAATAAAGTTTGTTCACTGGAATTTCACTGTATTATTTTACAGATTACTTTTGTTTTTCTACTTTAAGTGTAAATGCCATAAAAATAAAGTAAATTACCTTTTATCAAAATATTAACATTAAATAAAGGTTGTAATCTGTAAATTTATTTGATTTTACTGTAATTTGACAGTAAGTATTTGGCAGCATTGATGCCAGACATTTACCATTTTCTTGCAGCTTTTTTTCTTACAGTGTACCTACGGTTGAACCTAATATGTTTCTGACACCATTTCTAACAGTAAGTTTCATTATGCTATTGCTGGATCTTGAGTCATGATTGATCTGCAACATCTAGATAGTTTGATCTCAATTTCATTTGACAGTACAAGCTCGCTCGCTCGACGATACAGCGTCTCGCTCGTCAGTTGAGAACACGAGTGAAACAGAGGGGTATAGATAGAAGCTACTAGAAGGCTTTAATCTTAGTGGGGGAGTTTCAGCAAAAATACTTCACAGACCTGAAAGCCCCCTTTAAACAATTATTTCTAACCTAAACGGAGTTTAAGAGGTTTACATGTGTGTTGTGAACATGAATCGTCAAAGCACCAGCCTCATGTCATTGAGGGTGCTCTGTTGACTCACACTCCTATGCAGAGAGTTGGACGACGTTCCACTGTCAGACATCTCTGCTCAAACAGGAAGTAAACTTACCGGTGCTACCTTTAATTGTGATAGTCGATTAACATATTGAATAAATTATATCATATTATTGTTCCCCCCATATTTCTCCGCCTCACAAATTTTAAGGACTCTAACGCTGAGTTGTTTACACACACCTGCAACTTTAACTGTAAATTGTCTGTTCTGCTTCATGTATTACATACCATGTCATTTTATTTGGTTGTACATTTTATAAATAAGAGCCGAGGTTTTTTTGAAAAACAGTAAAAAGTACTACCAAGTACAAGTAGTGATTCACGTTAGATCAATCGGTGCCACATTTCCTAAGAACCACCCAGTTAGAAAAAAATTTGAATTCCAACCATGCGCAATTGTCATTTCATTATAGACACAGACCAGCGCGGACCTTCAATGACATGCAATTGTCATTTCATAATAGACACAGACCAGCGCGAGCAACGGGTCCAATGTGTCTAACATGCTTTGCATCCTAGCCATTCCTGTATGTCCACATCGCGGTAAAAACCTTAATTCAATGACGCGCAATTGTCATTTCATAATAGACACAGACCAGCGCGAGCAACAGGTCCAATGTGTCTAACATGCTTTGCATCCTGGCCATTCCTGTATACCCACGTCACCCTAAAAACCTTAACTACTGTAATGTGATCTGCTACCTCTAACTAATAACCTGCTAACGCTAACTACTAAGCTATCACTAGGAACTCTCAGAGGCATAGTGTCACGTCCTGCATGTTCATGGACTATTCTCCCCACCGATTTTGTGTTCTTGTGTTCTGTTTTTCCCTTGTTTTGTGAATAAATACCCCTTGGATGGAAGCCTCATCTCCCTGTCTGCATTCGGGTCCTGTTCTCACCACCAGCCGTGACACATAGTGAGGGAACAGGGGGCTGAGAGTCTCTGTGTCTCTCTCTGTCTATCTGTGTGTGTGTGTGTGTGTGTGTGTGTGTGTGTGTGTGTGTGTGTGTGTGTGTGTGTGTGTGTGTGTGTGTGTGTGTGTGTGTGTGTGTGTGTGTGTGTGTGTGTGTGTGTGTGTGTGTGTGTGTGTGTGTGTGTGTGTGTGTGTGTGTGTGTGTGTGTGTGCACGTGTGTGTCTCGCTCTCTCTCCACATCTCTCTCTCTCCTGAACCTATTTCATTCAAAAAGAAGATATTGATGGACAGTAGCTATAGTATATAGCTCAGCAGCTGTAACAGAATAATATTATTATTTTTGATTATTTACATTTCAATAGCGTTTACATTATAATGGTTTAAATAATTGTATAAAGAATTTTCCATGTTCTGTCATCTAATAATATATTCCATTACCTTTCCTATCTGTATCTGTATCAAAGTCAACATTTTGGTATTGTGACAACACTACAACATACAAAAGCAGCTTGACAACCGATATGCTTTGCGTCTAGTTACAGTATATAGCCAATGTGTGATTTTGGTGGTACAGTATGTGCTATTGCACAGATGTTTGTCCCTTAGTATGCACATGCACAGTATAATATGCATGTAATAAATAGTTTGTTAATAAACTCTGTGTTACTTAAATGTTTCACTGTGCTCATAAATTCCTGTGTACTCCTAAATTTCTTTGTGTGCTCCTAATTCTTTTTATTTAGGAGTGTGGTAACGATAATTCAGCTTATCCCGTGATGTATAGTCATATTAATAGTACAGTACTTTGCCGTTGTTCTGTACCTATGTTGCTTGCTGCATTACCCATAGGAGAATAGTGAGGTGATGGAAGAATCATCAGGCAGGATGCGGCGCTCTCGTCAGAAGGGTTGCATTTATTGCATATAAACACAACGTATTTCTATACTAAAAGGGTTGAAATCCAACAAAGCTCAAGCATGAGTCTTTGTTGAAAAGAGTCTATATCCAAATCAATGATGTTCAGAACAGCGTTGAATATATCTAGCTAACTCAAGTTCTTTGTCTGCTGAAAACCAGGAAGTTCTTTCTTCAATGCCTTTTGTTGTTGTTTGGTTTGTCGCTAAGGTGATGAGTTTCTCTGTCTGTTCTCGTTTGCCGTCGTCTGCCGCTGGGGTGGTGTGTTCTCTCTGTGTTTCTGTTCTATCTTGCGCTTTCCCAGAGCTTCCTTTTATCAATGATCAAGAAACGTCTCTGTGACGTCATCAAAGGGCCGATCCCTTGACTCTTTCCTCCAATCACGAGCTTTCAGTTTGAATTTGAAAGTGGGTTGTCCTTGGAGTCCAACTGCTCCGTTTTCATTGTTTCAAATCAGAGTAATAGAATTAGTCTAATTTAGGCTTAATACATTTGGTATTAAGCCCCAAAATATATATAGTTAAATTGGGAGGAATTTCCTAAACACAGTCATATCATTCCTGACTTAAAAGCGTTATGTTTCAGATGAGGATCACCGTATTTTATCATCAAGCCCATTTATATAATGTTTTAATCATTCCTTTTTAGCTTAAATCAATATATATGCTAACAGTTCTTCTTTGTATTCTTTTATTTATTACTAATTTGATTCAGAAACGGCTTGATTGTAAAACTCGATGATTCTCTATCACAAATACAACATGTTTCATCTTATTCCGTTCAGCATCCTTTGTACAATATAACAGGAAATATCTCCAGTTTGTTTGGAGCTTAATTAAGGGTTTAAACATACTTTAGTTACAGAAATCGTGAATCTTAACTCCTCCTCAGACATCTGTCTCTACGTCATGCTCACAGGAGGTCCCCGCATGTCACAGGAACCCACAGCACATGACAAAGTTATGTGACCTACTCAGGTCTATTGTTCTCAACTGCCTGACCATACATTACATTTACATTTAGTCATTTAGCTGACGCTTTTATCCAAAGCGACTTACAAGTTCTGTACGACAAGCCATCAGGAAGGGCACAACTCTATCAGCTGAGCAACAATGTTCATCAAAGTGTTGAGTGCTACAGTGTAGGTTAGTTTATTAGGACAAGTGCATGACAGTACGGTTAGTTAGGGTTAGATTTTTTTTTATTTTTTTTTTATTTTTTTTAAATTCAGATAATGGTTGAAGTCTTTAGTCTTTAGTCGACGGCGAAAGATTGGACGTGATTCGGCTGTCCTAACTGGGGTGGGTAGTTCATTCCACCATTGTGGGGCAAGGACTGAGAATAGGCGACTTCTCTTTGATGACCCTCCCGGAGCTTGGATAGGAGTAGGTCTGAGGCGGCCAGAAGATGCAGAGCGTAGGGGTCTTGAGGGTGTGTAGTTAGAGACCATTGACCGGAGGTAGGCGGGAGCGGTTCCCTTTGCCGCACGGTATGCTAGGTCGAGGGCCTTGAAGCGGATTCGTGCAGCAATGGGGAGCCAGTGCAGGTCCCTAAGAAGTGGGGTGACATGGGCCGACTTCGGTAGGTTTGAGATCAGGCGGGCCGCTGCGTTCTGAATGAGTTGAAGAGGCTTAGTGGCAGTGGCCGGGAGGCCAGCGAGCAGTGCATTGCAGTAGTCGAGGCGGGAGATTACTGTTGATTGGACGAGGAGTTGGGTGGCTTCTTTTGTCAGGAAGGGGCGGATCCTTCTGACGTTGCTCAGGAGGAATCGGCAGGTTCTGGTCGTTGCTGCGATGTGAGCAGAGAAGTTCAACTGGTCGTCGAGGACAACACCAAGGTTCTTGGCGGTCGGGGACGCAGTCACAGCTGCATTCTCGACTGTGATTGAAAGGTCGGTTAGGGGGGAGGATTTGGCCGGCAGGTGGAGCAATTCTGTTTTGCTTAGGTTCAGTTTGAGGTGGTTGGACGTCATCCAGGCGGAGATGTCGGACAGACAGGCTGAGATCCACTCAGAGACGTGGATATCTGAGGGAGGGAAGGAGAGGAAGAGTTGAGTATCGTCGGCATAACAATGGTAGGAGAAGCCATGAGACGTGATAATGTTACCCAGTGATTTAGTGTAGAGGGAGAAGAGAAGGGGTCCTAAAACCGAGCCCTGGGGGACACCCGTCCGCAGGGGGCGGGTGGCCGACAGGGTCCCTCTCCATGACACTTGGTAGGAGCGGTCATTGAGGTATGATGACAGCCATGTCAGCGCAGAGCCAGCCACTCCCATTCCTGCGAGGGCCGCAAGGAGGATCTGGTGGTTGACTGTGTCGAAGGCTGCAGATAGATCTAGGAGAATCAGGACAGAGGAGAGGCCTTTCGCTTTTGCTAAGTGAAGTGCCTCTGTGACCGCAATGAGGGCTGTCTCTGTGGAGTGACCAGTCCTGAAGCCTGACTGATTAGGGTCTAGGAGGTCATTCTGTAAGAGATAAGCAGTAAGTTGGTTGGATACAGCACGTTCAAGTGTTTTAGAAAGGAAGGAGAGAAGAGAGACAGGACGGTAGTTGCCTATGACGGTAGGGTTCAGGGTTGGTTTTTTTATGAGCGGCGTGACTCTGGCTTGTTTTAGGGAGGTGGGGACCACCCCCGAGTTGAGTGAGGAGTTGATGGTTGCAGTTAGGAATGGGAGGATGTCTGGTGCTATGGTCTGGAGGAGTGGGGAGGGTAGCTGGTCCAGCTGGCAAGTAGTCGGACGGTTCGACGTTACCAGTGTCAGGGTCTCTGCTTCTGTAATGGGAGAGAAAGATGACAGAGTGAAGGATGAGGTTCTCGATTCAGCATTTGGAATGGGTGGGGGTTGGGAGAAGGAGCTGCGGATGTTCTCCACTTTTTCCTCAAAGAAGATCGCAAAGTCTTCGGCAGAGAAAGATGAGGGAGGGGGGGTGGGGGGGGAGTGAGGAGGGAGGACATGGTAGCATGCAGTTTGCGAAGATTCTTGGCAGAGGCCTCGATCCTATGGTGGAAGAAAGAAGCTTTGGCATTAGTGATGGTTTTGGAGAATGTTAACAAGAGGTTGTGATATGTGTCGTTGTCAGCAGTGAGGCGTGACTTTCTATACTTCCTTTCAGCTGCTCTCAGGACCTGTCTTTGTTCTCTCACTGGATCTGTCAGCCATGGACTGGGTGGGGAACGGCGGGCAGGTTTCTCAACGAGGGGACAGAGCTTGTTGAAGGAGGTTGCAAGGGCTGAAAGGAGGGTGGAGGTTGCCATCTCTGTGGAGAGAGCAGAGAAGGTGTCACTCAAAGGTAGAGCGGATAGTATGTCAGAGGAGAGGGTGGAGGGGGATAGGGAGGGCAGGTTGCGTCTGAGTGAGACTACATACTATATGTAAATGTACCTCTGTTGTGACCACAGTATCAACACCATCTGTAAACACACACTCTGAGAACTAAGTTACTTTAGTCTTAATCCAGGTTACCAGTATATTTGACTACACTTTGACTGTTTAAGACTGAAAGTATAAAGCATTCCTTGTTTGCACATAGTAAAACGTACTTAATTAAATGACTATAATTATTACAAAGTCCCTTATCAACACAGACATCTGTTTCCTGACCCATAGTGGTTTTGTAACTTGAAAGGACATTTGTCACTCTTTGTACTTAAACCCTTTTGGGGACAGTTTTCTCAGCACCTTATATAGAGTTTTATGAGATATATTTAGCATAATATACGACAGGAGCACATGTGCTCCTTGGGAAAAAGGTTAGCATAGAGCCCTGCTTAAGGGTTAACTCCCTATACTTACCCCACCCTCTAACCCCACTGATCGATTCGCCGCGGATAGTCAGATACCCCTTAGTTCCCACTGGGGTCATAGATTCACAAAGACGCCCCTACCCCCGCTCCCCCAGCCAACTAAAAAAGTCAAATAAACCCACACTAGTGTTAAAATGACATCAATGGTTAAGACAACAATTGGTTATAGTGATTCGAGCATTTCACAGCACATATGAAACAAATATAGCGGCTTTGTCATCAACATTACATAACCATTACGCTACCCCTGAGCTAAAGGCCTAGTCCCCTAATAGATAGTGGACAAGGCCCCCGGGCATCAGGAACACATATACACATAGAGCACAGGAGTGCTCAACATCTATACACCATGAACATAATCAATCTACTCATTCGGTAATTTGTTACGTACTGTGACCCGATGGCGATATGCCATCGACCTACTGCCTGGCAATGACATAGTGCTCCTTCCACACATGAGTACCCTATCCCTACCCATCCGATGTACGCCAACACCCGCCACTTGTGTATCCATAAACATAAGGTTATTGGCGAATTGACAACCCAGCCAGAGTTAATAACACAAATGAATACAGATTTATCATCAACACTACATAAACATTACGCTACCCCTGAGCTAACAGTTCAGTACCTCGCCGTCCGCATGCCCATAAACATAGTGCCTATGGCTAGTTGACAACCCAGCCAAACATAAGAGTAATACAGATTTATCATCAGTATTACATAGACCCTACGCTACCCCAAGCTAACATTTTATGTAAACTTAAGGTTAATGGCGAGTTGACAACCCATCTAAACATAACAAAGTAACGCAGTTCCATCATTCCCATTACAACAAGAACATTGATGGTCATGAACGAACAAAGTGAATGAACTGAGTCGGTCTTTCCAGTACACATGAACACAGATCACGTCAGCCCTTACCGCCCGCACATCCCCACCATTACATAAATATTACATAAACATTACGCCAACCATGAACCAACAGCATAGTACACAGCACTGTAATAAAAATATAATAAAATAGAAATGTTTGGTCAATGTTAATGTCCATTGCATCAAGGGCGTTAGGCCACCAGCCGTCAGCCCAAAAGGTGAACCTGATGCAGCACAGCTTGTCAGTCCAAGAGTATGTTCCGTTAGCTTAAATTCAACACGAGGTTAGCGACCATATCCTTCTCCTTTCCTCGTCCTTCAGCTTGATGGAAAGTTTAGCCGGAAAAAGTAGCATTGGCCGGCATCCCAACACCCAAAGCTTTGACATGGCTTCTCTGTATTCACCCCTCTGAGCCAATACTTGTGTAGTCCTCATATATGGCGATGCTGTTGTTTTTGTAAAGTAATTTCCCTCTTCGGGACTGGGCTTCACGAATAATAAATAATTGTACTTGCAGTCTGTGGATCCTAGCAATGATGGCCCTTGGATTCTGGTCCCTCTGGGGTTTTACTATGTTGGATCTGTGTGCCATATCACATTCCGGTGGCTTATCAAACAAATTATTACCCAAGATCTCCTGTAACAAACCAGGAATAAAGTCAGAAGGACGATTTCCTTCACTGTCTTCTGGCACGCCAACAATTCTTATATGTCTTTCTCGAGATTGGACCTCATTTTATAAAAAGAAAAATTCTAACTTTTTCTGTATTTTGCTCCCATCCCAATAGACCTATCTCAAACTTTGCCCTCTTTTCTTGATCCTCCAATCACAACTGTCGCTTGCCTCGGACAAACTTTGTTTTGTCCGAGCAACAAGCAACAGTTGTGATTGGAGGATCAAGAAAAGAGGGCAGGGTTTGAGATAGGTCCATTTAGTCGTTATGCCAATTCCCTTCCTGGTTGTTGCACGCATTGCCTCACTGTCGGCCTAGGGAGGGTGTAGAACTACCACATGCCTCCTCCGATACATGTGGAGTCAGCCAGCCGCTTCTTTTCACCTGACAGCGAGGACTCTCACTGGGGGAATGTAACACGTGCAGAGGTTCACGCTATTTCCCCCTGATCCCGTCCCTGCTGAACAGGCACCCCGACCGACCAGTAGGAACCGCAGTTTACACCGACCAGGACACATACCCCGCCGGCTTCCCAACCGCTAACACTGCCAATTGTGTTAGTAGGGACGACTGACCAAGCCGGAGGTACCGCTGACAGCTGGATTCGATCCCAGAGTCTCTGCGGTGGTAGGCGAGTGCATTCTCCACTGCGCTACCCAGCCGCGCCTGAGATTGGACCTCATTGAGCCTAGCTTGAATCCTGCTCAGTTCAGCCTGCTTCAATCAATCAATCAAATGTATTTATATAGCACATTTAGACAAGACACTTGTCAACCAAAGTGCTTCACATAGCTAAGAACATAGAAAAGTATAGAATAAACAAAAAAACAACAAAAAACAACGCTTGTTGGCCATTTTCTTCTCTATGCTCTGTAAGCGTCCGCCCTGTCGAGTAGCTTCCTCCGTGAGCAAGACAATCTCTCTAGAATTGCTGGATGATTCTACGTGAATTATTTCCATCTTTTCCCTCACTGGCGCAACAGCTGCCTCTATCAGCTGTTACCGACTGTCTATACGACTCAAAGTATCTGGTGAATTGCTCCTTGTACTTCTGCAATTAGCTGTCTGATAGCTGACAAGCTAGCTGCACTAAGCTCAGCACCAGCCATGCCTGTCTGCACATGGCGAGCATAATATTTGCGTTTTGTCGACTGCTGACGTCACCTCGTCCAGCTACCAGTTTGCTAGTAATTTATGTGATAATGTTGAACCTGTTAAGCCTTAAGGTTTTCTTTATCGACCCTGCTTTTCTTTATCGTAAATCGATCAATAGAGACCGTATTAGATCCCCAATTATCAAACCATGGGGTATCATTGGAAAGCCACACTCATTGGCTACAACCCTGTGCAAAGATTTTCGAGATCGCCAAATGATTGACGGAGCTAGAGCCCCGGGAGTCGGGGTGGTAATGTGTACTTTTGCGTACTTTGGGGCACGCCTCACATATCGGCATGTAACTCGAGAACCGATGAACGGATTTTGTCACCTGAAAGGGCAATCGACAGGCAACAAATAGGGATTTAATTCTATCCATATTATTGTATTAAAAGAAATGCACACCCGAGCCACTAGAGGTCGGCAAAGAATCGTCTACATGTGGGCCCTTGGATGTTAAGAGGTCAATGTTTAAAAAAAAGAAATTGTAGCCAAGAGTAAAGACGATAACCCTATCAAAAACAGTAGTCAAAGTGTATATTTTCATTTTTACCGATGTTTTATACGATTGATCGAAAATACAAATTTATCGGAAAATGCTAATTATCGTAAAAACCGCAAGGAAATGACTAAATCCAGATTCAACCCTGCCATTGGAAAGAGGAGCATTTTCCCTATCCATAGATGTATGATTTGGCCATAATAAGGTCATGTTCAAGGTCAAATATGAATTTATAATTAAAGTCGATTATCATTAATTACTGTATCTACAAATCCTTCCGTTTAATCATCTTCCCGCGGTTCATTTGCTTAGATTTTTTGTACACATGATCTCAATAAGGTGGTGAATGAGCTCAGTGAGCATTTTCTCCTACCCGTATACATTTTTGATCAAAGATGCAAAAATCATAAATCATAATTTATATTCTCCTTTTCTTCATTACAATTTACTCAAGCCTAGTAACAGACACAATATTTCTGACACTGGAAATACATACCCCCAGGTCCCTAGATGATCCTAGATACCACAAACATGCAAATCTTCCATTTACTTAGGCATGTACCTTTAGGCAAAATACGGCTTACAGCTTATCAGGTTAAGTTGTTCTTTTTCTAATAAAAAATGTAAATAAAATAAAATACTAGTGGGTCCTTTATTATATATATAAGATAAATGTTTTGTTATTAGTGATACTCTGTATGTACTCTGTATTCTCTGATACTCTGTATTCACCCAATACACAGTTATAGTTGCATTTTCTTTCAAACTAATTAGGTCGCAGATGTTGCAGATTTGGTCCAAATGTTTGCCCTCTTGGGCAGAGGGGTTTGGGAGGCTGTGACCTACAGGCATACAGCTCTTGTGTAGGAGTGCGCTGCTGTTGGCTCCGAGCGGGAGGCTGATTTTATGGACACCGTATCGGCACGCAGAGTGATTTTCCAGGGATGTGTGGGTGGGCACATGTTCTGGTTCAGAACAGTTAGCACCCTGTGATAGTGTGATACGGACATCGTTTTGGTATTGAAGCTCAAACAAACATTGGATACTGTAAAGTTAAATAAAATCATTGGCCGCCGAGCACAACCACTTTGTGTCACTTGAAGGTATCATGGGACTGAATTGGATTTAAAGGTCAGTCCGGTGTCATCGGAGAATCGCAGAGGACCGTTGACCATACAAAGCTGAGTTCAAACTATCTTGTTATTCAGTGACATTTGAAGAGCTAGAGTACCACACTAGCAGCAGAAAAGGCCAATCTCCATGTTGTGTGTGTTGTGTGTGCACACTATGAGTGTGTGTGTGTGTGTGTGTGTGTGTGTGTGTGTGTGTGTGTGTGTGTGTGTGTGTGTGTGTGTGTGTGTGTGTGTGTGTGTGTGTGTGTGTGTGTGTGTGTGTGTGTGTGTGTGTGTGTGTGTGTGTGTGTGTGTGTGTGTGTGTTTGTGTGTGTGTGTGTGTGTGTGTGTGTGTGTGTGTGTGTGTGTGCGTGCGTGTGTGTGTGTGTGTGTGTGTGTGTGTGTGTGTGTGTGTGTGTGTGTGTGTGTGTGTACATAGGTGTAATTGTCTGAATAAATAATGCAATTTTTACAGTAAATATTCCCTTGGCCTATAAGATTTGTGTGATTTGCACTGTTTGTGTGTTTGAACTTACATACATGTGTCTGTGTACTATACAAATGCTTTTGCAGGAATATGAGTTTCCAATGTTGTGCATGTCATGATGTGTGTGTGTGTGTGTGTGTGTGTGTGTGTGTGTGTGTGTGTGTGTGTGTGTGTGTGTGTGTGTGTGTGTGTGTGTGTGTGTATGTGCGTGCGCGTGTGTGTGCGTGTGCGTGTGTGCGTGTGTGCGTGTGTGTGTGTGTGTGTGTGTGTGTGTGTGTGTGTGTGTGTGTGTGTGTGTGTGTGTGTGTGTGTGTGTGTGTGTGTGTGTGTGTGTGTGTGTGTGTGTGTGTGTGTGGTTGTGTGCGTGCATGCATTACAGCCTGGTCTTATTGATATTCCAGTGGCCTGGGGTTTGGAGGGAGAGGGTCCCGGTTGGTTTAATTAGGGGTGCATATTGATACAGAGCACAGAATAATATGGGTGCACACTGGCTCTGCATTACCATATTCACACGTAGATGCTTCTCATTCCAGCAGCTGCAGCGCTCACATGTTTGATTGACATGTCTCAGTAAAGAGCTAAACGCGTCAACCGGGGGTGACTCATATGCATCGTGTGTCGGAATAGACAGGCAAAGTCCCTCCCCTTCCGCTAACCACTGTGGGACCTGTGGTATAATATGTCCTCATGTAAATATGTTCCCCTTACCTGTGCCCCCCCCCCTCTCTGTGGAATCACCCCCCTCCCCTGTGTCCCCAAACCTGTACCCCCTCCCCCCCCATCTGACCTATCAAATGGGACCACACACCCCCCTTGTTGAACTATAAAGGGCTCCTCCCGACCACAATCAAGGGCTTCTTACCTGGGTAATTTCAGCTGATCACCTGGGGCGAGAGCCTCAGCCATTCTCTCTATGTATTCTATCTGTTTGGTTAATAAACCCTTGTTATTATCCAAGCCTCGGTTGACTGAGAAACATTCTTCTTCAGGATATCCACAAATATCCCACAATTGGCGTCTACGAACTTGTGACGGACTTTTTGCGTCCTCCCGGCGTGCTGTATCGTTTCAACTATACAGAGAAAAGTGAGTATAATAGACTGGTCGACCAAAAATGTATGGAAAGGAATTGAAACCTTCCCGCTTTTCTCTGTGCCAGGTGAATATTACAGAATGTTGTCAAATATTGAGATCATGGCTGAGTAAGGATAATGTGCATTAATATATCTGATCTGTATTGAGAATCGTTACCAGGGCGCGCGTGCACCTGGGTCCTTATCAGGCGGTTCTGAAAGGATGGGTTATATGTGCTAGTCCCAAAAGTTTAGGCACAAAGGTTGAAGTGCTATTCCAGGTCGAGTCGGAGCCGACCAAAAGCTAAGGCACACAGTACAGGTTGTTGGATTGCTACCCCTAGTCTAGCTGATGCAGACTAAAAATATAGGCAACAAAAGAAGATACGTGAGCTTATTATGATGTGATATCCTTGAAAACGCTACTCTGTTAAAAACGTTCTGTGATTCCTTTGCAAAGAGGCGGGAAGTAGGACCGAGAAGCTGATGGAATCATAGTTAGAAATTACCAGAGTAGCGTCATAATATTCATTGTTTCAACCTCAAACTAAGCTCACAATCTCTTCCATTCCTGAAAACGATGTATTTTGGATTAAATTAACCAATTGATCAATACAGATAGCGGGAAGATGATCACGCGATGTCCTAGTTAGTACATGATTACGCGATGTCCCGGGAGTACGTAAATGTACATTAAACGGGACATCAGTCGCGGAAAGTACATTAAACAGGACGTTAGTCGCGGGTTAAGAGGCCGAGAGTATGATTAAAAGGTATATATAATCTAATATATCGCTGGTAAATTTCGAAGTCAGGTTCGGTCGTTATGATTTTAATAACGATGTGTAGTTATATATCAAGGGATAAATGCCTTGTCGCAACAGATGTTGGCCGACTAAACGTACAGCGATCCAATACAGTCAGATATACACGCACGTTAACTTATATGTATTATTGTTGTTTTGTCTGTTTAAAGTCTCGTTTGTATTTGCGTGCGCCGAGCATTGAGAGACTATTACCGTTATATAGAGAATAACATTGAAGTTCAGGTAATAACATTGAAGTGCAGTTCACGCGACATATTAGGATAGTAATTTCCGGAACCGGCCCACGGGAGCAACCATTTGGGGAAGTATAGTTTTATCGTTTCAGTTTGTTTACGTTTCACATATGCACAGGCGCGTTCATTCGGTAACAAAACGCTGGTTTAGGAATTCCAGGCTATTGAGAGCTCGTGGAAAAAATACTGTATGAATTGCAAAGCGTTATTTCCGAGGCGAATGAGAACGCACGAACGTCGCATGGAGCGATGACGTCACGCTATGCGCGCCGTGAAGTTATTATTTTATATTAAACTATCCATAAGCGAACGTAAAGTGTAATGTGCCCAAGGCCAAGGGTGCGTGAAATCCACGTGTAGTATATGTTTTACTTGTATATGTATGTGCGCGCTGCTATTGGAAAATGTTGAGTTGCGGTGGCGAGATGCGGGTTGCTGACGACACGTAACGGATCCAACGTCAACACAACAGCTGTCCCCGGTGAGTATGAAAATCATAAATATAGATGCATTGATTGATTGAAAACTTTATTAACAGATTGCAGAATGGGTACAATACAGCACAGCTCAATACACAATTGTTAAGGGGATGCAGACCAGAGAGAGACTTTAGTCTTGTTTACATCAGGGTCCCCCATTTTCAATTTATCAGGACATATTATGACATACATGACATACAGATAGTCAGTACTGCTACATCTGTACATTTATGACATACCAGATTTGCAAATTCAGTACTGGTTGTGATAAAAAAGGAGTCAAGAAAAGGGAGTCATTTGACGTAGAAACTGTACATACACAACTATCATCTCAGTTACAGTAAATTACAACTATCTCAGATCACTTGAGTGTTTATGTGCTTTAATTTACACATTATAAGTCACATAAAGCTAATTACAATGTCTGTTTCAGAATTATAATACATCTGTGGGCGTACCGGTCATACTGACCATGGGAGCTAAACAAACACTTCCGGTTCCCAGTATATGGCAGTACAGGAATTGTAGTCCACATAAACAGCGTTAGATTAGGCTTTATAAGCTTTTAATGTTAAAAAACTTGGGCACAAACAACATAGATCATGTTTAAAAGTAAGATGTTTAGGTTATATTCACTTGAGTTAATGTGTTTATCTAAAGAACCAATGAAAGATAACTAGCCCTTTCCATTGTAAGACATTTTAAACATGATTCAAAATGTGTGGGTCCACATTCATATGATGCTTGTGTACATATGCGATATGATTGATAAATGATAACACTATCATTACATCCTAGGACGGGATGGATGAGAAATAGCTGATGTTTTGTTAAGCTCACAGACAATCAAGGAGAACCCACTCAGATGGTCTTAGAAAAGAGTGGAAAATTAACATGTGTTTGTATTTACAGATCTGGCTCTGAGGCGAGATGCAAAACAGTGCATGACTACACCCAAATTGTATCACAAAAGACAGAAAATCCAACAATTTGCATGTCAACCGAGAGACAGTGCAGAGCTGAGAGACAATCGATTGACCATTTGGAACACATCTACATCCAAACACCCACATGTAAATTTCTTCAGAGTGGGCACTTGGGAGACAAAGCAATGCAAATGCCTGCACTCGTGACCACAGACTTGATGAACTCACCTGGCGGTGGATGGCAACAGAGAACCACTTAATTAACATGAATTAGACACAGGTGATGAATTTGCAGTTATGAAAATCTACCTAACTCCCATACTAACAATAACTAACCAGTCGTTTTCATCATCTCTTTTCAAGAGGCACATGAATTAGAGAAGTGCCCGAGATGAAAGATTAATGATGAAAACAACTTTACTTACAATCCCCCCCCTTCTATTCTCTGTTTATAACCAATAACATGCATGACTATTCCTTAGACTATTCTTTTAACAACTAATACATTTCCATGACTGCAAAATATCAACCACAAAATTGAAACACAATTATCTAAATGTACAAGGTATACACGTACATTGATCATTTAGCTGACACTGTATGACAGGACATCAAAAAGAGCACAACTCTATCAGCTGAGTAACAATGGTCATCAAAGTGTTGAGTGCTACAGTGTAGGTTAGTTTATTAGGACAAATGCATGACAGTAAGGTTAGTTAGGGTTAGATGACAAAACGAATGATTGTTTTTCATGCAAAATTAACTGGCTGTCTAGATTTTATGTTTTTTTCCCCCTATGCCATGATGAGCCACACTGAGATGTGAAGAACGCCAGAGAAGTCATGGCGAGGTAAGTATCCTGAGGCACACCCAATGCATCCTGAGGTAAGATCAACTTCAATTTAACATCACAGACTATTTTATCTAATTCAAGACTTTGGCCATTCATTTACAATTTTATTTAAAGCCTAATGCTGTAAGATCTAGGTAGATCTAGTTAGATACAAGATCTGATAAGATTGTAGTGAATGTGACCTTCTTGACACAAGGAATCACTGCTAATGCAATTGGCTTGCATTTCCTATTTTCAATTAAGTGATTTTATTTACAATAAATTGAATTAACCCTAAATGATTTTCCTCTGTAGCAGAAAGGCGTTGAATCATTTATGTGAGGAGTTTTCTAAGGCAGTTTTCATCATCCTCAGATCATGAATTGGTGAGAGGACAGGACGAGTGAGACGACGCGTGACCTGAACCACGAGAAACGATGCGACCAGGCAAGGAGGAACACAACCCAGGGACCTGAGCGACCCACGACAGCATACTACCACCAGGGACGCCGCCAAGGAGCTGCGGACACAACCAGGACGACGACAGCAACCGTGGGAGAGCCGCCATCCAACCCACGGCCTCCACCCCGGCACTGCAGACCACGGCAAACCAAACCCATCACCTGCAGATGGGAACCAAAGCCCCGACCATCAAGGTGGATTCCCATGACAAGATTGTCATCCGTGTGAGAGAGAGCGTCCTACTGACTAGCCACTACACCGGCGGGCCCTCGCCCTCCATCAAGTGGTACCGCAATGACGAGGAGAGGACAGCGAAACCAGCACAACACATTCAAAAACGCCCGCCCCCTCGCCCCTCTAGTACCGCGATGACGAGGAACGGGGGGGACCAACCACCACACAGCACGTTCAAGAACGCCCTGACCACCATGTCTCTAGGCCTGATAGGGGCCAAGCGTGAGCACAGTGGCAGACATGTGATGGTGGTGGAGAACAACATAGGCTGCAGGAAAAGACCACTATAGTTGACTGCTACCGGTGACCCTTGACAAGGTACACAGGGAGCGGACGGCGACCTCCTGTAGGCCCCCTCTGAATGAACGACGACCAGTGAATGTTCCCGACTGCATCGTCAAGAAGAGACATCATCAGAGACCTGTGGAACAAGATACTTCTGAACACACATTGTCCACATTGTTATGTATGTATTGGCCCTGCCACACGACAGACCGAGAACAGATGATCAACACTTCACAGCAACTGTCAGATTCACAAACAAGAACTGTTTCACAGAGTTCATATGTATCTGGAAAATTATTGACTAGGAATATGATGAAATACAATCAGTAAGATTGCATTAACCAATTTTATAATGACAATGAGAAATGATCACAGAGTCACATTGCAAAATGGTATTGTTAAACAGGGCAGAACCAGTTGGATTGTTCCAAGACACCAAGTTTGTTTTGACCATTGATAGTATGCACCACAGAACAATGCATAACGATTATCATAATCACCTTTTATATTAACCACTAGGTTAACGGTTTTCAATTTTATTTTGACACATTAGCCACTAAGGTAATGTCTATTGAATGTATTTATTTAATTTTTATGTGTTACTGTTTGGCCCTGCCACACGACCGACAGAGAACACCTTGTCAACAACGACGCAACATCATTCAGATTAATACCTTCACAAGCAGGAAACTTTTCACACAATTGTATGTATCTGCAAAACGATGAACTAGGGATGTGATGAAAAGAAATCAATGAGAAAGCATTAACAATGGTTAGTAATAATGAGCTAAAATGTATTGCTGAAGGAAGAAGTGACCACATGATCACATTACATCACATTTGAATTACTTAGGTTACAAAATTGTATTGTCAGACAAGAAAAAATCAGTTGTTTTTATTCTCTCATAGAAGAGGACATGTAACGTTGTTTTGCACCTGTATGGTGAACCATTGATAGTATATGCACTAGAATTACATACAGAAGCGATGCATAAGACGTTTTATCTCCTCATTTATAGAGAAGAAATGGAGAAAATTGCCTGATTCTAAGTAAAGACCAACAAAACTGAGGCAATCACAGATGAAAGTGACACTCAAACTCAGGTTAAATACAACTGGATCCTAAGTAATTTCATCAAGAATCATCATAAAATGTGCAAATATATAATTATTAGTGCTGTCAAACGATTAAAATATTTAACTCGATTAATCGCATGATTGTCCATAGTTAACTTGCGATTAATCGCAAATTAATCGCATTTTTATTTTTAATTTTTTTTTACCTTAAACCGATCTTTTTCAAGTTCCAAGTTTTAATACTCTTATCAACATGCGAGTCAACAAATGCTTGCTTTGTGCAGCCATTTAACACAAAAGGATGACCCTCATGCATTGCAAATTTGCATCAAATTCAAAACAGAGTGATGCACAAAATAACTTAAAAGAAAATAATAATTTAAAACAATGAATAAAGTGTGCATGAAATAATAGGGGAAAGAAAACGTTAGGAACTTGTTACATTCACACACACAAAGGCTGATTAATCACACACCCCCACTCTCATCTCTCTCACCCCCCTCTCTCTCTATATCTCACACACACGCACACACACACACACACACACACACACACACACACACACACACACACACACACACACACACACACACACACACACACACACACACACACACACACACACTTCAGAAACAAACATAGTATCAATGAGAGCATCAATAATACACCTGAGTGAAGTCTAGTAAAAAAAAAAAAAAAAAAAATTTTAGTTAATCTTGAGTTAAAAAAATTAGTGGCATTAATATAATCGGGAGTTAACGCGATATTAACGCGATATATTTGACAGCCTTAATAATTATATATATTTGTGAACAGTTTCCCATAATCAATCATGTTAGTTTTATTAACCACCAGGTTAACGGTTGTTAAAATGTTTTTGTACACTTTAGCCACTAAGTTAATGCTTATGTGTAAATCCTATTCCTAATAATTATGCACACGATTTTGTGTTTTCACCCTGTGCACTCTGTCCACAACAGAGACAGTGCATGTATTTTATTGGTTTATTAAGATGCCTGTATGCACAACGATCACATTAGCTCCCCTGAGTCACGACATGAACGACTGAAGGTATGCCAAGATATTTGCACAGCGATAGCTTCTAATGATTATGTTAATTGTTGTTTGATATCAGAGATGAGGACCACTCATTGATATAGGTATTTTGAGCGATTAATAAAAGAAAAGGGTGACATCTATTCCCACATCTCTGATATCAAAATAACACAGACCGCAGTCCAGTCGATCATGTCATGAATCATGTATATAAATAATACTAGTTTAAATTATTAGGCCAACCAACAGAACACATTGGCCAACATTTTCATTATTTTAATCATTTTCTATTTTTTTCATTATCTGATAACCGATGGATTACATCGGTCCCCACTTTTACCTGTTCCAAACAATCCTGGTATATTATACATTAATCTCACCCACATTATAAGAAAGAAAAGTGAGTATTGTGGTATAATATGTCCTCATGTAAATATGTTCCCCTTACCTGTGCCCCCCCCCCTCTCTGTGGAATCACCCCCCTCCCCTGTGTCCCCAAACCTGTACCCCCTCCCCCCCATCTGACCTATCAAATGGGACCACACACCCCCCTTGTTGAACTATAAAGGGCTCCTCCCGACCACAATCAAGGGCTTCTTACCTGGGTAATTTCAGCTGATCACCTGGGGCGAGAGCCTCAGCCATTCTCTCTATGTATTCTATCTGTTTGGTTAATAAACCCTTGTTATTATCCAAGCCTCGGTTGACTGAGAAACATTCTTCTTCAGGATATCCACAAATATCCCACAGACCCTATTTTAGGAAATAAAATAAAAATGTACGGTAGTCACTGGTGAGAGACAAATAATTGTTTTATTTCCCAGTTGAGTTGTGCCACAAATTACATGAATGATGAGAACTTTGCAAGTCAAGGAAGTCGGTAACACTTTATAATAACACTCAGTTATAAGACTTTTATAAGGTATTTTAGATAATGAACTAATCATGAACAAATAATTTATATACATTCGTAAATTATTATTAGATCATTTATAACTATATTTGTATAACATTTACAAATTAGTTCTACATTATTTATAACTCATTATCAACATTATTTGTACTTGATTATCATTAAATAATGTTGTGTAGTAACACATTTGTAGATGCTTTAAAAAAAACGACTATAATGTACCTCCATTTATTTGTTCATGTTCAACAAATGATTTGTTAAGACATTCATAAAACATCTATAAATCATTTGCAGATGCTATTGTGCCCTAATCTGAAGTGAAGCCTATTCATCATTAACAAATGTCTAATAGTACAATGACATGACACACAAGGGTAATAATTATTTGTATTTTCAGGCTGTATAGGCGCCGATACAGCCTGAAAATACAAATAATTATTACCCTTGTGTGTCGTGTCATCATCACATATCGCAATATACTGAGCACACATTAGGAACAAACACATATTTCAAATGTAACATTAGCGCCCACCACATCAAGTACATTTACACAACAAGAGTTGTAGGTCGGAAATGATGGAATAGATTTACCAACAAAAAAGGTGTTTTGCCTGCTCATACCTTAAAAGCGTGGGGCAGGCGGAGCACGAATAACTTGGCTCTGCTAATGTATCGTGCTTCCATTCAACAGACAGCAACACACGTCGAAGTCAAGTCCCACTTGCGTGATACATCCGTCTACATAATCTGTTAATCCCTGGCCAGGGTACTCCTGGGTCCTAGTGCCCCCCAGTTACACTATATGTCATGCACATGTATTTTATGTTAATAAAATTGCATTTATCTATAGTCCTAATTATGTCACTGTTTGATGTCACAAAGGGTGTATCCGAAAGCTGTCTACAACATTTGTAACAGGCAGTGTTGTGCTAGTTACTGAAAAATAATAACTCAGTTACTTTACTAGTTACTTCATTTCAAGAGTAACTCAGTTAATTTACTAGTTACTTACACCCAAAAGTAATGCGTTACTGTGAAAAGTAACTATTTAGTTACTTAACTTTTTTTGTATTGCCCTCATTAACATTATGTGTATTGTCGCAGTGAAAGGGTTAACCGTTTGGTAGTGCAGCAGTGAAAGGGTTAATGCCCTTACAGATTCTTACAGTCAACATCTGTTGATCAATTTGACAGTTTCCACTAATCTCTCTCTCTCTCCTAGTATGTTTCTTGCTCTCTGTCTCTCATGCTCCCCCTTTCTTCATGACAATACATTTGAATCAAATCTCATTTTGAAATTGCTACCTGTTGAGTGGATCACCATGGTGCAATGCAATCACCTCCGAAGCTGTCAGACGCGCCACTGTCGTGTCCATAGGCAGCGTAGCGATTTCAAAATGAGATTAGATTAAAATGTATTGTCATTATACAGCACAATACATACATATACATACACACCATCCAACCAGAGTGGATAAATTAATTAAACGAAAAAAAAAAAGAAAAAAAATTCAACCAAGAGTGATTTGAACTTATGACCATAGGCTCCACAGCCAGCAGACAAACAAGGTGAGCTAAATCAGATGTAAAAACTGAATGACTGAGACACTTGTACACTTTAGTATTGGCATTAATAAATCCGATGTCATGCTAATATGTCATGTTCTACAGTAGGGCGTACTACTGTGATACTCAGGGGTGTAGCTCCAGATTCTGGGCCCCATGAAAGAATGTATTTGTAGGCCCCCAGTAAATGCGAGCGCGCGTAAGCGCGCAAGCAGAATTTTTTTTGGCCATTTTTTTATTGATGCAAACGCATAATATGGTTTTCACCTATACATTCGGATCAGCAGTTCAGCACCTGCACTGTTGGTGGGTGAGCCTAGTAAAGGATGTCGCATTGCGTTCATCTTCAATGAATGGACCAATGCAATAGTCTACCAAAGCCCCCCCTCTCTATATATATATCTCACACACACACACACACACACACACACACACACACACACACTTCAGAAAGAAACATAGTATCAATGAGAGCATCAATAATACACCTGAGTGATGTCTAGTAAAAAAAAAAAAAAAAAAAAAAAAAATTGGGCCCCCCCCCCAGTGCTGGGCCCTTGGAATCATCCTAACCTACCCCCCCCCCAGCTACGCCCCAGGCTATATGAGTGTAGACTGATGCTGTATGAGTGTAGACTGATGCTGTATAAGTGTAGACTGATGCTGTAGACCAGGGAGGGGCAACTGGCGGCCCGCGGGCCGCATGCGGCCCTCACCGACGTTCCATGTGGCCACAGGCCAATATTTAAAAAAGAAAAAAGAAAAAATTATACTTTTTTTTTTTTTTTTTTTTTTTTTAGCTAAGAAGAGTTGGCAGTCGACTATGGCTCCTTTCGATCGATTAGTCGACTATTTGACTAATAGGGGTCAGCCCTAGTGTGGACATATTCAACGCTGTTGAAAGTGCCATGCAGCAATATGGGGGTTTTGATAAACTGTCGGCTGTTGTTACCGATGGAGCACCGGCAATGAAAGGAAAACGCACAGGATTCGCCGGGCTTCTAAGGCAGAGTGGCGTTGAGTGTCCAATGCTGCACTGCATTATACATCAGGTAAGTTCGCTAACATAATTTCCATCTATTGTGGGTCACTAATAATGACCAATGCAAGTCGAGTGTAGTCAAATTATATGCGAGAGTCGTTAAATCGCTTTTCTTTTTTTTTTATCTGATATAGGAGGCTCTCTGTGCCAAGAAGCTTGACTACAGCCATGATATGGATTTGGTTACCAAGGTTACCAATCTAATTCGTGGAGGCCAGGTCACTAAACCATAGAAAGTTTGTCTCCTTTTTGGAAGAGATGGACACTGATTATGGCGACTTGCAGCTACACACAGAAATCCGATGGCTGAGCCGTGGGAAGTGCTTGGAGAGGTTTTTTGCGCTGCGTAAAGAAATCCCCACATTCTTGGATGAGCAACTGACGAGCGACACAAGCGCATACTGCACTAAACTCAGATACAGCGTTTCTCTGTGACATGGCCTTCCTCACGGATATCACTTCGCACCCTAATCGCCTCAATTTGCCATTGCAGGGAAGAAATCAAACGGTATCGGATCTCTATGCACACATTAACGCCTTTAAGATGAAACTTGCCCTTTTCAAACATTGCCTTTTATCTGACCACCCGGACTTGTCCACACACTTTTCTGCATGTGAAGAAATGCGCACAGAGATGCGCACAGCTGACCCCAAATATAAGGACACATTCGGAAAGTACAGGAGCGACATTGAAACACTGCAAATGCAATTCAATGATCGGTTTGAAGATTTCAACGGCATGCAGTCACAGATAGCGCTGTTTTCCGGCCCCCTCACCGCTACGGTGTCAGAGCAGCCCCCACCGTTGCAGCTTGAACTGTGCGAGCTACAGTCAGATCCTTTTTTTCAAGCAAAGAGAAATGAGAGGGGAATTTCGTTTTGGAAACTGCTACCTGAGCCCCGCTTCCCACTCCTCAGGGACTTTGCCCTCTCTATGGCCAGTATGTTTGGGAGCACATACATATAGCAATTTCTCAAACATGAAGCACATCAAGTCAAAGGAGAGAAACAGGCTGTCAGATGAAACATTATTTCATCTGATGCAGATCGCATGCACAAACATTGACGTTGACATTCCTGCTATTGTGCGCCAACAAGAGAGACCACAAGTGTCTCATTAAAGACGGGGGGGAGGAGATGATGAAGAGGTGTAGAGGGGGGGAAGGATATGATGAAGAGGTGTAGAGAGGGGGGGAGAGATGATGAAGAGGTGTAGAGAGGGGGGGGGGTGATGGAGAGGTGTAGAGAGGGGACCATTATTATTATTATTATTATTATTATTATTATTATTATTATTATTATTATTATTATTATTATTATTATTATTATTATTATTATTATTATTATTATTATTATTATTATTATTATTATTATTATTATTATTATTATTATTATTATTATTATTATTATTATTATTATTATTATTATTATTATTATTATTATTATAACCATTATTGACCCACTGTGGGGCGAGGGTGAATGTCATGCCAATTTGATGAAGGGTCAATGGGAGGCATGTAGTATTGCACTTTACTTTACTTGCACTTTACTTGTTTACTTTTGTAGTGTTCAGATAACACTAACACAAACACAAAGCAGCATTCCTGCTGCATTTCACTACAACAGTAAATCAAAAGTGCAATAATAAATGATTTTGTTAAATGTATAAACTTTTATACTGCTACTAAACAAAACATTCCTGAGTGCTTCATATCCATAACATGCATTTCAGTGTTATAATGTTTTGTTTAGTAGCAGGATACAAGTTTATATATTTAACAAAATCATTTATTATTGCACTTTTGATTTACTGTTGTAGTGAAATGCAGCAGGAATGCTGCTTTGTGTTTGTTGAGCAGTGGGCTTTAAGTTCATTCATTTATTTTATTAGAAGCCTTAATTATAATTGATCATTTTTGTATATATTTGGGGTTACACAGCAATACTTTTAAATTCAGCTGTTTATAAATTCATAAAGTTAAAATTGCATTACTAAATGCATTTGAAATGGAATAAAAACAAAGTTACAACAAATTATAATTGTTTATATACCTTATTTATCACATCTGTGACTATTATGGGCTATTTGAGTGATGGGGTACTACTGGCGGGACTGCCGATAAACAATGCGGCCCACCAGATTGATTGTGGAAATTGTGTGGCCCTCACCATATACAAAGTTGCCCACCCCTGCTGTAGACTGATGCTGTATGAGTGTAGACTGATGCTGTATGAGTGTAGACTGATGCTGTATGAGTGTAGACTGATGCTGTATGAGTGTAAGTGCTTACCCTACAGACCCCAAGTCTGTTAGGGCAGCAGACTCGGTTGGCACTGCTCAAAACGTACCTTTTTAAAATAGCTTTTAAATTAATTATTATCTTTATTTCATTGTCTTATTTTTGTTTATTTCTATACATTTTACTTAAATATTTGATTATAATTTGTATCATTGTTTTATGTAGTTTTTTTTATCATTTTATTTGTTCTTTTTTAATGTCAAAATATTATTTAAATTATTCAAATGGCACTCAAACATGTTCCGTTGTGACATCACAATATGATGTCATAATCAAACATTCTAGACCATTTGTGATGTCACAGTATGATGTCATAATCAAACATTCTAGAACATTTGTGATGTCACAGTATGATGTCATAATCAAACATTCTAGAACATTTGTGATGTCACAGTATGATGTCATAATAGACATTTTAGAACATTTGTGTACAGTATATATTCAACAATTCTCTGGGAGGAGGTGTATAGCGAATTGGCTGAGGGGGCTGAGAGGGACAAAGCAGCCCAGAATAAGATCGCAGGGGGCAAGGAGGGTCCCGCGGAGGGGGGCCCAGACAGGAAGTAGCAGCATTAGCTGCACTCCAATGGACAATGTAGTTGATGACGGGGTCCAGTAGAAGGAGAAAAAGACGGTGAAGAAGGAGAAGAAGGAGAAGAAGAAGAGCCCATAAAAAGAATTGCGGAGGGCAGTAATACGCCACGATGCGTCTACACTGCCGGAAATTCAAATAAGAAGAGAAGAAGAAGAAGTCTCAGATCTCAGAAGACAAGTCAAGATATCACTTGTTGTTTCCGGCTACTTGTCTGTAAGCTTGAATATATTCTGTAGATACTATTTAAAATCCCCACATGGAAAAGGAAACAATGTCCTGTACAATCCCTAATGAGCTGCGTCTGGAGGGAAGGCTCTGTGATGTGGTTATTAAAGTCAACAGCACTGAGTTGAATGCCCACAAGGCCCTCCTGTGTGACTGCAGTGACTATTTCAGGTAAGTTTAGCTTGGTTCAGGTTAGCTTGGTTCAGGTTAGCTTGGTTCAGGTTAGCTTGATTCAGGTTAGCTTGGTTAGTAAACAGATACCATACTGTACTTTTACTGCTGTATGAGTGTAGACTGATGCTGTATGAGTGTAGACTGCTGTATGGGTGTAGACTGATGCTGCATGAGTGTAAGTGCTTACCCTACAGACCCCAAGTCTGTTAGGACAGCAGACTCGGTTGGCACTGCTCAAAACTTACCTTTTTAAAATAGCTTTAAATGAATTATTATCTTTATTTCATTGTCTTATTTTTCTTTATTTCTATACATTTTACTTAAATATTTTATTATAATTTGTATCATTGTTTTATGTAGTTTTTTTATCATTTTATTTGTTCTTTTTTAATGTCAACATATTATTTCAATTATTCAAATGGCACTCAAACATGTTCCGTTGTGACGTCACAGTATGATGTCATAATCAAACATTCTAGAACATTTGTGATGTCACAGTATGATGTCATAATCAAACATTCTAGAACATTTGTGATGTCACAGTATGATGTCATAATAGGCCATTCTAGAACATTTGTGATGTTACAGTATGATGTCATAATCAAACATTCTAGAACATTTGTGATGTCACCGTATGATGTCATAATCAAACATTCTAGAACATTTGTGATGTCACAGTATGATGTCATAATAGACATTCTAGAACATTTGTGTACAGTATATATTCAACAATTCTCTGGGCATTGTGGTGGGTGGAGGAAGTGGGACCAAGCCAGGTGATTATATGCTCTGACTCGGCTGCTGCACTGATGGCTCTGAGTGCAGGTGGGTCTAAAGCTCGCCCTGATCTCATTCAGGAAATAATGTTGGTTTTATATAGGATTGCGAAGGCAGGCTGGTCAGTGGAGTTTTGTTGGGTCCCGGGACACGCTGGGATTGCGGGGAATGAGATGGCTGACTCCCTTGCCAAACAGAGCCTGGGAAGGGAGGAAGAGATAGGTATTTCAATGGGAAGAGTAGAACTCAGAGATAAGATAAAGAAAGGAGTTGAGGCTGAGTGGCAGGATGAGTGGGAAAGGGGGACCAAGGGAAGGCACTATTTCTCTCTACAGCCTCGGGTCAAGATCAAGGTGGAGGGATATGGGTCAAGGAGTGATAGGGTGAAGATGTGTAGACTGAGGCTGGGGCACTGTGGGTTGAACAGTAGCTTGTTCATTGTGGGCAAACATCCAGATGGGGTGTGTGAATGTGGAGAGACTGAAACTGTCGGGCATGTCTTCCTAAAATGTGAAAGGTATAGGAAAGAGAGGGAAATCTTTTATAAAAGTCTGGTAGAGCTGGGAGT
>NW_028174799.1:97500-138935 GCF_963971535.1 Notolepis coatsorum
ACACACACACACACACACACACACACACACACACACACACACACACTTCAGAAACAAACATAGTATCAATGAGAGCATCAATAATACACCTGAGTGATGTCTAGTAAAAAAAAAAAAAAAAAATGGGGCCCCCCCCTCAGTGCTGGGCCATTGGAATCATCCTAAGCTACCCCCCCCCAGCTACGCCCCTGGTGATACCCATTTCAAAGTGCGTGTGTGCGAGGCTCGCTCTCCGCTCTCCACGCATTATTTCTACGCTCATACCGGGGGGGGGCAAAACTAGCGTACGTCAGTGGCCAATCAGAGCGCAAAACGTGAACGCGGAAGCAAACATGGGTTAGGATAAGAATAGACGCAGAGGGAACACGTGATGCAAGGCTTCTATCCTCACTACAGCCGACCAGTGGGAGGCATTGTCTAGCAACGTTCAAGACAGGGGAGGGAAGAATTGGAAACATGAAATTGGGATGGGAGAAAAATTATATGGGAGAGTGTACATAGGATCCAGTGCCTTTAAGTGATTTATTAACATGTCTATTTATCATGTCTATACAAGTTATCTTATTATTATTACTACTATTACTATTGTTTTATTGCACAATCGTAGCGGGCATGGCCAACCGCATTTCACTGTATGCCCTGGACATGTATGTGATGAATAAACTCTTGAATCTTGAAATATATTTCTTTCCCAAATAGGGTCCCATGGTGGTCCAGCGGAAAGGGGAGAGACTTCCCCTCTCTAATACTCACCGGAGCACCTGTTGGCTGAAACAGACTTCCTTGTAAATCTCTTACAAGGTCAAATGGTTTCAGAGTGTGCATATGAACAACCTCCATGAGGTACAGTGGGGGCTCGTGCACAAGACTGTGTGAGGCAGAACTCTGAACATCATGGAAACCACAGCTTACATACGAGCTGGATCCCTGTGCTGGTTCTCGTCAGTGCAGACAGTGATTGCCCTGAGAGCTTTTCCTCTGGAGCCACTTCTGTTTTAGAAATTTGTTTTGCTTTCATGAATAAACCTATGTGTAGTAACTAACGATGAGCAGGGACTGGGGGGGAGACCAGGCCATCGGAGGAGAATGTAAATGCGCAATGTCAAGGACCAGAGAATACTTTGCTTCAGACTTTGCAGCCTACAGAAATATTGTAGGCCTAAATACAAGTATCTGCTTTAGTTTTCCTGCACTGTCATTCCTAGAGTGTAGCTACTTGGAGGATCAACATTAATTTAAAGGAATGGTATGGTATGGTTTATTTCTTAATCCCAGAGGGGAAACATGGTTTGCCACCAGAGCTAATACAAATACACAAACATGAAAGAAACAATTACATACAGTACAAGATACACAACACAGTAAGAAGAAGAGGAGAGCCTCTCAACACAGAGCTAGCGGTGTTCGTTAAAAAATTTACCCACAGCAGGAACAAAGGACCTTCTCAATCGCTCAGTAGAGCATCGAGGCATCAACAACCTAGCGCTAAATGAGCTTCGCAGAGCATCAAAAATATTGTACAGTGGGTGGCCTGTACATAACATGCCAACATACACGTTGTGATTGTTTGATCTTTCTCATTTCTAAATAAAAAAAATAGGTCTGTTACAACTTTAAATGGATAGTCCAATGTTGACACTCAACTTCCTTTCAACTGACAGTTGAGTTTAGTGTCACTCTAAACTCTAAAGTCAACTGACTAGTTGGTTAGTTAGGTGTGACAGTGGCTTAGTTGATTCAGGCTCCTCCCGGCAGTGCAAGACACTTAACCCCTAATTGCTCCCGATGAGCAGCAGGGGCGGATTTAGGATTGTAAGAGATCCGGGGCTTAGCCCAGATAGATTTATTTTTACTTCGACACCACAACCTTTAACTTATACCACCACCTTAAAGCGGACAAAAGGCACTAGAGAACACTTAAATTCACACCCTTTAATTAATGAAGCAAACTATAATAATTTATAATAATAATAATAATAATAATACACTGTGTTTGTATAGCACCTTTCATACAAGAATTGCAGCTCAAAGTGCTTCACAGCAGTACAAAAAGACAGGCATAAAATGAGCACAACATTGGCAGATCAAGAGCAATGCATAAAGTGCAGACATAAAGCATAAAATAGATAGCAGTAAAATAGACAAAGTTAAGGTAAGACATAGAACATTAAATCACATCGTTTTTCATATTAGGATCTAAGATCTAGGGTTAACTCGCCGAACGTTGAGCGCCAGGACCCCCGAAAACCAGAGTATAGTTGGGTTTTCATCGTTGTTTCTTTTATTCGATATTTCCATTCATAAAGACATGCCGGCAGCCTGTTATCACTGGGGATGGGTCTGAGATCTCAAAAGTCCAATACCGCCGCCTAAAACCTTGCGGCCGCTATTGCACTCCATTTGAAACGATGTGGCTTGGTATCTGTCATTTTGGAAATGACACCAGACCACCCTGAAACTACACTCATAATCACGACGGTATAAAACGGAAATGTATGGATGGAAAAAGTATCTGTTTTTTGCATCTTGACCGGAAGAAACTCAATGACAAGCGACTATATTATTAGATCCATAGCTATAATATATAATATAGCTTTAGGCCTGCAAACGCAGCCACGTATCCCCATGTTAAAAGGCGCTGGCCTTTCAACAGTAACAGTAAACAGCGCCATCTGGCGCTGAAAGTGTTAATATGCGTCTTTGTTTACGGTTTGATTATCACTGATACAAAGTAAAATAGTGCAGTGCAATAAAATAGTTAGTAAAATAGAATAAAATAATGCAATAGTGCATTGCAATAAAATAGTTAGCATCGTAATTTTTCGGGAGGCCGGTAAGGAGTGCATTACAGTAGTCGAGTCGGTTTGAGATAAAGGCATGGATCTGGTTTTCAGCGTCCTTTTGATTTATAAATGGCCGTACTTTAGCTATGTTTCTAAGGTGAAAGAATGATGTTTTTGTCAACTTGTTGATTGTGATTTAAAGCTTAGGTCTGAGTCTACCATAACACCAAGACTTAACTCACTCAAATACAGTTAGCAGCTGGATAGACTACAGATGGAAATTAGCTTCTGCTAAATCTGGTGCAAACATATTTTCATGTAACAATGATTAATTGTCAAAAAAAAAAAAAAAAAAAAAATATATATATATATATATATATATAATTTTTTAAATAGATTCGGGGCTTTTCAGAAAACATTCGGGGCTTGAACCCAAGTAGCCACCCCCTAGCCCCGCCCCTGATGAGCAGGTTTGCACCTTGCATGATTGCCTCCGCCGTGAATGTGAGGCATAAGTTGTAAAGCACTTTGGATAAAAGCTGCTATATAAATCCAGTCCATTTGGTGCATCTCAGTTTCATATCAATAACACATCAACTGTGTATCAGATGACACTCAACGTGATTGTACTTATTGACCATCTGTAGATTATCACCTTTCTGTAAAATTACTGTAAGTGTCTTCTCAAGAACACATCTACCTTTTTTTGCAAAAACATATCATGTACATCTCTACTGACACTCAGTCTGTTGACAATCCTCACCCCTGTGATTTACATTTACATTTACATTTAGTCATTTAGCTGACGCTTTTATCCAAAGCGACTTACAAGTTCTGTACGACAAGCCATCAGGAAGAGCACAACTCTATCAGCTGAGTAACAATGTTCATCAAAGTGTTGAGTGCTACAGTGTAGGTTAGTTTATTAGGACAAGTGCATGACAGTATGGTTAGTTAGGGTTAGATTTTTTTTTTTTTTTTTTTTTTTTTTAATTCAGATAATGGTTGAAGAAGTGAGTCTTTAGTCGACGGCGAAAGATTGGACGTGTTTCGGCTGTCCTAACTGGGGTGGGTAGTTCATTCCACCATTGTGGGGCAAGGACTGAGAATAGGCGACTTCTCTTTGATGACCCTCCCGGAGCTTGGATAGGAGTAGGTCTGAGGCGGCCAGAAGATGCAGAGCGTAGGGGTCTTGAGGGTGTGTAGTTAGAGACCATTGACCGGAGGTAGGCGGGAGCAGTTCCCTTTGCCGCACGGTATGCTAGGTCAAGGGCCTTGAAGCGGATTCGTGCAGCAATGGGGAGCCAGTGCAGGTCCCTAAGAAGTGGGGTGACATGGGCCGACTTCGGTAGGTTTGAGATCAGGCGGGCCGCTGCGTTCTGAATGAGTTGAAGAGGCTTAGTGGCAGTGGCCGGGAGGCCAGCGAGCAGTGCGTTGCAGTAGTCGAGGCGGGAGATGACTGTTGATTGGACGAGGAGTTGGGTGGTTTCTTTTGTCAGGAAGGGGCGTATCCTTCTGACGTTGCTCAGGAGGAATCGGCAGGTTCTGGTTGTCGCTGCGATGTGAGCAGAGAAGTTCAACTGGTCGTCGAGGACAACACCAAGGTTCTTGGCGGTCGGGGACGCGGTCACAGCTGCATTCTCGACTGTGATGGAAAGGTCGGTCAGGGGGGAGGATTTGGCCGGCAGGTGGAGCAATTCTGTTTAGCTTAGGTTCAGTTTGAGGTGGTTGGTCGTCATCCAGGCGGAGATGTCGGACAGACAGGCCGAGATCCGCTCAGAGACGTGGATATCTGAGGGAGGGAAGGAGAGGAAGAGTTGAGTATCGTCGGCCTAACAGTGGTAGGAGAAGCCATGAGACGTGATAATGTTACCCAGTGATTTAGTGTAGAGGGAGAAGAGAAGGGGTCCTAAAACCGAGCCCTGGGGGACACCCGTCCGCAGGGGGCGGGTGGCCGACAGGGTCCCTCTCCATGACACTTGGTAGGAGCGGTCATTGAGGTATGATGACAACCATGTCAGCGCAGAGCCAGCCACTCCCATTCCTGCGAGGGCCGCGAGGAGGATCTGGTGGTTGACTGTGTCGAAGGCTGCAGATAGATCTAGGAGAATCAGGACAGAGGAGAGGCCTTTCGCTTTTGCTAAGTGAAGTGCCTCTGTGACCGCAATGAGGGCTGTCTCTGTGGAGTGACCAGTCCTGAAGCCTGACTGATTAGGGTCTAGGAGGTCATTCTGTAAGAGATAAGCAGTAAGTTGGTTGGATACAGCACGTTCAAGTGTTTTAGAAAGGAAGGAGAGAAGAGAGACAGGACGGTAGTTGCCTATGACGGTAGGGTTCAGGGATGGTTTCTTTTGGATTGAAAATACGTGGATTATGGCTTGTTCAATATCGTCTATGTTTGAATGAATGAATGAATGAAAACTTTATTAACAGATTGCAGAATGGGTACAATACAGTACGGCTCAATACACACAATTGTTAAGGGGATGCAGACCAGATTGTCAACAAAACATTATTGTCCAATGTTGAGACTCAGCTTAATTAATATCAATCGGTTTGAGTGTCACCATAAAGTCAACTGCATACCAGTCTAATCTCAATAGACAAGTCTGTAGATGTTCACCTAACTTTTGTGTTTATTTGCTGTATCTCAGTTGCACATCAATAGCAGACCAAACTCCGGTATATCAGATTGTATCCGACTCACTGACCAACTACAGTCAGTGGCGGCTCGTGAATTCTTCACGGGGGGGGGCAGAATTAATTAGTATCCCCCTCTATCTCTCCTTCTCTCTCTTTCTCTCTCTCACACACAGCGCGACGTGGAATCGATTCGTTACACAATCAGACCTAGTATATGTAGTATTATATACCAAGAATAACTTCAGTATGAGTACAGGGCTGTACACATATTTTGCATATTGTTAAACGAGCCAAGGCTAGCTATTAAACTATCGATATGAAGCGAAAACGGGGGACCCTGATGTAAACAAGACAAACGTCTTTCTCTGGTCTGCATCCCCTTAACAATTGTGTGTATTGAGCCGTACTGTATTGTACCCATTCTGCAATCTGTTAATAAAGTTTTCATTCATTCATTCATTCAAACATAGACGATATTGAACAAGCCATAATCCACGTATTTTCAATCCAAAAGAAACTCCACTCCAGAGAGAGAGAGAGAGAGAGAGAGAGAGAGAGAGAGAGAGAGAGAGAGAGAGAGAGAGAGAGAGAGAGAGAAAGAGAGAGAGCGTTAGTTAGTTTAGCATTAGCTGAGTGGCTAACAGCGGCTAACGTTAGCTGAGTGGCTAAGAGAGAGAGAGAGAGAGAGAGAGAGAGAGAGAGAGAGAGAGAGAGAGAGAGAGAGAGAGAGAGAGAGAGAGAGAGAGAGAGAGAGAGAGAGAGAGAGAGAGAGAGAGAGAGAGAGAGAATTAACTCACTTTGTTTAATTGAAATGTGGTCCAGCCGGAGGGCTTGATAAAGTGTATGTCCACTGACTGTCCCCCAGACTGTTGTCGATGTATATCCAGTCCACTGCCCACTGTCCAGACTCGAGACTGCATCACAACACACAGCATCGAACATCCTGCAAACTACCGTCCACTTCTAAGCAAACCCGAGAAATGCGGCTACGGAAAAGTACTGTCGTCGCCGCGTCGGCCAATCAGAGAGCGTCTCCGAGAAATGCGGCTACGGAAATTATAGACGCCTCTTGCTTAGACCGCTTCAAAACGCACCCGTGTTCCATCATAATACATCATATTTCAACGCACAGCGCGTTACGCACTGATTGGCTGCGACGGATACAGCGATGAAACAGTGCACGGCGTGCACGCGCACTCAAAGCGCTATTGCGTCTAGCCCGAGAGAAATGCGGCGAGGAGAATGCGGCTACGGTAACGGAACGTATTCTCTATCAGACAGTGAGTCACTTCCTGTTCAGGAAAACAATTATTTATATTTGATATACGTTATATTGTGCATTGGAAACACAAACATACTTAAAATGAGTAAATATTATTCATTTTAAACATGTTTATATTATTTATAGGGCTATAAAACAAAAAAACAAAAATAAATATTTCTTATTCTTCTCTTTTAACCAGGGGGGGGCGGCGCCCGAGCGCCCCTAGTGGCCAGCCGCCACTGACTACGGTTAATCAACGTCATGTAACATGACTGGCAAAAGCTTCTCAAGAACGGATGAGGTTTCACCGTCAAACATCTCTGCCCAAGGTCGGGAGGTGAGGACACCGAGCATGTAAGACGTGCTTTTCGCCGCTCCACCGTTTTGTGACAAACTTCAATTATAAATAGTCCTTTAACAAACGTTTTTTCTTTTGGGACTTTGGACACTGGATAACGTATGTTCATTTACCAGTCAGGCAGACTTTTCTACACTTTAAATCGTCCATGGGTCCTGTTAAACCCAAATTAAGGACGACGCATGCAGGACAACAAACAATCTTTGATCAGCCACCCGGGCCACCCCCACGGCACGCGCCAGCTGCTAACATGGACAGCGGCAGCGCCTCTGATCTAGGGGCCTTACAATCAATGCTGAACTCGCTGAAGGAAGATATTTGTGGCAGAATTGACTCATCGGCAACTAACTTGAGAGCTGAAATCCATGCAGTGCGCACAGAGCTGGTGAATATTACTGAACCATTGCTGCTGAAAATAAATGAACACGGGCAAACCATCTGCAAGTTGTAACGTGCGATGAGCAATCACAGTGACCAGCTCTCCTCGCTTGACTCCACTGTTAAGGAGCTCACGTCACAGGTGAAATTATTAACAGACAAATGTGAGGACCTAGAGGGGAGATCGAGGAGGAACAACCTTTGACTCATGGGGATACCTGAGGGCTCGGAGGGTACGCGCCCAACGGAATTCATCGGCCGCTTACTCAAGAACCTACTGGGCCTGGATGATGAGCCCCTACTCGACAGAGCCCATCGCACTTTGCGGGCTAAACCCAAAGAGGGAGAGACGCCTCGTCCGCTCATCATCAGGGTCCACTTCTTTCATCTCCAAAACGAAATCCTATGTCGGGCCGGCGCGACCTCCCGTGACACCCCCCTACTTTTCCAAGGCAAAAGGCTCTCTATTTCGCCTGATTACACCGTCGCTGTTTCCAAGAAGAGGGCTGCGTTTGGAGGAGTGAAACGTGAACTCCATGCCTGTCCTGGTATCAAGTTTGGGCTGATGTTTCCTGCGGTTCTGAAAATCACTCTGCCAAGTGGTTCAACGCACACGTTTGAAGACCCGGCCGCCGCCTCGACTTTCATAAACACTAAACTCAGAAAAGCGGTTCCCCAGACTGTAACCATCAGCTGAACGGCAAGTTCATAATTCATGTCCATATGAGCATATACAGACTATTTCATTTTGGGACTACGATATCTCACAATATTAACATTTGTCACTTAACCACGGAAGGGGTGGTGTTTATCTCCCTCTCTCGTTTCTCTTAGGGGGTGTTAAGAGTAGTAATAGTGGGTTATGCGTGCGTCCAATTTGAGGAGACACATCAGCATGGGAGGGAGGGGGAGGGGGGAGGGAAGGGTTTGTTTACATTTACAGTTCTTTTTGTGCGATGTTTATACTGTTGTTGTGTTTTCTATGACTTGGCCACTGCACATAAAAAATACTATTAGGACATACTTTTCGATGTTACTCATTGTACACTCAACACCAGTCTATGACTCAACCTAAAAATTCACAGCAGATTGGAGGAGTGGTCAAATTTACTAGTTGGAATTGTAAGGGATTAAATCAGCCAATCAAACGTAGTAAAGTACTGGGGCATCTTCAGAATTTGGGGGTTCATATAGCTTTCCTTCACGAAACTCATTTCAAGCTATCTGATTATACCAGACTACGTAAACGATGGGTTGGACAAGTGTACCACTCATCATTTCAGAGCAGAGCTAGAAGTGTGGCAATTTTAATTCACAAATCAATAAATTTTATTTGCTCAGATGTTCTCTCTGACCCAAATGGTAGATTTGTGATGGTAACTGGAAAGCTCTGTGGCACCCCAGTGATTATGCTTAATATCTACGGCCCTAACTGGGATAATAGCAAATTTTTTAGATCTGTGTTCTCTTCGATACCTGACCTCTCCACACATTATCTAATATTAGGAGGGGACTTCAATTGTTGGCTTAATCCATCATTGGATCGCTCATCTACCAGAAATGCAGTACTTTCAAGCTCTGCTAAAACCATTCAATCTTTTATGGAAGAATTTTCACTTTCAGATCCTTGGCGTTTTCACAACCCATCTAGCAGAGCATACTCATTCTTCTCTCATGTCCATCACAACTTCACTCGTATTGATTATTTCTTGATCGACAATCGGCTCATCTCATCAGTACTATCTTGCTCATATGATACTATTGTCATATCGGACCACTCTCCAGTTCTAATGGAACTGCAAATTAGGGGATGTGATAACACCTGACCACCCTGGCGACTGAATACTAGTTTGTTATCGAACGAAGATTTTGTTACTTTTATTTCCAAGCAGATAGATTTTTTTTGGATATCAATAAGACGCCTGGGATCTCAGCTTCCTTACTGTTACGACCCTGGCTCATGGGCACACAACCTATGTGCAAACCAACACCAAAACCCCGTGCTCTAACTCGAAGTGCTACTATATCAAGGAACTATTAATGTAAATGTAAACTAATGTACTAATGTAAACCCAACGGACAAGGACTGGAAGAACCTGACAGCTCTTCCTCTAAGCACAGACACTGCATGTGTGTTACTAGGGCTGGCTTTAAAGCTCCCAGCAGGTAACCAATCAGCACGAATTGGCTAATTGGCAGCCCTCACCTGCATGCCCCATGACACAGGAGTGATCAGGCCTGCCTGCACAGTGACACAGGAGTGATCAGGCTCCTGGTACATAACACCTCCCCCACCAAACTGGTTGCCCCAGAGGCAACCACCACACAACAACCCATAAACAAAACAAAAAAAACAACTGTGACCCATTAGTTGTCAGGGCCACCACCACAACAGTCGGCCCCTGTCGAACACGTGTTGTATGCTCCCTTTCAACAGGCCCCTCCACCGATACCGACCTGTCAAAAATAGACTGCAAACCGTGAACATCCAGAGTAGGATGTACCGCCTCAGGTACAGCCCCACCGTACCTGGAACATGGCAGTACGACAGTCACAAAAACGTCTGGAACACCATCTAAAATGGCGTCACCCAAAATAACATTGTCCTGATCAAAATCAAAATGGCTGCCACTCAACAGACCAGGTCGCGAAGGCGGCTCCTGCTCCACAGGACACAGGTAACTAGGTTGACCATCACACCTAGTGCATGGCAGAGAATCAGTGTGGACATGTGGATCAATGTCAGAATCATCAACTGACATACTGGGACCATCCCTGCCCACAAGTGAAACATTAGGGACAATAGAGCTACTGTGGGAAGGCTGGCAGCCTAAGTCAGGCTTAGTAGCCTCTCCAACTAGAACGGTGTCACATGAAACAACAGCACCTCTCATAGCATCCTTCCCACACTCCTCCTCCAATTCGTTCGTGGCCTCAGCCACCATACAGGCTGGGAAGACCCTGAGACACTGCGCTGCCATACCATCTCCTGCCACATGCTTCTCCGGCACGCATGTCAACTCTGGTTTCACCACCGGGCCTAACACAAAGCCACAATCAAGAGAATCATTATGCAGAGGTAGATCCACAGTGTGCTTTCCAAAATTCTCAACAGGTACACATTTTAATTCAACAAAGAATGTGTCACTAAGTGTAATGTCCCAAGTCGAAGTATCAACAACATCACTTTTGTCCTTTGACATTTCCCGAGCCACAGCACACACAGGAAACACTCCTGGATGTTTCTGTGCCAGCTCATTAGGGACCTCAGAAACCACAGTAATGGGAGTTACAACCGGAGTAGCCAACACTTTGTCACCAGCCAAATCATTCCCTAGAATGAAGGACACCCCCTTTATGGGAATGTGAGAACATACCCCCACAACAACATTGCCTGATACTAAGGGAGAATTGAGCGTGACCTCATGCAAAGGTGCATCCACAAATCCACCCCCAAAGCCCCGAACAACGACACCGGAATGCAAAGAAGAGTTTTCTGAAAACGGCAAAACCCCCTCCAGAATGAGGGACTGAAAAGCACCGGTATCTCTCCAAATTGTTATAGCCTGTTTGGACTCTAGTGCATTAGTCAGGGAAACAAATCCATTCATCATAAACCTTGAGGAACCCTCGAGCTCTTTGTCCACACGTTTGATACTTCCCCCATCCCCATCTAACGTTGGCATAGGCGTTCTGCATATGGTTTCTACCAGAGCCACGGTTCTGAAATTTTTCTGCTCAAGCACCGGGCACCCAGCAACGATATGACCAGGTTCTTTACAGTAGAAACAGATAATCCCTTCTGGGAATGCACCAGCAGAACCACCCCGCCTAAGAGGTGAAGTTAACTGACCAGCAGACACAGGTTTTGGGAAACGGCCCCCCTGAACAGGTCGCCTATCCCCGGACTCAACACGGTAGTCCTCCAAAAACACAGACTTGTGTGTCAACACAAACTCATCAGCGAAGACAGCTGCGTCGCCTATCTTCGATACCTTACGCTCATTTAGATGTGTGGAAACGGTATCAGGAACACATCTTTTAAATTCCTCTAGGAGAATCAACTGCCTAAGCTGCTCTCTTGACTCTGCCTTCTGAGAAGTGCACCACCTGTCAAACAGGTTCTCCTTCTCCCTTCCAAATTCAACATAAGACTGCCCCTCCGACCTGCGATAACCTCTAAAACGCTGACGATAGGCCTCAGGGACCAACTCATAAGCCCTCAAAATGGAAGCTTTAACCAGCTCATAATCAGCGCTTTGTTCAAGGGACAGAGCAGTGTAGGCTTCTTGTGCCCTACCAACTAAAACACATTGCAGCAGCAGTGTCCAGGCGGTATCAGGCCACTTCAATGTGGTTGCCACCCGTTCAAAAAGGGGAAAATATCTTTCCATGTCTTTCTCAAAAAATGGTGGCACCATCCTAATATTCCTGCCTACATCAAACCCGGAACGTGACTCTGGATGCAGGGCACCCGCCTGCAAGGCAGCATGCTTATATTCAAGCTCCTTCTGTGCACGCTCGTGCTCCAGCAACATTTGTTTCTCCTTAAACTCACGCTCCTCACGCTTAAACTCACGCTCCTCACGCTCATGCTCACGCTCCTCTTTCCTCTCTCTCTCATTAAGCTCACGCTCCTCTTTACTCTCTCTCTCCTTAAGCTCACGCTCCTCTCTCCTCTCCTCACGCTCTCGCTCTAGCTGCCTTTCCTTAAACTCCAACTCCCTAATCCTACACTCACCCTCTACACCAGGTAATAGCGGAGACACGCCAGACGAAGGAGGCTCCTCCACCCTCTCCTCAAGCACCTGCTCCCTAATGAGTAACACCCTTAAAGCACTCAAGGCAGTCGGCTTCAAACGTTTCTCACCTGCAGAAAGCTCTACCCTGTAGTGTACAGCAAGTTCTAGAAGTTGTTCTTTGGAAAACTTCTCCAACATGTCATGAGACGGGCGATCAACAAAGTCCTTGATGGAAGCCATCGTCACTGTACCAGCCACCACAAGCTACACACTTTACCTCACAGTCACGAAGAACCACTAACGAACCACGAAGACCCCCCTAACGAACCACTGAAGAACCACGAAGAACCACTGAAGAACCATGAAGAACCACTGAAGAACCACTGAAGAATGCTAAATGCCAATAATAACAACCAGAAGGGAACACGGTGGAAATGTGAGCTCTACGGAGCGCACCTTTCTAGGTTGCAAAAACAAAATAAAAATAAAACACACCCACCCTAAATAGACGTGTCATGTCGTGTTAGGTGCTACCAGGTATGCTCACCAAACACTCAAACAAACAAAATAAATCCAACAAACAATTCCAAACAGGTGCGCCTTCTAACCTGATATGACTACATATGCTTCTACGTCTAAACTGCAGTCAAAACCGGCCCACCACATGTCTACCCTAAGAAACACTAAATCAAGCCCTACCACACTACCTGTGTTTTCTGGCCACCCTAATCTACCTACCCTTAAACTAATGCCCTGTAGACCTAACCATCTTCAACCACACCTGCTACCAGTCAAAGATCATACTTGACCATCCACCCGTCCAGTACATGATACGGTACCAGACAAGCAGATGGTGCTAATCCCTTCCCTGACTGCCCCAGGAGTACGTGGTGCACAGGACGCTAACCAACAACCAGAAAATAATGTCCCTATCTACATGTGGTGCCCACTAAACTATATATTTTAACAGCATAAGTAGTCACATCAAATTACAAACAAATACGGCATACTCACCTGTTTGATGAAATGGCTCAAGCCCCCACGTTACACCATATGTAACGAACACCACCCAAACCATAATACCATGACACCCCGTGTAACACAAAAAAAACCACCAAACAAATTTCTAGGGGTAAAATATCCCGGACCAGCGCCCAACTGTTACGACCCTGGCTCATGGACATGCAACCTATGTGCAAACCAACACCAAAACCCTGTGCTCTAACTCGAAGTGCTACTATATCAAGGAACTATTAATGTAAATGTAAACTAATGTACTAATGTAAACCCAACGGACAAGGACTGGAAGAACCTGACAGCTCTTCCTCTAAGCACAGACACTGCATGTGTGTTACTAGGGCTGGCTTTAAAGCTCCCAGCAGGTAACCAATCAGCGCTAATTGGCTAATTGGCAGCCCTCACCTGCATGCCCCGTGACACAGGAGTGATCAGGCCTGCCTGCACAGTGACACAGGAGTGAGCAGGCTCCTGGTACATAACACTTACTATGGGAGACACTGAAGGCATACTGAAGGGGGGAAATTATGTCTTACTGCACTTATGAGACTAGAGCCAGAAGGAAGAAATTAGATAATTTAACCAAACAGATCACTCAGATTGACAACGTTTACTCTATCGCTCCATCACCTGATTTATATAAGGAACGCCTATTGTTACAAGCAGAATTCGATACTCTAACTACCACCCATACAGAGAAATTACTATTCAAATCCAGATACAATTACTATGAACACGGAGATAAGGCGAATAAACTATTAGCTCATCAATTAAGACAGGCATCAGCTTTGCATCAAATACCACAAATCCAAACTCCAACAGGTAGAACTACAGATTCCAAAGAAATTAATGAACAATTTAAAAACTTCTACTCATCTCTCTATGCTGCAGAACAACCCACTGACCCGTCTGCCTTTAGCAACTTTTTTGACTCTCTTGATATTCCTAAAGTTGACTCTGACTCAGCGGTGAAACTGGATGAGCCTATCACAATAGAGGAGATTGAAGAGGCTGCTCACAACATGCAGGCAGGTAAATGCCCAGGCCCCGATGGTTACCCAGTCGAATTCTATAGGAAGTTTTTTGGCAAATTGGCGCCACTTCTTATTGATATGTACAATGAATCCTTCTGCTCTTTTAAATTGCCCCATACACTTACTCAGGCCACAATTTCCTTAATCTTGAAGAAGACCCTCTCCTATGTGGGAGCTACCGTCCTATAAGTTTGCTATCCGTGGATTTAAAGCTTCTTTCCAAACTACTATCTATGCGTTTAGAATCGGTACTACCCTCTATTATTTCCCCAGATCAGACTGGATTCATGAAAAAACGATACTCTTCTTTTAACACTAGACGGCTTCTTAATGTCATGTATAATCCCTCTTCTTCCTCAATATCAGAAGCTGTGATCTCACTAGATGCCGAGAAGGCTTTTGACCGGGTGGAGTGGAGCTACCTATTCTACACCATGGAAAGATTTGGCTTGGGTAAAACATTTATCACCTGGGTGAAACTGCTTTATACCTCCCCTATAGCCTCAGTCAGAACCAACAACACACATTCTGAATATTTCCCTCTCTTTCGCTCTACTCGGCAAGGCTGCAATTTGAGTCCCTTATTATTTAATATCGCAATAGAACCATTGGCCATTGCTCTCAGATCAAATCCTAACATAACTGGTATTCATAGGTTTGGCATCGAACAGAAGACTTCACTTTATGCGGATGACTTGCTTTTATATGTATCGAATCTCTCTGTCTCTATTCCAGCTGCTCTTGACGTTTTCAGTTCATTCTGTGAAATATCAGGATATAAACTAAACTTAGATAAAAGTGAGCTATTCCCTCTGAATGCTGAAGGTCGAAATTACCCCTTACATACTTTGCCCTTTAAAATTTCCCCACTTGGCTTCACATATTTTGGCATTCGTTTCACAGACAAATTTAAGGATTTATTTAAATTTAACTTCTCCCCTTTGTTAAGCAAACTGCATAAAGACTTTGAACGATGGTCGCTATTACCCCTGTCCTTAACGGCACGAGTCAACTCAGTTAAAATGAACTCCCTGCCAAAATTCTCATACCTTTTTCAATGTTTACCCATCTTTCTCACACAAGCATTTTTCCAGAAAATTGACAGTTTGGTGTTGCAGTTCATCTGGAATAGGAGAGTCCCTAGGCTCGGTAAAGCCCTCCTACAAAGACCAAAACCTCTGGGAGGGATGGCTCTGTCCAATTTTTAATTCTATTATTGGGCAGCCAACTTTAGAGCACTACAACATTGGGCAAGGTTTGAAGACACACCTTCATCTCCTGTATGGTTGCTTTTGGAATCCTCTTTTTCCAGCCCTGCCTCACTGGCTGCTCTTGCTCACGCACCTCTACTTTTTCCCACCTCTCCCTACTCTAAAAATATTATTGTCAAATCAACACTCAGGATATGGAATCAGTTCAGACGACATTTTGGTTTACAATCTTTTTCTTTACTAGCTCCAATTACAGCTAACCTTGTCCCCCCCCCCCCCCTCTGTGATGGATAGAGCTTTTCTCTCCTGGTCCCCTCTTGGTATTAGAACGTTCAGTGATTTATATCTCACCAGTGTCTGTCGAGATGTAACAGTCCAGCAGCCCCTTAAACATTTTCTTTATCTCATTTCCATGTTGTACTGTATATTCTCTCCCCAAGTAGTTGGGAAAAGTTTTCCGTCCCATTTGCTGTGTGTCGCCTGGTATCATTCTACGCGGGTGGTGAGTGGATTTGGATGAGTCCTGGTAGTTAACGTTAGACTCCAGTATCTTTGAGCCAAAACACAAATGACATAACTAAAACGTTATTTTCTTTTCGCTCGACAAAAGAGAAATACGCGAGTAGCTGAGTGGGCGCTGCCATTATCAGTCAGGATCAGGAATAGTAAACAAAACACGCCCCCAGCATAGCGTTTCCCCGCAGCCAGACAGGATATGAGGATAATAATAATATTAAATAATAATAATAATAATAATAATAATAATAATAATAATAATAATAATAATAATAATAATAATAATAATAATAATAATAATAATAATAATAATAATAATAATAATAATAATAATAATAATAATAATAATAATAATAATAATAATAATAATAATAATAATAATAATAATAATAATAATAATAATAATAATAATAATAATAATAATAATAATAATAATAATAATAATAATAATAATAATAATAATAATAATAATAATAATAATAATAATAATAATAATAATAATAATAATAATAATAATAATAATAATAATAATAATAATAATAATAATAATAATAATAATAATAATAATAATAATAATAATAATAATAATAATAATAATAATAATAATAATAATAATAATAATAATAATAATAATAACAATAATAACAATAATAACAATAATAATAATAATAACAATAATAACAATAACAATAATAACAATAATAATAATAATAATAATAATAATAATAATAATAATAATAATAATAATAATAATAATAATAATAATAATAATAATAATAATAATAATAATAATAATAATAATAATAATAATAATAATAATAATAATAATAATAATAATAATAATAATAATAATAATAATAATAATAATAATAATAATAATAATAATAATAATAATAATAATAATAATAATAATAATAATAATAATAATAATAATAATAATAATAATAATAATAATAATAATAATAATAATAATAATAATAATAATAATAATAATAATAATAATAATAATAATAATAATAATAATAATAATAATAATAATAATAATAATAATAATAATAATAATAATAATAATAATAATAATACCAACAAAGAGTGACACTCCTGTCAGGGATTCTGAGTCAGGAAAAAGAGAAGGAATTCCTCTAAAGGAAGACAGAACGGCCAATAAAGATGACGAGAGCGTCAAAAAACAGGAAGAAGAAGCTTCTTCTCAGGTGATAGATTGTGTTGATGACCAGCCAACCAAGGAACACCCTGAGAGGGGAAAGAAGAACACCACCACAAAGACATACAGTATGATAGAATGTCTGGAAAAGAGGAGAAACCGACCAGTAAGAGCAAGGAAACTAAGGAAGCATCCAAAACGGAGGAAGAAGAGGAAGCTATGTATGATATAATGGATTCTGTGGAGGATAAACCAGTAGAAGACAATCTGACCAACACAGAGGGGTCTGATGGAGGAAAGAAGGAACCCACAAGTACAAGAAAAGATAGTGCAGCTACCACTGGACAAATCTATTTTCTGGATGGATAGCACTACAGTGCTTAAGTACATAAACAATGAAGCTAAATGTTTTCAAACATTTGTAGCAAACACGATCTCTTTTATAAGGGATGCTACTGACGTATAACAATGGAGATATGTGAGCACAAAGGACACTCCTGCAGATTCAGCATCAACTGCAGACCACTTCTTAAGCTGCAAAAGATGGATCAGAGGACCAGACCAATAACGAAGATATGTCTGCTCCAAGAGACTGAAGTGTAAAGAAGCGGAGTGACGCCTACAGGAACAGGCTTTCAACATGTACAATATGCCTACAGGAACAGGCTTTCAACATGCACAACATGCCTATAGGAACAGGCAGTGGCGGACTGGGACACAAATTCAGCCAGGGACATTCAGACGCACCAGCCCACACACCGGCCCACGCACCTGCCCACGCACCGGCCCCGAAACCGGCCCACACAACGGGCGTTATGAAACACTTGTCCAGTATTAAACAACCCAAGGCTGTGGCTAAGGAGTCAACATCAGGGAGACCAAATCTACACACCGCCCCTAGATGTGCACTCATGCACAGTGCACACACACACACACACAGACACACCCGTCATTGGCATATGTTTTTTTTTTACTAACATCTTAGTGCCTCATTAGCCTAGGGATTAAGGATACATGAAGTATTAACTACACCATAATAATATTGAGGTTTTGATCCATAGAAAGTAGGGATGTCCGATTATATCGGCCTACCGATATTATCGACCGATATCGGCATTAAAATGTGATATCGAAAAATATCGGTATCGGTTTTAAAGAAATAATATTTTATTTACATTTCTATAACCTTTATTTACCCAGGCAAGCAAGTAAGAACCAATTCTGATTTTATTTATTGTCAAAAGTATGCATAATGTTGTGTTAATTCCACAACAAGAGATATGTAATGTTAATTACCTGAAATTATTCCATTTCTTGGGGCGGGAAACCCTGCATATATCGGTATCTATTAAAGAAACTTGAAACTTGGTATCGGTTGATATCGGTATCGGAAATTAAGAGTTGGACAATATCGGTATATCGGTATCGGTAAAAAAGCCAATATCGAGCATCCCTAATAGAAAGGTCTGTGCTACACAATTTCAGTTAGATTGGATTTATTGTCCTTTAATTTGGCACTCATGACATTAGTTGCTTGCCGTTTAATCAACATTGAAAGACCCCCCACTTCCTCCCAGACACCCATTCCAAGAGCCTGTTCTCTCTCTCTCTCTCTCTCTCTCTCTCTCTCTCTCTCTCTCTCTCTCTCTCTCTCTCTCTCTCTCTCTCTCTCTCTCTCTCTCTCTCTCTCTCTCTCTCTCTCTCTCTCTCTCTCTCATCTCTCTCTCTCTCTCTCTCTCTCTCTTTTAAAATTAAAAAAATTGGCGGCTACGTGGCGTAGTGGGCAAGGCGCTCGCCACAAATACTGGAGACGCTGGGCTCGCCTGTTCGAGCCCAGCGCTCCACATTGCTTTCAGTTTAGCTGGTCGTTCATACTAATACACATTGGCCGTATTAGGGGGTGGGAAACTGATGGGTGGGGATTGGGCGTTGTGGACAGCGACTCCTACAGGTCGGTTGGTGTGCCTGCGCAGTAGAATCAGGAAGTGTCGGGGGCAGCGTGAGCCTCCCACGCGTTACTCCTCGCCACTGAGAGATCGAGCTGCGCAGGTGAAAAGATGCGACTGCTGTTACCTCAAGTACCGGAGGGGACTTGTGCTATGTATGACTTAGTCCACATTGCAGCCGGCTTGTGGGAGGCAAGAAACAGCGTTCGTGACAGGGGAGGGTTGAATTGGATGATACGAAATTGGGATGGGAGAAAATGTAGAAAATGGGAGAAAAAGTGGATAAAAAAAAACAAAAATTTAAAAAATCAAGACACCAAAACAGTATTCTAAAAGAAAATAGCTAAAGAAAACAGTATTATTCACCCCTGTAGTTTTCAAAAATAGCTTTACAAATTTTTCTTAAAAACCAAAAGCGAATTACTCATTCTTAACTGTATATCAGCATTGTTCCACAAAGCGCTTCACAGAAACCATCAAGCATTCACACTCACACAGTCATACACTACTGGTGGTTGTGAGCAGCATCAGCAAACACAGCTGCCCTGTGGCAGACTGACGGAATCATGTCTGCTAATCAGCGCCAACCACCATCAACAACCTTCATAAATACATTCAACATTAATGGAATAGGCTAACTACCAACTTAGCTGTAGCAGTTAGCTGTTATATGCAATCACATATGTTTAACTACGGGGTAGTAGTTGACCTAGTTGTTAGCTTAAGCTAGTTAGCTGTGGTTATTTACAAACATGTAGATGAGACTAATCATATACAGATCGAGAACATGGCTAACAGTTGGGAATTCTAAGGTACATCTTATTTAAGCATGTAAAATGGCAACTAATCAATTCAATCAATTAGATTACCAATATTATATCAACATGAAAATTTGGAAGGGAACATAATAGTATTTTATTTTAGTATTTACATTTACATTTAGTCATTTAGCTGACGCTTTTATCCAAAGCGACTTACAAGTTCTGTACGACAAGACAGCAAGAAGGGTACAACTCTATCAGCTGAGTAACAATGTTCATCAAGTGTTGCGTGTTACAGTGTAGGTTAGTTTATTAGGACAAGTGCATGACAGTAAGGTTAGTCAGGGTTAGATTTTTTTTTTTTTTTTTTTTTTTTTTAATCATTTCAGATAATGGTTGAAGAAGTGAGTCTTTAGTCGACGGCGAAAGATTGGACGGGATTCGGCTGTCCTAACTGGGATGGGTAGTTCATTCCACCATTGTGGGGCAAGGACTGAGAATAGGCGGCTTCTCTTTGATGACCCTCCGGGAGCTTGGATAGGAGTAGGTCTGAGGCGGCCAGAAGATGCAGAGCGTAGGGGTCTTGAGGGTGTGTAGTTAGAGACCATTGACCGGAGGTAGGCGGGAGCGGTTCCCTTTGCTGCACGGTATGCTAGGTCGAGGGCCTTGAAGCGGATACGTGTAGTATTTACTATTATAATATTAGTAGCCGATTAATTTGCAGCCCGTCCTAGGTTCTGATTGGCTCTCTAGGTTAGCACTTTAGCTTCTGATGCTGTGGTGGGCACTAGTCCTAACATTGCTAACTAAACTTTTAGTCAGAGAAAAAACGTCACGAGTCACAACTATTTACGTCCACGTGCTGTAAGGAATCAGGAATACGGAAAGCACATTGTCTTGTAATAGAATGACTGAAATCACTGCAAGAGCTAGTATAGGCTAGCTAGCCCTCATGAACCGGCAGACACCAACAGTAGAATATGCACTAGGCTACTGCATGCACCTGTCATGTTACTGTTGGTTCCTTCCACTTGAACTTCATCATCATTAGCAGCAGCAGCGGGTAAACATGTCTGTCATTTTAGAACATTGTTCTGCGTCTTTTACTAGCAATTTTAGTTTTTTTAATTCTAGCTTTTTCAGCTCCACCCTTTCTTTTTTTGCATTCTCCATTTCTGCGCTTCTAGGCCTACTCGCGGTTGGGAGGAAACGTGAATCTCATTCACTGATGTCTCATGTCTCATTCAAGACTGGCTAACAAAAGCATGTCTTTCACTTAACACCAAGAAAACAGTGTGTATGATGTTCACAAAGTCACCAGTAGAGGTCACTCACTCTAATGTGTTTCTGGGAGAGGCGGAGCTGGACATTGTACATTAATTCAAGTATCTTGGGGTCACATTGGACTCTACATTGACCTTCAAAAAGTCATGTGAAGAAAGTGACAAACAGTCAAGTTTAACATCGAAAACTTCAGGCAGATCAGGCCCTGCCTGCCAGTTAATGCTGCAAGGATGTTTCTGCATTCAATGATTTTATCACACATCGAGTAGGCCTACTGTTTTATCAACTGGTCTCTTTTATATGTCACTACTCTTACACCAATATAATTACTCTACAAAAAAGCCATAAACGTATTTGATAGGAAACCAATTTCATTTCATCACTGTAATGTTTTAGAAAAACATAACATGCAAATTTTCGAGAATTTCCAAGTTTTCAAATATACTTGCTTCATGTACAAGGTTCTGCATGGACTTGCCCCTCCCCCATTGAATGAGTTCATCCAACAGAAAGCAGACACTGGCATTACCACCAGGGCCATCAGTAGAGGGGACTGTAAGGTGCCTTTTCGTTACATATTCCATGTTCAAGACCCATCTTAAACTGCATCTTAAGGCAAACCAGAACTGTGATCATTTTTAATCTGATTTAGTTTATGCAACTTGTTTATTGTTTTATTGCCGGCCCACACACTGGCCCACACACCGGCCCACATAATGGCCCACACACCGGCCCACATATGGCCCACACACTGGCCCACACACTACACCGGCCCACACACTACACCGGCCCACACACTGGCCCACACACTGGCCCACACACCGGCCCACACACCGGCCCACATATTGGCCCACACACCGGCCCACACACCGGCCCACATACTGGCCCACACACCGGCCCACACACTGGCCCACATTAGTGGCCCACCCACCGACTCACACACTGGCCCACACACCGACCCACATACTGGCCCACACACCGGCCCACACACTGGCCCACACACTGGCCCACATTAGTGGCCCACACACCGGCCCACACACTGGCCCACATTAGTGGCCCACACACCGACTCATACACTGGCCCACACACTGGCCCACACACTGGCCCACACATCGGCCCACATTAGTGGCCCACACACTGGCCCACACACTGGCCCAAAAAAAAAAAAGTTAAAAAAAAAAAAAAAAAAAAATTATATATATAATTTTTTTTTTTTTTTTTTTTTTTTTGGACCAGCCCACTTTGGTCCCGGCCCATCGGGATTCGTCCCGAACGTCCCGATGGCCAGTCCGCCACTGGGAACAGGCTTTCAACATGTACAACATGCCTACAGGAACAGGCTTTCAACATGCACAACATGCCTATAGGAACAGGCTTTCAACATGTACAACATGCCTACAGGAACAGGCTTTAAACATGTACAATATGCCTACAGAAACAGGCTTTCAACATGCACAACATGCCTATAGGAACAGGCTTTCAACATGTACAACATGCCTACAGGAACAGGCTTTCAGCACGTACAACATGACTACAGGAACAGGCTTTTAGTACCTAAGTTTGAAGAAGATTTTTTATTTTATGTATTTTCTTCCGAAATTGGCAATGAAATTGTAAAAGAAAAGATAAAGGGAAAAAAAATAGAACATTTTACATTTTGAATATGGCTCCTTGAATATAATTTTAGTATTAATTGTCATTACACTTGATACAATTAGGGTCGATATGTAGGAGCCATTATGATGGTGGCATATTATTTTATTATTTGTAATATTATTATTGGACACCTGGTGGCGGGTTTTAAATTTGACATCACTGGTTAGGTATTTAGAGGGATACAGGTAGTGAGGAGCACACCGTTCTTAGCAGAAGCTCAGCAGCTCACCAGCCAGAAGCAGAAAGAAATACCAAATAAATATAGAATACCATATAATTCCTACAGAACCCACACAGGCAATAATTAAATGTACAACTGCAACTTCAGCAATAAACACCCATAAACCTGGAATCACGACTGAACATCCATTATTATTATTATTATTATTATTATTATTATTATTATTATTATTATTATTATTATTATTATTATTATTATTATTATTATTATTATTATTATTATTATTATTATTATTATTATTGTTGCTGTTGTTGTTGTTATTAACCCATTCTCTGCCACCACTTTGATCATCCTAAACCATCCTCTGCCAGCGCTATTTGTCTATGGAGATGTTCACCTTCTTTGCAGGGCCCTGTTTCTTGTACCTGGTTCAACTAAGTCGATCAAGATGTCATTATCCAGCTTCAGTTAACCCGATGTTTGAAGCCGGGATTTTCCTGTTCCTCGAAGGTGGATTCAGTCTCGTTAACTCAAGCCAGACTTGCGACCCAGGCTAAATGCGCGCGGCCGCTTCAGTTGAAAAGCCAGCACGTATCGATAGCAGAGAATCTGATTCTCTAGCGGCATTGATTGATTAATTGATTTAGAACTTTATTAACATATTGCAGTACGGCTCAATCGCCTCGCCGACAAGTTAAATGCGTTATCTATAGGCTAATTTCAAGTCCCTCATTACCTCAATCAATCAGATTATATTTCTTTAAACTTGCCTGCTGGATTGAATAATCAAATGAGATCTTGCTAGCGAAAATAATTAGTAAAACTGTTATACAGAATAACGATACGGCTCCCTTACCCATTGATTGATGTATGGTCGATCTTTTATTTATCTTCTCTGTGGTCTAACGGGTTGTTCTTTTGACTTTCACGCAGACGACCGGGGTTCGAGACCCAGTCGTCTCCTTCTTTTTGCAATATAGGAATAATTCAATTTGGTGCACGTTGAGAGCTATATAAAGAATGACATCCTCAATGCATGTAGATTTATAATATTTTAACTTAAACATTATTACCTTTGCGTATAATCATTAATATTATATTCCAAAAATTTATATTGGAAAGACAGGGTTTCGAACCCCGGTCGCCACGTTGCCAGGATTGAGCACTACCGCTGAGCCACTGTGCCAGATGGGATAAATTCATTGTTTATACATTAATGAACGAGAGACCCGTGTTTAGAATATTCTTTGTTTTGAATGAAGTTTTATCTCTTTATCCTCATTCATTAATGTGACGTCAACGGCTCATTCAATTTCTCAAATCCGTCAAACAGCGCATCTCATCAGACATCTTAATCCCAGTTACAATTAAAATAACCACATAATGTGTACATCGCACGAGCGAGCGCCACGGTATATATAACGTGCATTATTTAGGACAAAGTGAATTTAGTATCAGCATTTTGGGTCTATTTTACATTTCAAAAGCCCCCTCTGGAAGAATGGAGCACAAAAACGTAATTCAGAATGGTATAATGCAGATCGTAGACTGTGGGAATAATTTCAGGAAACGGGCTGTCACTTCTTTGCGGGGGCGTGGCGATGGTTCAGGCTAACTTGAACTTAAACTCTGCTTTCGACCAGGCTCAAACTTTTGGATCTGTTGTCATGGTGATTTGGAAAATCCAGGTACGGGGAACCGGAAAGTCCGGCTAACTCAGTTATCCAGTTAAAGTTATCCGGCTAACTCAGTTATCCAGGTACGAGGAACGGGGCCCAGGGCTATAACTTTTAAAATTGTATTGCTAAATTGACATTACTATGGCCCATTCAACATCAATTATCTATCGTTCAGGATGTAGGAACATTTTACTTTTTCATTCACACATTCATACTAAAATACCGTCTAGAGTATAAATATGTTTTTATCGTTTTCTGCAGTATTTCATAGAACGTGAGATATAGGCATAAATGCATATATTAGATTATCAAATGCAGTTTGATACCGATCCATGCTATATTAAAGTGATGAAAGTGAAAATGATAAAGAAAAACGCTGAATCTCACCCCAGTCTCCTCGTAGCATTGGGCGATGAGAGTGGAGCAAACAGATCCCAATTATGGGATGTTGATCGATGCGATCCATTTCCGGTTTGTATATTACTAATACACGTCCAAATCATGTTGATTATTGAGTTATGGCAAAGATCCATATCGACGGTGTCTGTATTGAGCCCCGGGACGATAAACGAGTGGCCGGACAAAAATAGGGGATGGACCGAGCTCCAATGGGCACTTCCGGTTTGGCAACTCGCCGATCGGCCACCAGGTGGCGGTATTGAAGCGTTGCAGAGTTGTGATCAGACAGCATCAGACAGCATCAGCCAAGACTCCGTGGGTGAAATATGAATACCATGACAAAAATATGAAATATTGATCTCAAACACGCCTTACGGCGTGATTGGCAGACAATGCATGGCGGAGAAACCCGCCTTAACACGTGATTGGCGGAGAATGGGTCAATAATAATAATAATAATAATAATAATAATAATAATAATAATAATAATAATAATAATAATAATAATAATAATAATAATAATAATAATAATAATAATAATAATAATAATAATAATAATAATAATAATAATAATAATAATAATCATACATATATATTTGAGAACAGCTTAACATTGTGTGTCAATACTTTCTGTTCATGGATATGTTTTTAAATCTGTCTATTCAAAACATTGAAATTCTAGAGCTCATAGGGGCTTGGAATATTATTAACGAAACCTATTGTCTCCAAGTTATTGGCTTTCAGATATGAGACACAGTCTGGAGGGCGTAATCGGGTGACTTTTTAATTCTGAGGTGCAGTCAGGGCCGTAGCCAGGGTTTAGAAATTAGGGAGGTCCATTTATTTTTTTGGCCCAGACCGGCCCACTATAATCGGTCGGACACCACCCACCAGTAAACCATCCTTGCGTTCCCCTTAAATATGCGTACAGTACCTACTGTACTATTCCCCCAACCCACTACAAAGCTGGGTAGTAAGTGCCATGGACAAGTGGACCAGTGTACTCACTCGCTCTTGGCTGAATCTTGTTTTGGGTGGTGATGTAAAAACACCTGCGTCATAGCAGGCTCAGGATGGCCAAAGTAGTCTATAGCCTGTTCATCCCTGTCTTTCTCCTCCACAACCTGGCTTGACTAGACATAAGGAGAGATGATTACAATTAACTGGTACATTCAGGTCCAGAATTGTTTGAATTCCCTGACAAAGATGTGCAAAAAGCTGTACAATTTAAACAATACCATACTGGTAATGAGCAAATAGTTGTTTATTCAATGAATGCATGGAGCTGTTCCATCTTATTTCATTTGATACTAACTACTCAGTTCATACAGATTTCAAGTATTCAAATATCAATGGTTTACACAGTTAATAGATCACCTTCTTGTTTTATATTCATGTTCAGAGAGGAGTAATAGTTAGATATTTGTATGTGATTTATATGGCAATTAAATCAATGGTGTGTTTGTTTGGGGAGTTTGACCTACAGTTAATGTGCCTACCACGTACCACGTGCATGATCAATGGACAGCACAAAAACAATTTGTGTAGGTGGGGAGACTAGAGCTACCACAGATAGTAATAAGTTATTAAGAGTAAGTAATCCATACCATATATATCCTAATAGTTACCTTATTACCATACTTGGCTGATAATAAACGTTGCTGCCTGTTGTGAATGTGTTTTTCCCTGTAGGCTAATACATAAGTAGACATACATTTTTGCAGTTGAGCAAAAATTTGCAGTTGAGTAGGCTACATGTATATGTGCTGTGTTTTTATGTCTTCCATCGAGGACCACCTTGGAAATAAGTGTTTTAATGAATGCTTTTAGGTGATATCCTCAGGAATACAAATTGGTCAAGATAATTTGTTTTTATGATGTGTTTTTAATTTCCAAATAAATCAAATCAAATCAAAAAAGCAGTTTTTGCAGTTGAGCTACAGGTGTTGTATATTATACAGCCTTTTCATGCATCTTTATCAAGGGAACCCTTATCCTAATAAAAAAATATATATATTATGACGATACGATATGGACCTAGTAGTTGGGTCATCTGTGGCACTTCGTTTCTCAATGGATTTGTCATCTAGGAGGGTTAATAAACTAATTTAGCCGGGGTGTATTTTTTAAAAAGGCTGGGGAAATTTGTGAGACCAAAATCCAGAATGGCTGCCGTGGAATTTAACTTTGTAATGGTTTGACCTACAATGATGCACAATACATGGTACCAGCCCCCTCTCAGTCATGTACCAGTCCCCTCTCAGTCATGTACCACAGCCCCATCTCAGTCATATACCACAGCCCCATCTCAGTCATGTACCAGCCCCCTCTCAGTCATGTACCAGCCCCCCTCTCAGTCATGTATACCAGCCCCCCTCTCAGTCATGTACCAGTCCCATCTCAGTCATGTACCAGCCCCCCTCTCAGTCATGTATACCAGCCCCCCTCTCAGTCATGTACCAGCCCCCTCTCAGTCATGTACCAGCCAGCCCCCTCTCAGTCATGTACCAGCCTCCTCTCAGTCATGTATACCAGCCCCCTCTCAGTCCTGTATACCAGCCCCCTCTCAGTCATGTACCAGCCCCCTCTCAGTCATGTAACACAGCCCCCTCTCAGTCATGTACCACAGCCCCCTCTCAGCCATGTACCACAGCCCCCTCTCAGTCATGTACCACAGCCCCCTCTCAGTCATGTACCACAGCCCCATCTCAGTCATGTACCACAGCCCCATCTCAGTCATGTACCAGGCCCCCTCTCAGTCATGTACCTGCACGACTGGCGGGGGGTGCTTAGTAAGAGATGTGATTGGGCCAGCCCAGTGTCAGTCAGTACCAATGGGCCGGTCGTTGACCAAACGTAAAAAAATATATATATATATATATTTTTTTTTTAATAAATATATATATATTTTTTTTAATAGTTACAAATAGTTACAGAGGTCCAGACCTCGGTGACCTCATAGCTGGCTACGGCCATGGGTGCAGTTAGAGAAGAGAGAGAGAGCTCACAGTCACACACAGTCACACACAATATACAGCTGAAGGAGAATACATGGATTCACATTGATGCACTATTCACAGAGAGCCTGCTACAGTTTGTAACCCATTGGGAAAACAGCCAATAGTTACTAAACATGAATAATCTCTTATCTATGTGATAATAACGACCGTATGTATAGCGAACACATTATTTATTAAATTGATATTTTAATTTTAAATGTTCTTTATCACAGTGTTCTTTATCTATGCCGTGATTCATCCCATTGGCTTGAAATCACGCTTCTAGCTTTCCTATTGGATGAGAGCGACTCTAGTCCCGCCCGTCCTACAGATGTTAGGCGACAGCACGGCAGTACAATGAAAAACTAGGAGCAAGACACAAGGCTTGAAGAAGCAGTGTCCTCATTAAAAAAAAGAAGAAGAATGAAAATAGTTGTCGAAAATACCATTCATAACAAGAGTTAAAGGGGTAATTCACTCAAAATGTAAATTTTTTTTATAAAATAAACATAATCCAAAAAGATATGTTTCCTGTTATCCGGTGGAGCACAAAAACAAGTCATTAGTATTATCCAATACCTGACGATCTTGAATATAACTCATGAAAGGGACTGTTGTGATTTCACGAACCAGCACCAACGGTGGTGTTGATCGGTAGAGTTCTTCTTCAACACAATCCATGCAACATGCAAAGTGGAAATGGTTTTGTTGCAAGTTAAGCTTCCTTACGGTAAACCTTCAAATCTGGAGATATGGACAAAATAAAAATAAATAACAAATACAATCTCAGGTGAGAAATAAAAACATTGAAGGGCAGCTGAACAGCAACGACAAGTGGTGCCAGGGAAGCGACCTCGCTCTCAACATTGACCTAGACTCTGAATCATCACATGAGCATACACACAAAAGCACCTTAGTGACTTACACACCACACAAGCACACTTATTACACGCACACACTGCTGCTAACATATACCTTGTAATGTATAGTGTGTATAGATAGAATATACGTTGTGTGTATTATGTTTAGTTTATAAGAAAATAAGAGAAGTCTTTAATTGTCATGCAGATTAACACACACATGCGATGGGCGACACAGGAATGCACACACATGCACTGAGTCACTGATGAAATGTCTCTCTGCACTTGACCCATCCCGTCATCCTTTGTAACGGTTCCAGGGAAGACAATGGAAACAGTGGCCACAATGTCAATTGTGGTCACAGTAGTAACAGTGGTTCCCTGCCCGGTCTCCTACCTCCCTCTAGTGGCCAGATGACCCAAATGGTGCACGCAATCATCACACCAATATTGACTATATTGCTGAATATAATTAATGTTATTTTATGTTGTGTGATATTGAATGTCCCTTCCCTTGTGTGATGTGTTTCCCCTGTCTGCTTGTGGTTTTGTAATTGCTTTTGTGTTTAGTGGTTGTTGTGTGTTTTAGACTGGCCTGGCCAGCTGTGGCTGTAATTAGTCTGGGTATATATGTGTGTTCAGTCTGCTTCCCTGTGTGGTGACATTCCTCTGTTAACCCTGTTCCTGTCGACGTCGTCCTTGCCCTGTGTTGTTGTACTGTCTAAGTAAGTTTATATTAGTGTTCTGTTTTGTTGCTTGTTTGTTTTTCGAGTTCTCAGTTCGCCTTTTATGTTCTTTTGTAATTTACCTTCACCCGTAAAGTTATGTTTGTTTATTCATCAGCCTCGTTACTTGTGTTTTGGTCTTGTGACCTAGTATCGCTCTCGCGGTTCTCATGATAAAACGAACACAGTGTTTGAGAAGAGTAAACTGCCGTCTTCGTCTCCTCCTTCCACTCCAGTCCGGATATTGGGTTCTCCTCTCCTTCCCTCGCCAACCCTTCGTAACAGTCCTTCCCCCCAAAGGCAGCCAGGAGCAGACCCCATGTCTGCGGCGTGGGCCATGCCCGGGGACCAATCCACGTGCTCCTGTCCGTCTTTGTCAGGGACGCAATAGCGTTAGTGATCTGTTCTGCATGTTTTTCCATTGGGTTTATATAATTGGGAGGGGAAACCGTTGCGAGCATGGGGGGAGAACATGCAAACTCCACACAGAAAGGCCTGGCAACGCGGCAACCTGATCCCCAAGCCGGAATCGAACCCAGGACCTTCTAGATGTGAGGTTGACAGTGTTAACCACTACATCACCGTGCCACCTAGTTTAGTTTACATTTTATTTATAGCTTATTTAGTTTATAGTTATAGTTTATATGTATAGTTTATAGTTGTTTAAATAATCTGAATCTGAAAAGAAATGTTTGCTGGTTGCTGCTACAGACCACCCATTGCTTATGTTGAATATGTGAAGTAAATATGTGTAATGCTCAGGGATGTGACTGAAGTAAACAGAGAAAGATTTCCTAGGTGACCAACATAATAATACAATTGATTTTATTTATAGAGCACACTTTAAAATACAATGTAGTCTCAAGGTGCTTAAGGAAAGCACATAAATGAAACACACCCTAGAGAAAAGCACTGGGGAAGATGTGTGTCTTGCTTTAAAAACAGTAATGGAGTCGGGGGCCTTAATTGTTTCTGGGAGCTGATTCCACAGTCATGGACCCAGTGCTGAAAAGGCCCCGTTCCACCATAGTTTTCAGCTTTGTCCGGGGCATGGTGAGGAGGTTTGAGCAGCTGGACCTGAGGTTTGGGGGATGAGAAGCTCCTGAAGGTAGGTTGGACTGGTGCCAGTTATGGCCTTAAATACCAACAGGAGTGATACGCTGATGTATTGGAAGCCAGTGAAGAAGAACCAGAGGATCATGTGATGTGATTTCTGGGTGTTGGTGATGACCTGGGCTACACTGTTTGGGACATACTGTAACCTCTGGATGGATTTGGCTGGGAGACCTGCAAACAGAGAATAAAATGGTAAATGGTGCATTTATATAACAGCTTTTATCCAAAGCGCTTTACAATTTGTTCCTCACATTTTACCCATTCACTCACACACATTCACACAGACGGCGGAGGCAACCATGCAAGGTGCCAACCTGCTCATCGGGAGCAATTAGGGGTTACTCAAGGACACTTTGACATGCTGCCCAGGAGGAGCGGGAATCTAACAGGGAACCTATGATTACCAGATGACTGCTCTCCCGAGCCACTGTCACCCCAATTACAGTAGTTGATGCGGGAGGTGACAAAAGCACCAGTTTTTCTGTGTCAGGTTTTCTCAGAGAGGGTCGTAGCCTTGAGATGTTCCTAAGGTGGGAAAATGATGTGTGAGATATGTGTGTACTTCAAATGAAAGTGATGAGTCCATTTTGACACCCAGGTGTGTGATAAGTGAGGAGAGAGGGATGGAGTCACCGTTCATGGTGTTATCTGATGAGATGTGCCAATGAAAATGACTTCTGATTTGCGGCCATTTACGTAACTGCAAGGAGTTATTGCTCATCCAGTAATGTATGTTGTTTAGGCAATTGGTTAGGTTTAGGTTTGCCGATAGAGTGTCATCTGCGTAGCATCAATTGATTGTCTTGTCCCATGAGACAGAAAGAAAACTAGTGAACATTATATTTACATTTTGTCATTTATCTGATGCTTTTATCCAGCTTCTGTACAACAGGTCAGCAGGAAGGGTACAACTCTGGCAGCTATAAGTAACAATGTTTCGTCAAACAGTGTTGAACTTGGGTGCTACAGTCTTGAGTGCATAGTAGTCAAGACATAATTGTTATCATAGTAGTAGGTATAGGTAGTAATATAAGCAAGGAAGATTATTTAGTAGCAAAGTGCATGATAGTAAAATACTTCTGTTTTGGAATTTCTTTTGCTTCCATGAATGTTTTTAGTCGATGGCTGAAAATTGGTCAGGTTTTGGCTGTTCTGACTGTGGTGGGAAGTTCGTTCCACCATTGTGGACCAAGGGCAGAGAATAGCTGGCTTCTCTTTATAGCTGGCGAGAATAGCGAGAATAGCTTGGATAGGAGTGGGTCTGAGGCGGCCATAAGATGTAGAGGGGGTCTTGAGGGTGTGTGGTTAGAGACCATTGACGGGAGGTAGGTGGGAGCTGTTCCCTTCGCTGGGTGATATGCCAGGTCGAAGACCTTGAAGTGGATTCGTACAGCAGCGGGAAGCCAGTGCAGGTCTCTGAGAAGTGGGGTAACATGAGCTGACTTTGGTAGGTTGCGTTCTGAATGAGTTGAAATGGCTTGGTGGCGGTGGTCAGTAGACCGGCTAGCAGTGCGTTGCAGTAGTCAAGGCGAGAGATGACTGTTGATTGCAGACTGGCTTCTTTTGTCAGGAAGGGGCGGAGCCTTCTGACATTGCTCAGGAAGAATCTGCAGGTTCTGGTTGTTGCTGCGATGTGAGCGGAAAAGTTCAGCCGGTCGTCGAGGACTACACCTAGGTTCTTGTTGATTGGAGACAAAGCCATGGCTACATTCTCCACTGTGATTCGGTCAGTGGGGAGGATTTGGCCGGCAGGTGAAGTAACTCTGTGTTACTTAGGTTCAGTTTGAGGTGGTTGGTCGTCATCCAGGTGGAAATGGCAGACAGGCAGACAGAGATCCGCTCAGAGACTTGGATATCTGAGGGAGGAAAGGAGAGGAAGAGCTGAGTGACGCACATTACCAATGTACGTCATTTATCTTAGGTGATTAAAGTCTCAACCAGGGTGTATAGTAATTATCTGGCTTCACGTCTGCCATCTGTATTGATAACATACATATCAATGTTAAAGAGCTGTGTGTGGGAAGAGCCAAAAATAGCGTATAAGAGATCATTCAGTGCATTTTGTGAGATTGATTGTGTGAGTGAAATGAAACATGTTGAAATGTAACAGTATCCAATAATTAAATGATGTGGAAACGTGGCCATGGAAATGTACAGAAAAATCCACTAGAGCACCTGGGCTTGATGATAAACTTAGTCATTATGGCTCAAAGGGATGAGATGAAAAGAGTGCAAATCAAGTCTGGGGATAAAAGTGGCAGTCTTATCACACATTTAGAAATCGAGTCACAAACACAAACAGAAAGAAATTACCAGAGCAAGAAAATGAAGGATGGAAATAAATGAGAAAACTATGAATGATCTAATGGGCAGAACAACAGGGTAACTGAGCCAATGTAAGTCAATGGAGAATTCCTTACAAAACCCCAGGACATTGCAAATGTGGAAATTTGAGACATGAAATGAGCTGTCAATTAATCAAGAATAATATTACGAATAATAGCTTTTCACTTTTGATTTTAATCAAATACAAGCTGAAAAGGTCGAGAGAAAACACTGCTGTCACTGAAAGACGATAAAGCAGCAGGTAATGGACAGCCTGTAAACGGTTGCTAGCTAAATTGCTTCACTAATATGTCATATCTATTACTTGAGTTTGAGGAGAGGTGTAAGCCCAAAGATATGGTCATATCTCTGCAGTTTTTGATCAGATATATTATTTCACTGTAAATGGATTGAGTTGATTGTCAGCATGCCTATAAGACAAGTCACTCAGCACGCCTACAGTATAACACAGGTCACTCAGCACACCTACAGTATAACACAGGTCACTCAGCACACCTACAGTATGAGACAGGTCACTCAGCACACCTACAGTATAAGACAGGTCACTCAGCACACCTACAGTATAAGACAGGTCACTCAGCACACCTACAGTATAATACAGGTCACTCAGCACACCTACAGTATGAGACAGGTCACTCAGCACACCTACAGTATGAGACAGGTCACTCAGCACACCTACAGTATAACACAGGTCACTCAGCACACCTACAGTATGAGACAGGTCACTCAGCACACCTACAGTATAAGACAGGTCACTCAGCACACCTACAGTATAAGACAGGTCACTCAGCACACCTACAGTATAATACAGGTCACTCAGCACACCTACAGTATAAGACAGGTCACTCAGCACACCTACAGTATAACACAGGTCACTCAGCACACCTACAGTATAACACAGGTCACTCAGCACACCTACAGTATGAGACAGGTCACTCAGCACACCTACAGTATAAGACAGGTCACTCAGCACACCTACAGTATAAGACAGGTCACTCAGCACACCTACAGTATAATACAGGTCACTCAGCACACCTACAGTATAAGACAGGTCACTCAGCACACCTACAGTATAACACAGGTCACTCAGCACACCTACAGTATAACACAGGTCACTCAGCACACCTACAGTATAACACAGGTCACTCAGCACACCTACAGTATAACACAGGTCACTCAGCACACCTACAGTATAACACAGGTCACTCAGCACACCTACAGTATAACACAGGTCACTCAGCACACCTACAGTATAACACAGGTCACTCAGCACACCTACAGTATAACACAGGTCACTCAGCACACCTACAGTATAACACAGGTCACTCAGCACACCTACAGTATAACACAGGTCACTCAGCACACCTACAGTATAACACAGGTCACTCAGCACACCTACAGTATAAAATAGATCACTCAGCACACCTACAGTATAACACAGGTCACTCAGCACACCTACAGTATAAAACAGCTCACTCTATTTACATAGCCCTAACACAGTTTACTGATAAGTGGTTCCACAGTATTGATAAGAAAATGATGTGGCTGTGTTGCTTGACTAGTTGCAGCATTTGATGGCGAAAGACCACACATTACTGCCACAGAAGCTGACTACATAATGGCTTCAATCCCACAGCAAGCAATTGGATGAGCAGCTATTTGTGTAATAGAGAGCAGTATGTGTCTCTACTCCAAAGACTATACAGTGTGTATCAAAAGTACAAGTATCCGTTCTACATGATGTTTGTGTATTCCAGTGCTTGGGAACATTCAATCATCGGCCCATTGACCTCTAAAGGTCATGTTAAAGTGGTATGTGGTCCAGTTATGCTGCTCTGATTACAGCCTCTTGAAGTTGACAGGTTTCAAATTGGAAAGTAATAACATAATCGTCGTACATTTTCAGAGTAACTGATGGGTTCAGATAAATGTAGTGGAGTAAAAAGTACAATATTTCCTTTGAAATAGAATGAAGTAAAAGTACAGAGTTCCCTCAAATAAAAAGTACAAAGTACAAGTATCAGAGAATGTATGCTTATTTGCTTATCACCACAGGCTATAGATAGGTGTAGTGGTTACGTCATTGTTGTTTCCCGCGCGGTCCACCCTCCTTGAAATGGCAATGTATTTCCAATGGACCCATTTCTAAATTGTCTCGTTTAAAACAAATAAAGCATGAACATTTGCAATCACAATTAATTGTAAAAGTAGCAAAATAACATTGTTTATGTTTTCGTTCACTGAGGAACTACACTTCACTCTGGCGCTGCTGACTGACGTCACCACAGCGTAGACTCCTGGCTGTATTAGGCGACAGCACTGAACGACAGGCGTTCTACTGGTAAGTGTAGTTCTTTTTTAACAACAAATTAAAAACCTTTTAACTAACTTTATTTCAACCAAAATGCTTAAACAATAATGTTAGTGATAGAAGGGAACTCATTTTGTGCAAAAATGGAAAGCTTGCCAATGTTCATGAGGCAGAATTATTACAATAGCCGATAATACATTTTCCCAATGATAAATCCCTATACGGGGGGACCGCACGAGAAACTAAAGTGACGTCAGACTACACCTGCCTATAGATAGATATTTTAATGTAAGCCAGTATGTAATTTACAAGCGTTCTGACAACCTACCAGTACCATTTCAAATTAAGTAAGGATGAGGTATAAAGTAACGGTGACGTCATTAAATTACATAATATTATGTCATTAACAGTTAAGATAGAACGTTAGGGTTATGCTTAAGTTTAGGGATAGAGTTAGGGTTATGGTTATGGTTATTTCAAGGTAACAGGTGTGGTTAAGGTTAGGGTTAGGGTTTGGGCGATGCTAATAGATAAGTGTGTCTCTGTAGTCTTGAGGTAAAGGCTCTTGCCTCCCATGCGAGCGTCCTGGGTTTGAATGTTTTCTGAAAACGTGAAAAGTTAAATATTAATATATGAAATAATATAGGAATAATATATGAAATATGAATATGTAAAATATATACTTATTTGTAAATACATAAATATGTCAATATATTACTTATTTGTAATACGTACATTGTACATTTTCATAAATCTGTCAATATATTACTTTGGCTATAATATAATGTACAATATGTACCTTTTTCCTGTGCTCGATACGTACTTTTAAGCGAGATCGGGTTGTAATGTGCATGGTAACGCGTGTGGTAACGCATAGTTGACATAGTAACTGTAATAATATGACTGAAATCCTATTAGTAACGTGTTATATTACTGCGTTATTGCTAAAAGTTATGTTACTGTAACAGCATTACTTTTGTAACATGCTACTGTACCCCAAACACTGAATGCAGATCAATTGTAACCAATGTAACAGTTGAAATAGTGCTGTGATTATCTCTAAATCCAGATTGGTGTGGACTCAAAAAAAACAAGTGGCTTGAAAGAAAATACTTAAGTTGGTTGTTTACCAAATACTCCAAGACTTTTGCAAAGCAGGGTAATTTGGAGATTGGGTGGTAATTATTTAAATCATATTTAAAATATATGTAGGTAGGGAAGTTTACTGCTTTCAAAAATGTTGCTGGGTTTGAGTAGGAGCTAAGATTTGATTTAGCTTTTCTCACAAGTGAAGTAGCTACATGTATTTCTCAGTTGTCTAAATGATGAAGCCATCAGTGGCATGAGACAGGAACTGTTCCTTTCTCTAAGCAAAGCTGACAACTTGTGTGAGAACCAGGGTGTTACTAAGTTTTTTTGAATGGTACATGTTTATCATACTAGGAAATGAGGACATTTATGTTTGTCTGCATTTATTTTTCTCCTCAACGGGTTGGCCAATCAATCTGAAATTGAACATGGGCATTGAGCATTGGCATAGGCAGTCTGACAAAGCAGATTTTTCAGATTATCCGAAATTGAAGATGCTTAATATGAGAATTTTTTGCAAGTCTGCACATAGTTGTGGCAATATGCACATCCCCAATTATGGACTATTCAATAACTGAAATAAAATAAAATAAAAATAGAAAATAAAAACATTTGAAATGTGCTATTTGAATATCTGAGATCTCAGTTGTACACTGTAAGTCACTATGGAGAATGGCAGTTAAAGAAGCCTGATCATTCAAATGTGTGAGATTTTGTCTCACTCAGGCTATCTGTCCACTAAAAGCCTTTTTTTAAAGGCGGACCGATTTGAAAAGCAAAAAGCGCTAAATCGCGAGGCACGGCGCGGGGAAAAGGAGCGCGCCTGTAGCGTCTTCAGCATATAAATGAATGACAGAAAGGAGCTGGCAACACATAAAAAGCTGGCTGTGGACACGTCGCCTTAGTCATTCTTGAATCTGTTATTATTACTATTTCTATTATTATCTTTTTCCCTGCCTGTACCTCCCCTCCCCCTCCCCCATGCTGCTATGCCACATGGATTAATAAAGGAACACTTGTCTTGACATTTCTGACACAATCCGACATTTCTGATGCAATCGGGCTGTGATTACTAATTCCTTGCTCGAAGACACCACAGGCAATCATGTTGTCAACCCGATTGGGGAACACAAGATAAATTAGAGTAGACTTCGAACAATCTTTCAGATTTGGTCTAGTGGGTTCTGTTATCAGTTGAAATAAATTGAGGCTACCACCAACCTCCTTAAAAACCGGATGTATATCAGGTTAAAGTCACCCAACAATCAGCTCAACACTGGAATACTGAGAAAGTATGGAGAATTTCATATCTACTTGGAATCATTCCTCTGATTTAAAGTATAGGATAAATGTGAGCAAACCAGGCTAACTGTATGATTGTTATACCCACCAGCGTACAGGGTTCCTGGGAGGTTAAATTAAAGGAACATGCCAACATTATGGGAAAGCAGATATGGACCTCTAGCCTCTCTGTTGGCTAACAACATCTCTCCTGTAGTTTTAAGCTAGGCTAGTGGTCCGTATCCACTTACATTCATTTGTGCTAAGCTAGGCTAGCTTGCAGCCGGATAGCTTTCTACTGAACACACAGAGAGGAAGTTGGTATCTATCTTCTTGTCTGACTCTGGGGAAGACGGTAAGCACATTTCCCATAACATCGGCGTGTTCCTTAAATGTGACATACAGAATTATGTTGCCTAATAGTCATTGTATGGATTTGGCAGTCTGGGGGAAATTACATCATTGCCATGTGGCCAGGGTTTTCAAGTCTTCAGAGTAACAAGTAACAAATTAACGCATACTGCGATGTCACAGTGGAAACACAATTCACTTTAATTAATCAATTCTGTCTAATGTACTGGCCAGTTTGTAAAAGTGTTTTTTTTTTACTCTTGGATGTATGGATGGATCTCAGGAGGTAGAGCGGTCATCTGGTATTCTGAAGGCTCCCGGTCCGATCCCGGTTCCTCTCGGCAATGTGTCGTAATGTTCTTGAGCAAGACACTTAACCCCTAACAGCTCCCAACAAGCAGGTTGGTGGCTTGCATGGTTGCCTCCGCTGTCTGTGTGTGAATGGGTGAGGCCTAAGTTGTAAAGCACTTTGGATAAAAGTCCTATATAAATGAAGTCCACAATATTAAAGTAATGTAAATGTTATATTAAAGTAATGTTATATATTCCATTTAATCACTTTTGCATTGTATTGTAACGTCCTCGGAAACGGATGACTCACCGAGGCTGTTGTTATTTCTCACTTATGTCTTTATTCAACACTTAGGCATGGTTCTCTGTACACAAGATGGGGTGCATCACCTCTGCTTGACAATAGTAGGCTCATCTCCATAACTTCCCATACACCAAGACAGCGCACCCTCAGGTGTAACGCCCTCGTATACCTTCCCACAGGTCAGCTACCTGCCCCCTCCCCTCTACCAACCCTGGGCTTGTGCGACCCATAGTGTTGCCGGCCAGCCCCAGGTTGGTAGAGTGCAGAGTGACAGCTCGGCTGACCAATCACCCAAATCCCAGGGTTGCTACAGTATTATTATTTACAGTGTCCCGTATATTGTTGTGCACCATGCACTCTGGTTATATGACAACTTATTTTCATTGTACTGTACATGTGCTGTACGAAGACAATACATTTGAATCTAATCTAATCTGGTTACCTTCAGTTACTCTTGGATTTACCTCAATGCCAAATATGAAAAAGACAAAAGAAAATATATCAATAACGTGATTTGTACTTGTGCAAATGCTTCAAATTAGACGTGGAACCAGGGACAGACTGGAACAAAAAAAAATCCTGAGCTTTTTGAACCAGCCTGCGGATATTCCTCCACCCCCAGCCCATCAAAGCACACGGAAACACCCGTCCTTTATACCACCACTTATAGGCTATAATAATGGATAGATACTCTGACAGTGGTACTCAGACTTGGCCAACGCAGGATGCAACATTGACAAAAAGATATTTCTGAAAGAGCCACATTACAAAAACACCCCGTTCCTCAACCAAACCAACACCAAGCTACTAATACAGTAGGTATTACAAGCTAGGAAAAACCATGACCATGTAGGCCTACCGTGCGCATGCACCAGTAGGCTACTGAATTACATTTTATGGCAAAATGTGTTGGTCAGTAAACGGTTAGCAGGAGATTCAGAGGGATTTGTGACACTCCTGCAACACAATGCTTTAGTAATGGGGCTCTGTGCTGTCAGGAAACAAGGGGCAGGTCAGTTCTGTTCAGCGTTCAGATATTTTTCCTCCCTCAGGAAAGTCGGTAGGTCACGTTACTGGATGTCAGGTGTTTTCAAAAAGCAGACTAATGCAACTCATCTTTGAATGACCTGCAGCCTATTATTCGTGCTTGCATTTTATAATTCCTTTTAGCTTCACTTTTCCATTGACACGATGAGTGCGCACAGGTGTAGAGGCAGAGCCCTCCCCCAGATCAACTCGTTCAGAGGGGAGAGGAGAGGGAGGGAGTGGTTAATATAATAAAATATTATATCAAAAGATTTATTTTAAATATATATTTTATTTATGTAATCCTGAAAAATAACCCCTGTTTTTAAGAATGATATCGGTAGTCTGATGATGTATGTTTTATGTAACTGTTACATGTTTTGTATCCTGTATTATGTAACGTTAATCACTGTATACCGTTACTCCCCAAGCCTGCAACTGAAACGCAGTTGACTTTAGTGAGACTGAGATCCACAAAGAATGGATTGCACGGAGCAAGTTGTACCCTTAAAATTCATTATGAATTGAAAATGGGGGACCCTGATGTAAACAAGACGAAAGTCTTTCTCTGGTCTGCATCCCCTTAACAATTGTGTGTATTGAGCCGTACTGTATTCTACCCATTCTGCAATCTGTTAATAAAATGTTCATTCAATCAATCAATCTGCACCGTGATTGATTGAATGAAAATGTTATTAACAGATTGCAGAATGGGTAGAATACAGTACGGCTCAATACACACAATTGTTAAGGGATGCAGACCAGAGAAAGACTTTCGTCTTGTTTACATCAGGGTCCCCCATTTTCAATTCATAATGCATTTTAAGTAAGAGTGCAACTTGCTCCGTGCAATCCATTCTTTGTGGATCTAGCAGTGTTGATAGTTGATATTAAGTTGTGTCTACATTGGACAACAATGCAGTCATTTTGTGTGTCCTCTAAATCGTTAGAAATAGCCTGTCTTTTGGTGATGCTGTCTTAGTTTGTTTTCACGAAAAGCAATACTGTAGTCAGTGGGCTGTATAGTATTATGTCTCAAAATAGTTTTAATTCGTATGCGTACATGTATACTGTATGTATTTATTTATTTGTATGTTTGTTTGTTTGTTTGTGAATGGCAGTGCTAAGACTCTAATTAAGTCTTTGAATGTTTGCCCATCAATAAGTAACCTAGTTTCTGCGCCTCGTTTTGAGTGCTCCTCTGATTGGCTTCCCAGTGCATCCTAAACGTTACTGGCGTGAGAGAGAGAGGGAGAGAGAGAGAGAGAGAGAGAGAGAGAGAGAGAGAGAGAGAGAGAGAGAGAGAGAGAGAGAGAGAGAGAGAGAGAGAGAGAGAGAAGAGAGAGGAGAGAGAGAGAGAGAGAGAGAGAGAGAGAGAGAGAGAGAGAGAGAGAGAGAGAGAGAGAGAGAGAGAGATAGAGAGAGAGAGGAGAGAGAGAGAGAGAGAGAGAGAGAGAGAGAGAGAGAGAGGAGAGAGAGTCTGGAGTCTGTTCATCATTCAGAAGGAGGGCAAGAGGAGAGCGCTCTTCATCCTCTCTGAAGCCGAGGCGGATGGAAGGAGTTTCCGTGCAGCAGGCAGAGCCCTGATTATTTCTGCCCTTGAGTAATGGAAACAGAATTAATAATTGGGTAGCTTTTCGCCTTTAATTGCTTTTGATTGCACCCTGGCCGCAGCGTCCGCTACTCCCTGCCTGTTAGTAGGCTGCTGCTTCTTTCTGG
>NW_028174799.1:139135-166635 GCF_963971535.1 Notolepis coatsorum
ACTCTGACTCTTGCCCTTGTTTGTTTTGACGTGTTGTTCTGTTTCTTTGTTTGTCTGTTGGTTGTTTATTTTCTGTTTATTTATACTTCAGGAGTACTCTTTTATTTTTTGCTATGCGACCCACTGTGAAGCACTTTGGTCGACAAGTGTCATGTTTAAATGTGCTATACAAATACATTTGATTGATTGATTGATTTATGAACCTGAACACTAACTTTTAAGGCCTCTCTCCCAGTATCCCAGCATGCCTTTATTAGACGTCTTGCTGTCGTCCTTGACGATTAAGTGCCTCATGCGCTATAAAAAGGCTCCACGAATGCAAATATCAAAATGATGTGCATGTTTACGAGGCATGGGAGCACTGTAGATTAATTATTTGCATTTGTGCACTAGGCATAGATAAGTATGGCTATTAAGACAATAGCAAAAGCTGAGGGCATTTCTTTTACTACCCCCGGATGCTTAGTTAACCTGCTGCCTCGGGCTTCTGCAATTATTTTCCTCTTTACAAACCCATAAATTTACTTCAATGGGTTTTTATAAGATGGAGGGCATATTGTGCGTTCATTTGTGAGCGGAGCTACTGTAGGGCTCTCTCAACCTGTGGTTGTCATAATTTTTATGTCACCATATATCATATCTACCTGTCGTTTATGGACACGTTTTGAAGTGGGAACCGCCGCGCTCACTTTACTCCACTTTGCACAGATGCACGCACACACACACAAACACGCACACACACACACGCGACTGCACACACACACACACACACACACACACACACACACACACACACACACACACACACACACACAACACACACACACACACACACACACACACACACACACACACACACCACACACACACACACACACACACACAGAGGTCTGTGATATGGCAGTGGTGCCTATCAGGGGCCTATAGCTGTAGTGTGTGTGTGTGTGTGTGTGTGACTGTGTGTGTGTGTGTGTGTGTGTGTGTGTGTGTGTGTGTGTGTGTGTGTGTGTGTGTGTGTGTGTGTGTGTGTGTGTGTGTGTGTGGGTGTGTGTGTGGTGTGTGTGTGTGTGTGTGGTGTGTGTGTGTGTGTGTGTGTGTGAGTCAGACTGAGAGAGAGAGGCTGACAAATTGCAGCATCCTGTTAAATGTCAGAGTCACGGCGGCCATAAATGGGAGTAGTAAGCTGAGCTCACCACCGTGACACGCCTTAGTTGGCACCCAGTCATCACACCCCGCCATTCCATTCACTCAGTCTATAGTGGATCCGCTGGGGAGCAGCTGTCTCCCTCTGTATGGGGTGTCCTCTCCAACAGACGAATAGGTGGTAAATGGAGCAAAATAGCCCGGCATTGTCTGTTATTATGTCCGCAGACATTATGCATTCGGTAGCGTCTGTGTGTGAGTGTGTGTGTGTGTGTGTGTGTGTGTGTGTGTGTGTGTTGTGTGTGTGTGTGTGTGTGTGTGTGTTAGTGTTGTCAAAAATATCGAAGTATCGATACATATCGATACTGAATATTTAAAATGGTTTCGATACTAATTTCCCGAAATACCGATACTTTCTGCAGTATCGGTACCAGCTGGCGAGTGTTCTACCGCAAGTTGTTGACACGCTGTTCAGAGCACGCTTGCCCCTCCGCCTCCTCCAGCCCTCCCCCTCACAGAGCCGTCTTTAGTTTGTAAACAAACATTTTAGCTGAAGATGGCAAATGCAGAGCCTCCGCAACTTGTGCTTGTGGATAAAGAAAACAGCAGAATTGCTGTTTGGAGGTACTTCGGGTTTGAAGTAAACAACGAAGGACAAGCTAAAGATGCCCCAATGCTATTTGCAAGCGGTGTTACAGAGCAGTGCCAACGCGGATCTCCATAAAGAAATGAAAGAGGTTCGTGACAGCTGCTCTTTCAACGTCACTGTGACTGAAGCATTAAACCATTAACTCTAGTTTAATACATGATACGTTGTCTACTGATGGCGCATAATATCAACAGCTGATTCGTTGTTAGTAACGTTACAGCTATCAGCTAACGTTAGCTACTGCTAGCCGTTAGCTCCGTTAGCTTAGCTTAGCTGGCCACCTTTATAATTACTGCATGGAAATGGAGTAACGTTAACGTTTAAACGTTATGTCGAGGTCATACAATACTACAGTCGACATAAGGTTAACGTTACCCCGTTTCCATGAAGTGTTTAAATAGCAGCAATCTTGTTGAAAATGTAACGTTACTAAATGCTCCGAGCATAGCCTCTCTCTCTCTCTCTCTCTCTCTCTCTCTCTCTCTCTCTCTCTCTCTCTCTCTCTCTCTCTCTCTCTCTCTCTCTCTCTCTCTCTCTCTCTCTCTCTCTCTCTCTCTCTCTCTCTCTCTCTCGTTATCTTTAAATAAAAATCGAAACTGTTACTAACTGTAATACAAACAGTTCAGTTTGTCAGGTACATGCAACACAGATTACAGTGTTTACATCTGTCTGCTTGAGAAAATACCATGTTCTGCATCTGCAATAAAAATGATTGAAGTGAGATGAACAGTTATTTTTAAATGTGTGATCTAAAGATAAACAAAGGGTTTTAAAAGTGTTATATTTATCTTCTCTTATAGTACCAGAGAGAAGCTGAGGAGAATCAACCAGCAACAAAAGCTAATATATAATATATAATTATAATTATATATTATTATTATCTTTTATTTTTTTGGTATCGAAATGGTATCGAAGTATCGATACTTTTCAAGGTATCGTATCGAAGTCGAAATTCCAGTATCGTGACAACACTAGTGTGTGTGTGTGTGTGTGTGTGTGTGTGTGTTAGAGCTGTCCCCAAGCCTGTTTTTGGGATTCGAACAGTCGCCAGGGTTTTTCGAAACAGTCGCCAGGGTTTTTCGAATGAACGTTCCAACCATCGTTTTTAATCACGCAAAAAAACTGCTCCTAAATACTTTTTCTGGTTCAGTACTGTCGAGTCTTGACTTTAGGCACATAGAGCACATTGCTGCGGTTATTAAGAGTTGTAGTACCTACTTACTGGTCACAGGAGGCTTCAATAATGTTTGGATGATAATCCATTTTGTGAATACATTTGTTGAAACAACATCTTTGTTGGCCGACGGCACCTGCTATCTTAATGTTAGAAAGCTAAAAGGCTGCGCTCTGCATAGCTTAATTAACGTGCATAACATACCTGTGTAACGTTAAGTAACTTGTGTTCCGCTAGGAAAGCATCAGCCTCACTGCATACACCTTAAAGGATAACTCCACTATTTTGGGAAATTAGCTTATTTAACATCTTCCCTGGAGTTAGACAAGAAGATGCATACCTTTTTGTCTCTGTGCGTGCATTTTAGCTTTGGGAATATATGCTCCGTTAGCATAGCTTAGCTTCATCACTGGAAGTGAGGCAGGACAGTAGCCTTACAGTGCCTTACAGTGTATTGCAAGGTCTGACATTGACCAAACTTGATATGCATGACCTTGGTGGGCTCTAGGTCAACTCCTGAAAAGGGGGTCAATGTCAGACTTTGCAATCAAAAGTTAGGGGGCTAATAACCCTTGCCATAATTTCAGTGCGCCCCTAACTTTTGATTGCAAGGTCTGACATTGACCCCCTTTTCAGGAGTTGACCTAGAGCCCACCAAGGTCATGCATATCAAGTTTGGTCAATGTCAGACCTTGCAATACACTGTAAGGCACTGTAAGGCTACTGTCCTGCCTCACTTCCAGTGATGAAGCTAAGCTATGCTAACGGAGCATCTATTCCCAAAGCTAAAATGCACGCACAGAGACAAAAAAGGTATGCATCTTCTTGTCTAACTCCAGGGAAGATGTTAAATAAGCTAATTTCCCAAAATAGTGGAGTTATCCTTTAACATAACCAGCTACTGTAGTGTTTCAGTCACTAAGTTGTGTTTTGAGAAACGAGCTTGAGACGTCTTTATTTAACGACATTGCACCTCTTTTTCAAGTGGGCCCCGGTCAAGAAGGCAGCATACAGAACATGTTCACATATAGAACAACATTAAAACAAACAAGATAGTGAGAGCACGCAAATACTAAAAGATTTATAAAATGTCTTTTGAAAATGTCTGTGAAAACAGAAAATATTAAAAACATGATCACTCCATGGCAAGAAGGTATCCCGCTATTTCTTTAAAATGATCAATTTCAATGAGGGACTCTTGCTTCAAATCAAAAAGCCACAAAAGACGACATAAATGTGTACGACATGTGTACTTGTCATATGTCCTTCATTCATTGGCGGGAACTTTTATCCAAAATCCAAATGGTCTGCACACAGAGAGACTCAAAAGGAGCTTCTGTCCCCAGGCCACGAGGATGCTCAATGACTCTATGCAACACTAACCTATCCATTCTACATCCATTGCACACGCATCGACATGCACACACTCACTTTAAACATTCACCTTTAACATTCACTTTAGACTCTTTAAACACTTTTTAACACTACACCATATTTTATGTATTTATTACTAAAAGATTTGCATTACATCTCTACCTAATTTTTTTGCATTTTGTTTGCATTTTGTACCTTAGTTTTGTAAATGGTATATTTTGTATAGTGTTTGGTCTTTATTCTTTTCACAGTTTTTACTGTATGAAGCACAATCTCAGGAGGCTCATACAGAACCAAGCATTTCACTGTAATCTACAATTGCACATGTACCTTATATGTAACAAATAAAACAAAACTTGAACTATAGCGTGCCACGGACATACACTATGTGCTCCAATGAGCACCCGTTCTAGTTTGCTCATGCTTTCTGCAGCTAGCGTCGCTCTCCACACTGGTCTTACTACTCTACCCAATCTAGTGTGTGTATGTGTGTGTGTGTGTGTGCGTTGGGGGAGGCGGGGGTTGAGGTTGGGCTCATCAATACAGCCGGGTTTAAAAAGTGGGTGCCAGAGTGACTAATGACGTGTCACTACATCTGCTGACTAATGTAAACCTGCCTGACACTCTGCTCTCCGCTCTCTGTTTACGTCACACGCATGCATGTGACGCGCGAGCACACACACACACACACACACACACACACACACACACACACACACACACACACACACACACACACACACACACACACACACACACACACACACACACACACACACACACACACACACACACACACACACACACACACACACACACACACACACACACACACACACACACACACACACACACACACACACACACACACACACACACACACACACACACACACACACACACACACACACACACACACACAGGAAGTGCTATGTAAGTGGAATGGTCCCGGGGGTTGATGTGTTTCATCCAGTGGGTTTACCTTTTAATTCCTCCCTGGAGATTTTAAGTACACAGTCTCATCAAAAAAAATTCTTTCAGCACATTATTTCCACCTGCCAATCAAGGGATGAACAGTGTGGATAAGCAGCCAGCCAGCCCGTTGTGCTGCACAGCCACTGGTTCTCATCCGCCTGACCGGGATGAGACTGCGAGTTCCCACACACAGAGTTTCCCCCTGACTTCCTCTTCCATGTGTAGCTTGTCTGGTTGCCTCAGGGCTTAAGTTGTGTGTTTTTTCCGTCCCTAAACTCGTGTCATCAGAGCTATTATGTTTAATCTACTGTGCAGTTGTGCGCTTGTGCTTTTGCTCTGGTGTTTATGCTCGTGCTGAGAAATTTGAGCTTTGCATGTGTGAGTGTAAGTGTACTGTGTGCGTGCGTGCGTGTGTGTGTGTGTGTGTGTGTGTGTGTGTGTGTGTGTGTGTGTGGTAATTAATATTACATATCTCTTGTTGTGGAATTAACACAACATTATGCATACTTTTGACAATAAATAAAATCTGAATTTGTTCTTACTGGCTTGCCTGGGTAAATAAAGGTTATAGAAATGTAAAAAAAAATAAAATAAAAAATGTTTTTTTTTAAAACCGATATTTTTCGATATCACATTTTAATGCCAATATCGGCCGATAATATCGGTAGGCCGATAATATCGGACATCCCTAATAGGCAGTATATGAAGCAGTAGGTAAATAGCTATTTAGAGTTCAGCTCTCCTTGTGCCCCGGAGAGAGATAGAGGGGGTGTAAGGCGAGTAGGGTTGGGTACCATTCACGCTTGAACTGATACCGGTACCAGTACCAGTTCCTGGAATTCGATATCGGTACCCAATGGTACCTTTTTTCTGTACTTAACTCTCTCTATAATACATTTTACATTTTTTATTTCAATTGTAAAAAGAAATACGCCCACACTTTGTTTATTGTTGTAACACACCACACAAACTAAATAGCATTATAATGTATTATATTGTAAATATCAAAATATTCCTAGCCATCCTCAGTAAATACTATCAAACTCCTCTGATCTTGTCTGGTCTTTCCAAAGACCCAAGAGACGGGACAGTAATATATATATATATATATATATTTGTGGAAAAGGCTTCCTCTTGTCTAGTATATAACACTCTTGTACTAAACCTGTAAAGGTACCGACATTTGGTAGTGATTGATCTAGTGTGAATTGGTACTCGGTAGTACCGATGTAATTGGGTCGATACCCTTAAAAGTACAGAGTTCATTACTCAACCCTAAAGGAGACAAGGAGAGAGGGGTGTAGAGAGAGAGAGAGAGAGAGAGAGAGAGAGAGAGAGAGAGAGAGAGAGAGAGAGAGAGAGAGAGAGAGAGAGAGAGAGAGAGAGAGATGTAGGCATGTAGGGTGAGAGAGGAGGCAGAGAGAAAGTGACAGGGGAAGGAGACAGAGATGGATCGATGGATGGAGAAAGAGAGACAGATGGACAGATGTGGACCGTTGCTAGGGTGTTGCTTGTAATCAAATGCACCTGCCCCTCTCATGTGTGTACAAGACTAGGAGGACACAGGGGGCATGTTCTGGTACACAAACTACATTTTATTTTAGCTTACAAAACAAGCTGAGGTTAAATCCTGAATCCTGAAAGCAGGCAGACAGTGGGGCTGTCTAGGGAACGGCGACAGCTCCTGGGGTTTTTAACCAAATAGATTTTGACCTCTTTGAAGGGGACTAGTAGGATTTGTCATGATGCGGTTGTGCCAATACCGTAAAATCTTCTGCGGTTTGGTAGCGAGAGACAGAGACAGAGAGAGAGACATAGGGGGGGGGGGGTTGGGTGGGAGTAATTACCTATCTTAAACCTTGCCCTCTTTTCCCCCCCATCCTCCAATCACAACTGTCGCTTTTGCCCTCGAAGCAACGGTTGTGTGATTGGAGGTTCGAGAAAAGGGGGCGTGATTTGATAGGTGAATTCAGTAAGAGATTGAGGGACAATGGAGAGAGAGAAAAGGATGGATGACGCCGGAGTGAGAGTGGAATTTAAAAGAAGCTAGTTTGTGGTAGAGAGACTTCAAGTCAAGTCAAGAGTCAAGGGTTTTAATTGTCACGGCATACAAGTATACAATGAAATGCGGGTGGTCTTGCCCGCAACGATGTGCAATACAGTGGTACAACATATAATAGAATCCAATAAAAAACAACATTGTGCAATAAACAGGTAACAGGTAACATGGTGTGACATCTCGGTATCTGTACATAGTTATTTACAGAGCATATAGGACATGCTAGGTAGCTTTGGTAGTGCAATACACTGTTCCTGTTATTCTAATTTAAAGTGGCCTTTCCTTTTGGCCATAAGTGTGCGTGTGTGCGGCATGAGTGTGTGCCCGCTCATGTTAAAGTGTTAAGTGGCTGCTAGTGTGTGAGCGTGCACAGCGTGCGTGTCGTGTGTGTGTTCATGTGTGCTTGTGTGTGGATAGTTCAGTGTTCTGTGGCACTCAATGTTCATTGTTCAGGGCTCTGATGGCCTGGGGGAAGAAGCTGAGCCTAAGCCGCTCTGTCCTAGTAGCTGGGGTTCGCAGGCGTCTGCCTGACCTCAGCAGCTGGAACAGGCTGTTATTGGGTTGGTGAGGGTCTTTCATTATCCTGCAGGCTCTGGATTTGCACCTCTTGTTGTATAGAACCTGCAGGGGAGGTAGTGCAATACCCGTGGTACGCTCGGCTGAGCGCACCCCTCTCTGTAAGGCCTTCTTGTCCTGTGCCGTGCTGTTTCCATACCAGGCAGTGATGTTTCCGGTCAAGATGCTCTCTACAGCTCCTGAGTAGAAGGACTGGAGTATCTTCCCCGATACTCTGAACTTCCTTAACTGTCTCAGGTGGTAGAGGCGCTGTTTCGCCTTCTTTACTACTGTGTCTATGTGTGTTGACCATGTCAGATCCTCTGAGATGTGGACCCCCAGGTACTTAAAGCTGCTCACCCTGTCCACGGTAGCCCCGTTAATCATCAGTGGTGTGTGTGTCTCCTGCTGTCCTCTCCTATAATCCACGATCAGCTCCTTGGTTTTACCAATGTTCAGGAGCATTTTTTGACCTTTTAGTGGTTTATTTAGGCTGGCATTTTCCGCGTCCGCATCTCTCTCACCATCTGGTTCGGGGAATAGGCACAGCTATATGGTATAAGATAATAAGTCGGTATGTAATGAAACAACAAATACAATAATAGGATAACAACCCAGGTGTCATCTATGCTTAAAATTAGTTTCTGGGGCAGTAGGGTTTATATCCCTAACGATATGCTTGGTTTACATAACTATTGAGTTTATTCTCTATAATAATCTGATTTGAGATTCTTCATACTGGGTAATAGTGCTTAGCTCTGGGACAGACGGAGAGCTTTGTCTGGCTTGGCGTTTTAATCATGAAAAGTCTAATGTATTATCTCAGCCAGACATGTTCGGACCACCAAACTGTATTGACATTTCAGACCAGAACTTTATCCAAAGTATCGGTATGCATTGATGATACATTATGAAATGTGCAATCTTGAGATTCTTATAATAACTACCAGTCAATATAATACAGCGCATTGCATTGCTAAATTGCTTTTCCCCTCATTATATACCTATTCCATGAGATCACAGTGCTGGCTGAGGTTTGATAAACAAAAAAGAAACAAATGTAATTGTTTGCTGGGATTGGTCGCATCTGGGCCTGTGAGCTAAATTTATCAGAACCAAGAATCCATGTAATATGGAGATGTTTGACACAGTGCAAACCCGATAGCTCCCAGCGAAATGTGCATATTGCAAAACGTGTCCAGCATTCTCCCTGTATCTCTTATTATACAATGTGGATTCATTACGTCCTTCCAATAGACGCAGGCTCTAGTATCGAGCCGGTAGTGTTGCTGTCATTAGCGGCACCAGACGTAGAATATGATTAATATCCTAATCAGAGAGCAGCTTCATCTGATCACTGGTCCCCTAAGATCAATACTCTCCACTCCGTCTCCCGGACAACCCCCGTACAAAGGCCTCTCTCACACGCTGAACATGCTGCTGGGTACGAGTCAAGGAGATGTGCTAGTTGGATAGATGGCAAGGTGCTAACCTGATCGTCGGGAGCGGTATCTTGGGACACTTCGACACGCTGCCGGGAGGAGCCAGAATCGAACTGGGAACCTTCAGATTACCAGGCGACTGCTCTACCTCCTGAGCCACTGTTGCCCCGTGAGTGTGTGTGTGTGTGTGTGTGTGTGTGTGTGTGTGTGTGTGTGTGTGTGTGTGTGTGTGTGTGTGTGTGTGTGTGTGTGTGTGTGTGTGTGTGTGTGTGTGTGTGTGTGTGTGTGTGTGTGTGTGTGTTCATGTTTATGTGTGTGTGCGCATGCACTAGGGCTGCACGATTAATCGATTTTAAATCGAAAATCGCGATTTGGAATGATGCAATTATCAAATAGCAAAAAAAAGAAATCGCATTTTTTTTCTTTTTTTTTTTAAATTTGTTTAACCAGGAAGTCCCATTGAGATACAAGATCGGTTTGGGAGAGGGAGGTAAGGGGTTTTAGATTGTGTGTTCTGAAGTTTAGACTTCAGAGAGGGAGAGTAAAGTACAGAAAAAAAGGTACCGTTGGGTACCGGTATCGATTCCCAGGTAAAAAGAAACATTTTCAGGCTTGGTGTCCTGAAAAGACCCACCGCGTAGGCCAGATGCAAGCCGCATTTTACAATAATCCTCTGTGGGGCTGCTTAATTTTTTGTTTATTATAATCGCAAATTTAATCGCAATCGCAATATCTGTCAGAAAAATCGCAATTAGATTATTTCCCAAAATCGTGCAGCCCTAGCATGCACGCGTGTGTGTGTGCATGCATGTGGGTATGTGTGTGTGTGTGTGTCTGTATTTGTATCTCTTGCATATGCCTGTGCACCCCCCCCCCCCCCTCTCTCACCAGTCACAGTCACCTGTCTCTCAGATTTATAGAGCGTTTATCTAGACGGCGGCAGCAGATGAGTGGGTATTGATAGGGCAGAATGGTGTAAGGTTGAGACCATTGTTACAAGCCACTAATTGGGACGGGTGACGAACGGTTGATACAGAGATAGTGATGTCACCGTTGTTCCCTGGTTGGATTTATGAGAGCGGTTAGGAGAGCTGACTGCTAACCCCTTAGGTGATTAAAATGAGTGGCTCCTATTTAACCCTCGAATCACCCAAGGCCGGTGAGTGGACGACTGCTTGTTAACAAATCAGCTGTTACAGACAAGGCTGTATTGGAAATGATTGAGCATTATGGATTTAGTGGTGAGCTATTGCTACCTTTATTGTTGACCTTTGATGGTTGATATGTCAGACAGCATGGTTAGGACTGTGGGTAAGTGTGGTTATAAATCCTGGGATGACAAATGATAATGTGATAATAATAATAATGGTCAGGGGTACATGCATTCAGTTAGGCCTTGTAGTTAACCCTTTCACTACCACACTACCAAAGGGTTAACCCTTTCACTGTGACAATACATAATGTTAACCCTTTCACTGTCGCACGACAAAGGGTTAACCATTTCACTACCACACTACAGAAGGTTAAGCCTTTCCCTACCACACAACAGGCGGTTAACCGTCTGTAGTGTGGTAGTGAAAGGTTAACCTAGGGGTGGACGGTATAAACGGTATACGGTATAAACGGTATGAATTTGCTCTACGGTATGGATTTTGACTATACCGTGTAACCGGTAGATAGCAATGACGTCATGTAACCACAGCGCGACTATTTCACTCGCATTTGCCCCTAAAAATAGATAGAATTAGTCATAGATAATAGATATGTGCGAACTGGAAAAAGTTATTTAGGAGGCTTCGCGCAGTGGGCGTGCCAGCCCCTACCGCACGCATGTAAACACGGGTCTAGTAGTCTAGTGGGACGGGACATGGGAGGACGGCGGCGTCTCCCTGAGCTCTTAGCTACCGTTACAAAATGACCCAGTCAACTATTCACTTTTAGTTTAATACATGATGAGGCATTGTCTAACCGAACGGTATCTAGTCGGCCAGCTACCGATAGCTCCTGACATCAACAAACGCTCCACAAAGTCTAGTAGAGACGTGTGTGCTACCTGTTAGCCGTTAGCTCACGTTAACGCAAGTTAGTTCACCGTTCAAAACGAAATGTCCCATTGAACTAAATAATTCACTGAGGCGTTGTATTAAAGTTATATATCCGGCTAGCAGTAGCTACAGATAGCTCCTGATATCAATGTCTTATACACAATGCGTATTCGAGCTGAGGGCTTGCTGACCAATAGGGTCCAGGTGCAGCGCCGGAGAATCCTGGACGTAGCTCTGCTCGAGGCTACTCGAGTATAGGTCCAGGTGCAGCTCCGGAGAATCCTGGCCGTAGCTGGAGGCTACTAGAGTACACACAGACAGTGGAGCTTGTTGCGTGGTGGCGATGTCTCGCAGATAATACAAGTACAAGTCTAATTATATAATATATATATTTTATAAAAAATTCAAAAAAATTATATAAAATTAAATTTTTTTTTATCAAAAACGATGATACCGTGATATATACCGTTACCGTCTATGCTTCAAATTATACCGTGATATAAATTTTAGACCATACCGTCCACCCCTAGGTTAACCTTCCGTAGTGTGGTAGTGAAATGGTTAATGCCTACTGTACTGCATGTACCCATCACCATCACTATGACAAGGACACACAGTGTCGTAGATGCAAAGCGGTTCAGGCCTGAAGGGGGAGCTGCAGTTTGTTTCCTAGCGTGGCCTTGGATGAACGTTAGCCCCTAATCAATACAGTGTCAGATGAAACCATAAGCTGAACCATAACCAATCAATCACTAGCTCGCATGACCTAGGAATCAGTAGCTGATACGTCACTGTGTCAGTAAATGTCAGAAAAATAATTTTCTAGCTTTTGTGCTTTGGTCTTTGAGATGGTTAGCTGCTCTGTTCTCCCTGTCAGCTCCGTCTACCATGTGTGTCTCGGATGGAAATGTGCTTGTTGTTGCAATGTCAAGCCGATGCATCTGGGCCATCACCACTAGGGTGCAGAGTGACTAACCACGAGTGACTGAACAATAGGGTTGGGTACCGTTCACATTTGAACCGGTACCTGTTTTCCGCTACTTTAGTCTCTAAAAATGTAATCTACCTACCCCAGTTGTAAAAAGAAAAGTCCAAACTTAATTATTTATTATCATTATTATTTATTTAGAACAATTTGTTAATATATATATAATATATAATATTGCAGTAAGCGTTGTCTGCATCTAGGTTTGTAAAGTGTAACCACACTTGCGACCGTTTTCGGCTTGCCATTGCCCAGAGAATCAAAAGTACTCCTGTAGTCTCGCGAGAGGTGCAGAAATGGGATTTGACGTCGGGGGAGACGCTCCGGTCTGCGTTTGACTGCACAGACTGGAATGTGTTCCGCGACACAGATAACATTAATGTCTACACGGAGACAGTGCTGGACTATGTTTGTACTTTGGTGGAAGAAACAATCCCCACTACCAAAATGGGTAGACAAATCCGTCCGTGAAGCTCTGAGAGAGCGCACCAAAGCATACAACGACGGCCTAGTGGCAGGCAACATGAATGACCACAAGGTGGCGCGATACAACGTAAGGAGGACAGTGTCAGAGGCCAAACGGCGCTACAGGGATAAAATTGAACTCCAGTTTGAACAAGCTGACTCTAGAGCTATGTGGCAGGGGCTCAAAACGATGACAGACTACAAAGGCGCCTCCCTCAAACTGAACAGTGACATCTCCTTAGCAAATGACCTCAATACCTTCTATGCGAGGTTTGATGCTGGTAATAACAACACCAGCTCACAAGCCACGGCAATGGGGGGGGGGGGGGGGGGGTCGGCTGCTGATGGAGGCGCAGTGTTCAGGGTAACAGAGCATGAGGTGAGGCGGACCTTTAAAAAAGTGAATATCAGGAAGGCAGCAGGTCCGGACGGCATCCCCGGCCGCGTCCTAAAAGTCTGTGCCGACCAACTGGCCCCAGTATTCACTGACATATTTAACCTGTCCTTAGAACAGGCTGTCATCCCCACCTGCCTGAAGAAGTCCACTATTATCCCTGTACCCAAAAAATCCAAGCCTGCTTGCCTCAACGACTACCGCCCTGTAGCTCTCACCTCCATAGCCATGAAGTGCTTTGAGAAGCTAGTAAAGGGCTACATCTGCTCCTCCCTCCCCATCAACATGGACCCCCTGCAATTTGCATACCGCCCCAACAGGTCCACGGAGGACGCCATAGCCCATGTGCTGCACACAGCAGCATCACACCTGGACAAGAGGCAGGGGAACTATGTGAGAATGCTATTCATCGACTACAGCTCGGCATTCAATACCATAGTCCCCTCCATACTCATAGCCAAGCTCAGGGACCTGGGCTTGAACTATGACCTCTGCCAGTGGGTCTTGGACTTCCTGACTGGCAGACCCCAGGTGGTGAGAGCAGGCAACTGCACCTCCTCATCCATCACCCTCAACATAGGGGCCCCCCAGGGCTGTGTTCTGAGTCCCCTCCTCTACTCCCTGTACACACACGACTGTGTGGCTCAGCGGAGTAGCAATACAATCATCAAATTTGCTGACGACACAGTGGTGGTGGGCCTGATCTCTGCCAACGACGAGAGGGCCTACCTGGAAGAGGTCAAGGTCCTGGCGGGATGGTGCCAGGAAAACAGCCTCTCCCTGAACGTCAGCAAAACAAAGGAGATGATTGTGGACTTCAGGAGGTCGGGGGTCAAGGACTACAGCCCCCTCAGCATCGACGGGGCACCGGTTGAGAGAGTCAACAGCTTTAAGTACCTCGGAGCCTACATATCCGAGGACTTGACATGGACCACACACATTGACAGTGTTGTGAAGAAGGCACGACAACGCCTCTACTTCCTCAGGCGCCTAAGGAAGTTCCAAGTCAGTCAGAAGATCCTTAAGAACTTCTACTCATGTACAATAGAGAGCATCTTGACCGGCAACATCACCTCCTGGTTTGGGAATAGCACTGCACAAGACCGAAGCAGACTACAAAGAGTGACACGTTCAGCCGAACGCACAATTGGAGGGGGGCTCCCCACCCTCCAGAACATTTACAACAAGCGTTGCAAGGGCAAGGCTAAGAGAATCATTAAAGACTCCAGTCACCCGAACAACTGCCTCTTTGAACTGCTGCGGTCAGGCAAGCGATACCGGAGTCTCAAGGCGAGCACAGAAAGACTCAGAAGAAGCTTCTATCCCCAGGCCATCAGGCTGCTAAACGAACAATGAACACTACACAACAACAACCACCAAACGCACATAGCACACACATCCACACGCACACACTCACTTTAAACAAACACACTGTAGCACCCACTCCACACACTTTATAGCACACACCCACTTTAAAAAAACACACTGTAGCACCCACTCCCCACACTTTATATTTATTGATGAAGGATTGCACTACAACTCGTACACCTTACTGTAAATTGTACCTAAATTGTACCTCATCCCATTTCTGCTTTGCACTATATAGTACTGTACATTAGTACACTGCATAGTATTGTATATTATATGGTAACTCAGAACATTGTACATATGTCTATACCGAACACTGTGACCTCATTTTCTTCTTCTAAATTACATGCTATACTATGTTATTTGATACTATCTTGTCTAGCACAGTCTCTGGAGCGTAACAGTAAGAAGCATTTTGTATGAAAGTATTCTGTACTTCTGTATGACAACTATTAAAGAAACTTCAAACTTCAAACTTTGACTGCTTTGTTGTTGAATCAAGTCAAATCAAATCCTAGGTAAGCGTGTATTGTGCCCGTGAACGTGCGGCACACTTCATAGGTTTCGTTTTGCGGTAAACGAAACGTTGACGTCATCTGATTTTTTTAAATAAAAGAAAACATTTTTGCATCGACAAATCCCACCATATCTTCCAGAAATGTTTAATTATTAACAGAATGAAACTCTTTGAGATCAAGTATCCTGTTCTCAAGGGGGATCATTGGATACCTTATTGAATGATCAAATCACATGAGTATTTACAGGATACAATTATAAAGTAGTCAGGATCTTTGATAATTAAAGGCTTACAGTAAGTGGTTTTCCAAAGCAGCTCTGATATTTTGAACAATAGAATGAACAGTGTTTAAATGTCCCATATTTTGTATCTTTTCACCAATTTTGTATGACTTCCTTGAATCTGGAACACATTAAATTAATATGTTTGGTATTTTTAATCAAGTACTATAGTGCACACCTCTATCCAACATACAAGCCAAATATGCTAATATATAGGAAGAGGGATATTAGCAGCGAAAATGTATAGGAGGTCCTCACTGAAGACTCAGCAAGCATCATTCAAGTCATTAGCTAAACTGACTTGTACAATAGCAATCAACTGCTTACAGTAAATATCAGTCAATATGTTTTAACTTTGTATTTCTTTTACACCCTGCCCCCTGTCCCTCGACAGGATGTGCCCTTTTGCTAGGTCACCATTGTAAATATGAATCTGTTCTTAATGACATACCTGGTTAAATAAAGGTTAAAGAAATAAATCAAATATCAAATATCAAATAGAATGTCTTCTCAATTTGATGTCAAAACCAGCCAAATCGTTACCCTAGTTTACCCTTGTTGTTTGTAACTCTTCAAATAAGGTGAAATACATCATTAGTATGCACCCACAATATAACACAAATATAACTACGACCATAAACATGCCAAATCTATCCTACTTTTACTGGTATAAGCAATTTTTGTCTCACTCCGTTAATGTTGTATTGTCCCAGGTCTGCTTATTCTCCCAGAGCTGGTGTCTGAGGCGGTAGCGAGTTTCATGCCTTGGTTCCTCCCCATCTCTGGTACAAGTTGTTTTGGTTCCACCCACCCGGATACATGCCAGTGTATCGTAAATGTTGTTGTTAACGTAACGTTAGCAGCTAGCGTCCACCACCATAAACGTGAAGCTAAACAGCAGGATGAGGCTGAGCTAAGCTAAAGCTAACGTTACCCCCGGCCTGTGATTGGTCAGTCGTTACATGAATTCCGAATGGCTTGTTTCATGTATGTATGGGGGCGACAGTGGTTCAGGAGGTAGAGCGGTCGCCTGGTAATGGACCTGTCTCAAAACCCTGCCCTCTTTTCTTGATCCTCCAATCACAGCTGTCGCTTACCTCTGACTTCTCGTTCCCAAGACACGTAATTGAGCAAAACACTTAACCCCTAACTGCTCCTGATGAGCAGGTCGGCACTTTGCATGGTCACCTCCGCCGTTGGTGAGTGAATGGGTGAATGTGAGGCATAAGTTGTAAAGCGCTTTGAATAAAAGTTGCTATATAAATGCACCATTTAAGATTTAAATAGGGAGGGTTCTTATCGCAGCTGAACACAAGTACATATTTAAAAGAATTTCAGTGTTGCGACAACCCCTCATTGTGTAAAACACAGCAACATTTCACCTTTAAATGATTACACAATTAAATGATTAGATTAATCAAACTTTGGTTCACACCTAATCTGTGTTGTTCCACTGCCCTCCCTTAGGTCTTTACAAACAACAGTTTGTTGGCCATGATTTCTTATTAAATGAAAATGTAGCGCTGGCTGGTAAACACATTACTAAGACTAAAGGTATTAGAGGAGGAGGGGATTAATATAGAACAGACAGAGGTGGAATGCTGATGGAAGGCTTGTGTACTGTTCTGCTAATCCTAGGAGGCAGTAGAGTATAATGATTGATAGTGTGTTTAGGTACAGTGGGTGTTTCTTTTTCCCCCTTTTCTTCTGACTGTACAGTCAGCCCATATGTAGGAACCCTCACGAAGGCTTCCACAGACAGCATTAATACCGATATGAATGATAACTGATACTGTATACACAGATATCAACATGATTTGGTCTGTTAATTATGGTTACTATTATTAAATTATTAAAATAATAATTATGTTAATCCAATTTTGTACAGACTGAAAGTGATGAAACATGAAAACATTATAAAATTGAAAATAATCTGTCTTCATTTCTGCAGTATATTCCATTGCTGTTGTGCATTGTACCCAAACAAAACCAAAGAAAAAAATACATAATATTTTTTTCTTTTTTCAAATCTGCCCAGGTCTGCTCATCGGACAGATGCATATAAATACCAAAAAATCACTACCAATATGATCGCCGATTGTGGTCCTGATATATCACGCTTCCAACTCCGTCGTCCACCCAGTGTAGCTAACTTTATCTGCGCTTACGGTCACTATTCAAGCACCGAGGTCGAATAGTATTCAATCTTTATTTTTACTCGATAAATACACTGAGGGCTAGATCCACAAAGAATGGATTGCACGATGCTAATTGCACCCTTACTTACAATTCATTATGAATTGAAAATGGGGGACCCTGATGTAAACAAGACGAAAGTCTTTCTCTGGTCTACATCCCCTTAACAATTGTTTGTATTGAGCCGTACTGTATTGTACCCATTTTGCAATCTGTTAATACAATTTTCATTCAATCAATCACCGTGCAGGTCACAGTGTCGTCGAGATGTTACATTCACAAGTGTCATAGTGCGTTAATAAATACAGAAACATCAGACAATCAGAACAATTATGATCACAGTTTTAAAAATGTAAAAAATTATGAAGATTGAATAATAACAACAGATTGAATCGATATTTAGCCTTAAATGGCTTAAAAAATCGGTCGCACAATGTGAACTATGAGGCCAAATGGAAAGATATAGAAACCAAAAGAGAGGGATTCAAAGTGCAGGCACTGATAGGAGATAGGGAGCTGTTCAGAAGACAGGAACAACTACTAGATCCAATTACCAGATTCACTATAAACATATGGAACACAATAGTAAAGAAATACAAGCTAGAAACATAATCTAAGATACTGAGATGGATAGCACACGACAACAAATTCAGACCAGGGATAGAAGACCATGGGTTCAAGAGGTGGGAACGGGGGGGTATAACAGCAATGTGCACGATGACAGAAGGAGGGGAGATGCAGACTCTACAAAAATTGAAAGAAAGATACGGACTAGAGAATAGGGACCACTTTAGATATTTACAGATTAGGGACTACTATAACAAGGAAATAAAGCAAGATAGAGACAAAGACAAAGAACAGAATGGGGTAATTAAGATAATGGTAAAGTCATACGAAGGACGGAAGGGGAGGGTGATATCAGCACTATATCAGGCAATAATGGACAGTAAGGGAAATACAACATTGTATGTGAAAGAAAAGTGGGAAAGAGAGTTGGAAATAGAGATAACAGAGGAGGAATGGTATGACACATGTAAGACACAACAAACAACCACAGGATCAAGGATATGGAGGGAGTTTGGGTGGACAAATATAATTAGATACTTTATAACACCAGAAATACAGGGCAATTACACACCAGCAAAGAAAACATGTTGGAGGGAGTGTGGACAGGAAGGGGCGAACCATACACACATATTCTGGGGATGTCAGAAGATAAGGCACTACTGGGAAGAGATAGGAGGGATAATAAATGAAATAATAGGATACAAAATACCCCAGGGAGGCCAAGTGTTGTATTTGGGGAATCTGTAACAGGAAGGAATCCAAGGGGAAGACAAATATTTGATTAAGATATTGATAGTGGCAGCCAAGAAAGCTTTAACTAAACTGTGGTACAAGGTAGAAGTGCCGACAAAGGATCAATGGATAGAGTTGGTAGAGGGGATACAGGAAATGGAGAGAATCACACGTCTGCTGAGGCTGCAAGAAGAAAAGTTTGAATGGAAATGGGGAAAATGGGAAGAATACAGGAGGGGAAGTAACAACATCACAGAGGTTTGAAAAGGATACAAGGAAATGAATAAAAATGTAAATAAATAATGCAAATGTAGAATGGACCGAAGGACCCATGTCACACTTTTTCTTTACTCATTTTTTGTCTATTTGTTTTAATTTATGTACTGTGTATTGTCTATGAATGTTGTCTATGTATGTTGTTGAAAAAATGAAAATGAAAATTTAAGTTTAAAAAAAAAAAAAAATCGGTCGCCTGGCAAAAATCTCCCGCCATGTGCATTGGACCAAAAATTCAAGGATGAGGCAGATAAGGCTTTTTAAAATGTAGAAATTGGCACTTTGTATCAAAAAGATTGCTGATCCATGCACTAGAGTGTCTAGTTTCAGAGTTTCCTGCAGGGTATATTCCATGAGGTAGGGGCAGAGAAGCTAAAAGTAGATCTACCAAGTTCAGTACAAACTCTAGGCACTCTGGTGTAAGCCAATCACTGGATCGTGTACGACAGGGTCCAGTGGTCCATTCCAATAAAGAAGTGATTTCATTTGGACAGTCTAATTATGGCTTTATAATAGTGAGGATTCTCTTCCAGGCACCAGCGTCAGACTGAGGCAGGCAGGGAGACTGATTTTTTCAGCGAGACCGGCAGACGATCACTTAGAAAGAGACAGGAGCGCATCAGCGCAATGGAGGCGCGAGCCGGGTTATAGACCCAGGCAGGCGGTGCACGCAGTGTGGGGGTCAATCAATCTGTCTTCTTCTGAAGAGATGGTTAAACTGAGCTTTCAAGTTTTGTTTTATTTGTTAAGGTACATGTACATTACAGTGAAATGCTTGGTTCCGTATGAGCCTCCTGAGATTGTGCTTCATACAGTAAAAGAGTAAAAAGAAGCTATTCTAGCTGTTAGCTAGAATAAGGCTAAACATGTGGTAGAACTATCAAGTGAGTCTTGGAGAGCTAGACTAGTGAAGGGAAAGGATGACAGCATGAGGTTATATACCGCTGGGGAGGGCGGTATATAACCTCCCCAGGTGCTGTCCAATCCTTTTGCCTAAAAACGAGCTTCAAACCAATAGCGTATGATGACGCTGTAGTGTAGAGAGTGAGTCGTGTCTCACTCCATTTACTCCAGGCCGCGTCCCTGTCTTTCAACCCGGCCCATAGGGGACTGTTTCTGTCTGAATGGATTAAGAGCAACTTGGTCTCCTTACAACGCTGAGCTGTGTGTGAACCTCCCCATTATATATATTACTGTATGTACTGTGAAGATCCATCATCTCCACTGGCCCTCTGGATAAATGGTCATGTCTACCCCCCACCGTTCTGCACACATACACATGCACACATGATGCACATACACATACACATGCACACATGCACATACACATACACATACACATACACACATACACATACACATACACATACACATAAACATGCACATACACATGCACATGCACATGCACAAACAGACACACACACACATGCATACGCACACACACAAAGAAAAAGTGTGCTTGCTCTTTTCAGCCTCAAGCACCTGAATCTTCCCCAGATCTTTCACTTACCTCCCTATCATTAATCTCCCCCCCTCCCCCCCTCCCCCTCCTCCTCCTCCTCCTCCTCCTCCTCCTCCTCATGCGTGTCCTCCTGTGTGTGACATTGTCTCTGTGTATTTGGTTTGGTTCTTAACGTATCGTTTAGTATGTTCCGTTCCTTTATACAGTGTACCTTCCTAAGGTAGGTATATGTTCCTTTGTTATCTTAGTGTTGATATACATTAGCACTAGGGATGCCCCGATCACGTTTTTTGCCACCGATACCGATCACTGATCGTCTATGAGCCATATCGACCGATACTGATACCGATCGGTTTTGGTTTTATAAAAAAAAAATATATATATTATTTTTTATTTTTTTAATAAAATATATATATTATATAATTATACTTGTAGTTGTATTATCTGCGACACATCGCCACCACGCAACAAGTCAAAATGCTCGCTATCTGCAAACATCTCCACTGTCTGTGTACACTCTGCTTTGGTCAAATCACATTCAGCATGCCCTCAGCGTCCCCAGTCAGAGCGATAGTTCAACTTGACTAACAGGGTCTGAAACGTATGTGTTCAGTTATGAAGCATGATAGCTAATTAGCCAATGTTCAGCTGCAAAAACGAATAATGTCAATTATGTTATAAGACGTTGATATCAGGAGCTATCTGTAGCTACTGCTAGCCGGCTAGATGACGTTAGACAATGCATCATGTATTAAAATAAAGTTAACTATTTTGTTTACTGGGTCATTTCGTTAAAACAGTGAGCTAACGTGAGCTAACGTTAGCTACCTAGCCAACAGAGGTCTCATGCTGGCGCATCCCTATCATTCTTAAACTGAAATGCGTATTTGTTGATATCATGAGCTATCAGTAGCTAGCCAGTTAGACAATGCATCATGTATTAAACTAAAGTGTAGTTTTGTTTAAACAGTAACGTTAGCTAGGTAGCTAACGTTAGCTCACGAGCGATAGCTAGTTAGCCAACGCTAGCCACCACTTGCGAAAACAAATACCAAACTGAAACTGATGATATCAGACGTTGATATCAGGAGCTATCAGTAGCTAGATAACATTAGACAACGCCTCATGTATTAAACAAAAGTGAATAGATGACTGGGCCATTTTGTTTAATGCTTGTTATGTTGAAAGAGGAGCTCTGAGCTACTCATGCAGTCGACTCTTGCCATGGTAAGGGTTTGTTGACATGCCATGGGTCTGGGAGGGGGAGGAGGAGGAGGAGGGGCAAGACCAGTGGCGTCATTTCATTAAAAGCCAAGGTATGGCAATTTGGGAGGGGGGGGGGGTGAAGGTGGATTTTTTTTGTCAAATCAGTTGCGCAATAGTCACTTTTGGTGAGTTGTTTCTATACAATTCACTTATATGACATTTAGGTATGACACAGGACTACACAAGCATTTTTAGTATAGAAATGTGTCAACAGACTAAAGCAGGGAACCACAATATTTTGCATACAATTTATGCAGAATGTAATATCATAACTGTCTATTATTTTTCTTGCAATTGAGCCAATTTTCCTTAGGTACGGTTTTGAGGTGTGTGTTCAACAGAATGTAGTATCAAAAACATGTTCACAAAAAGTATGGGTTACTGAATGCTGAACTGCACTGTTATAATCACTAAGCCATTGTAAGACCTTACCTGTGTCCCTGTATCACTTGTCTCTGCTGCCCTTTGATTAAAAAACGTCTGTATGTCCATTTTCCTTTTTTTTTGTGGCATATTTGAGTTAGTAGTAAAAGTCACCTAGTAAAAGTGAGATAATTGACAATATCAAAACATGCTAGGGCTGTACCGAATAGTTCAAAGCTTCGTTCATAATGTTGACATTCGAATTCTAAATCAACATAAAAGAAATTGTAATAAAAAAAAAAAAGAAAAAGAAAATGTATTTTTATTTTATTTTTAATTTGCCAAGGTATGGCGAGTGCCATACCTTGCCATACCAAAATGACGCCTCTGGGCAAGACGTGCATCAGCAGCAGAGCTCTGTGTGGCTGTGAGAGAAGAGCGAGTGAGAACTCCGCAGAGAATTGGATCATGTTTTCCGTGTCATCGAACGGTTTTCACGATCGGCGAAAATAAAGCATTATCGGAATTCACCGATCTCATATTTATACTGAATATCGGCTGATACCGATCGCTGGCCGGTCGATCCGGGCATCCCTAATTAGCACACACACACACACACACACACACACACACACACACACACACACACACACACACACACACACGCACACGCACACGCACACGCACACACACACAATCACAAGAGGTCATTTCTAGGTGCACAGTTTCTAGGGACACTGTGCTGATCAGCTAAAATCTTTCCAGTTTTCTGCTCATGCCGGTGATTCTAACTAACAACATGCTATCGCTCGCATCAAGAGCTGAAAGCCAGCTAACAACCTTCAACCAAAAAGCCAAACAGTCCACAACCTTGATATAAACAGTAAACGTGGTGAAAGAGGAGACAGTCTGCGGCGCCTGCTGGTATTATAAGGTCACACCAGTCAATACTGCGGCCCGGTCGCCTGAGTGGAGTCTTTTCAGCCGCCATAGATCGTCTCTCAGCCTTCCCCTTTTCCGCTGCTGCTACTTATTTCCTCCCTTTTCATGCTCAAGGCAGAGATCTGGACGGTGAGGAGGGGTTGTTGTGATTGTGGCCAATTTGAAGGGTAATTGACAGTGAGGATCTTTCACTATGGTATCTCAAAAGTGTGCTCTTTGTGCTGACACCCCCCCCCCCGTCATTGACACAGTGCCATGCATGTGAAACGCTGGCTGGTCAACAGGACGTCCCGTCCTGGAGAACCCTTCATCTGAACGAACCGCTAAAAGTGGAAAAGCAATCAACTCAATGTGCTTGGGCGGAAGAACAGCACGTCACACACGCGTGATAATTATATTACGGCATCTCTCGTTCACCCTCTCTCCCACCCCCCCTCCCCGCTCCCTCTCTCTCTCTCTCTCTCTCTCTCTCTCTCTCTCTCTCTCTCTCTCTCTCTCTCTCTCTCTCTCTCTCTCTCTCTCTCTCTGTCTGAGTCACAGCTGATGGCCTTCAGCCATGATGAGGTCCCTCCACGCCAGTGTGCTTGTGTCCACTCCTCCGATTCAATTACAAGCAGGCTCTCAGGACTGAGCCTGAGACAGAGGCAGCGAGAGAGGATCTTGTTTCCATGGCGTTTAGCGCCAGCGTCCTGGAGGGCTGTTGGACGCAGCCTGAGAGGCCCAGGGACACCTGCTGATGAGGGGGGGCCATCGAACTGCGCCGCGGTGGGCCTTCTTCAAGTCAACCTGTTCTTCGTCATCTACTTGTGCCAGGCAGACTTTGTTCAAGTATGGCATAGGATGTGCGTGTGTGTGTGTGTGTGTGTGTGTGTGTGTGTGTGTGTGTGTGTGTGTGTGTGTGTGTGTGTGTGTGTGTGTGTGTGTGTGTGTGTGTGTGTGTGCGCGTGTGTGTGTGTGTCGTGTGTGTGTGTGTGTGCGCGTGTGTGTGTGTGTGCGCGTGTGTGTGCGCGCGTGTGTGTGTGTGCGCGTGTGTGTGTGTACGCACGCATGCAGCTATGTGTCTGTACGGTGTACATGTTGGGTCAGCAGAGGGCGTTTTTGATCTCCGAAGAGAGATTACGGGGCGACGACCACAGTCACACGTTGCACATTTCACTGGAGTGCCCCCCTCTGATTCAGTGGGCTTTAAAGCAAACACTTAAGCAGCCGCCTTGCCTGTAAACAAGGACGGATTAGGACAGCTAGCGCATTGTTTGTCACTGAGCAGACACGGTCATTATTGAGTAGATAATGGGACGCTCAAATGCATGTGAGGGATGGCTCTCCCTGGATGTAGGCCAAGTTATAGAAATAAATCGTCTCTTGATTTCCCTGCAGAGAAAAGGGATGCACGGCGGTTGAATTACTCTGATTAATCGCCTCTGATTCACAGACAAGGCTCTTTGAACAGGTAGACGCCATTGTTCCCTTTATTAATGCTCCCTCACTCTCTCACTCTGACACATACACATATGGTCTCTCTTGCTCTCTCCTTTCTCTCTCTCTTTTTCTCTGACACATACACATATTATGGTCTCCCTCTCTTTGTCTATCTCTCTTTCTCTCTCTCTCTCTTTCCCTGACACATACACATAATGGTATCTCCAGTGGTGCAGTCGTAATATGGGAACTGGTAACACGCCACGCACGCGCATGCGCGTACTTAGCGCACAACGAATGGATAGAGCGCATCTTTGTGCGCGCGTACTGATCATCTAGTAACACGGCGTGTAACCGCGTGTGACCACGACTGCACCACTGGGTATCTCTCTCTGGCATATGCATTATATTCTCTCTCTTTCTCTGTCTCTTTATCTATCTGTGCATGTATTGGTCTCGCTCTCTCTCTTTCTCTCTCTTTCTCTCTCTTTCTCTCTCTCTCTCTCTCTCTCTCGCGCTGTAATTCATAAACTGTTCTGTGCTGATTATCCCGGGTGACAAAAGAAATTGTTCTGCCACACTGAATCTGTTTGGATTAATGTCTCTGGGGCTCCCCTTGTCTTGCTGCATATGTGTGTGTGTCTTCTCCTCTCCCATCCCTTCCTTTCCTCTTCCTTCCCCTCCTCTCCTCTCCTCTCCTCTCCTCTCCTCTCCTCTCCTCTCCTCTCCTCTCCTCTCCTCTCCTCTCCTCTCCTCTCCTCTCCTCTCCTCTCCTCTCCTCCTCTCCTCTCCCTCTCCCCTCCCCTCCTGTCATCTCCCCTCTTCAGTTAAGCTAGATTGCCCTGCTGAAAGGGAGGAGTTTCTTAAACCATCCAATACGTCTACAATAATAGAACATTTTCTCTGTGCCGTGACAGGCTTCTTCAAAAAGTAATGATTTTTGTCGATCTCCAACCCATAAAAGCACTCTCCTAATGGCACGCTCTGACATTTTAATCAACCAATAAGGTGTTAGCAATGGGCCTCAACGAAAATACCTGTACAGCTCATCGCTTTGACAGAAAACTACTAAATGTCGTGAATCTCAATCCAACAGATTCCTCTGCTGTTTGCTGCCTCCAGTCGGTACATAGTAAGATATGAGATAAGATAAGAAGAAAGATAAGATGGACCTTTATTCATCTTTATTCATCCCCCGATTATTGGGTCATAGCAGCACAGGGGAGGGGGATAGGAGGTACAGGCAGGGTAATAGAAATAGAAAGAACAAAACGTAGTGGTGGGGGGGTCTATGACTGAACATGCTCCTCATCTTAGCTAGCGAGTGTCTCTTGAGTTGATGTTACCCCCCCTAACCCTAACCCTAAACCCCCCCCCCCCCCGCCCCAGCATCCCATTGTACACGTTGAAGGACCTGAGTCTCCTCAGGAAGACAAACCTGCTCTGTCCCTTCCTGTAGATGGCCTCTGTGTTGTCCGACCAGTCCAGTTTATTGTTCAAGTGTACTCCCAGCAACTAGTAGGCGTCTACCATTTCCACCTCCTCCCCACGGATAGTGATGGGAGTTAGGGACCTCATCTTGCTTCTCTGGTAGTCCCACCACCAGCTCCTTGGTCTTGCCTATGTTGAGCTGGAGGTGGTTGTTGTCACTCCCCCCTACGAAGCTATCCACCAGGGCTCCGTACTCGGAGAATGTCGATGATGGCGTCTTCCACACCAATGTTTGCCTGGTATGCAAACTGCAGGGGGTCCAGGAAGTCACTCACCACCAGGGGCTTGAGGTGCTGCAGGACCAGCCTCTCAGGCCTTCATGACGGCTAATGTCAGAGCAACCGGCCTGTAGACATTAAGGCACTTGGGGCGTTTCTTCTTGAGCACCGGGGCAATGCAGGATGTCTTCCAGAGCCGGGGTAACTAACACAGGAGGTATTCCAGAGCTGGGGTAACTAACTAGGTTGAAGAGGTACTGGAATACTGCTCCCAGCTGCCCCACGCACATGTCTGTGAGTGGTAAGGCTGAGCCCGAATGTTCGAACGTTCGTTCGTTATGTTGGCATTCGAATTCTAAAAAAAAAAATTATATTTTTTTTATGTGTATTGATTCTGATTGATTCTGTTTAAACCAATGGGGTTTGTCTTCACAGTTGCAGATAAAGATTAGGCTACACTAATATCATAGTATAAAAAAAACTGCTGAGTTATATTCATTAAAGAAAGTTGATTTAATAAAAAGCAAAGACTCATTTAATCAGATTAATCACTTTATTCAAATTGAGGATTTAGTTTGAGTATATAATAAAAAAAATAAAATCGTTATTAAAAAAAAACTAAATTTATTATAATCTTTTTATTAAAAACGAAGGTTCGAACGTTTGTTCGAAAAACCCTGACGAAGTTTGAATCCCAAAAACAGGCTTCGGGGACAGCCTTAGTGAGTGGGGATTGGGGTGAGAGGGGACAAGCTGCTGATAACTGAAGTAGGGTGCTGGGGTCGAGGGCATTGGTGCTGGGATACGATAGGATGCATCTTATAGAAGCTCACAGCTAATGTTCTCTCCGTCCCAGACTTTGGGGGATTACCCATGCTGAGGGGAGGATTAATACTAGCATACGACTAGCTGACGGCACGGGCACGGGGAGAAGAGTGTAAAGTCATGTCCCGGCTTAACATCTAGCTAATAGTTTTCAGTAAAGCCTTTTTCCCTTCAAAGGTTGACTGGTGGCAATATTAATTCAATTTCCTAACCCCTCTCACGAACAACCCCCTCTTCCACCTCTAGACTCTATATAGTAGCGAGCGATGAGGCCATGATCTGCTACCGCTCAATAGCAACTCTTCTTCCAAGGATGT
>NW_028174798.1:0-7500 GCF_963971535.1 Notolepis coatsorum
TCAAGCCCAGGTCCCTGAGCTTGGCTATGAGTTTGGAGGGGACTATGGTATTGAATGCTGAGCTGTAGTCGATGAACAGCATTCTCACATAGTTCCCCTGCCTCTTGTCCAGGTGTGATGCTGCTGTGTGCAGCACATGGGCTATGGCGTCCTCCGTGGACCTGTTGGGGCGATATGCAAATTGCAGAGGGTCCAGGTTGATGGGGAGGGAGGAACAGATGTAGCCCTTCACTAGCTTCTCAAAGCACTTCATGGCTATGGAGGTGAGGGCTACAGGGCGGTAGTCGTTGAGGCAAGCGGGCGTAGATTTTTTGGGTACTACAGGGATGATGGTGGACTTCTTCAGACAGGTGGGGATGACAGCCTGTTCCAAGGACAGGTTGAAGATGTCAGTGAATACCGGGGCCAGTTGGTCGGCACAGACTTTTAGACGCGGCCGGGGATGCCGTCCGGTCCTGCTGCCTTCCTGATATTCACTTTTTTAAAGATCCGTCTCACCTCATGTTCTGTTACCCTGAACACTGAGTCTCCATCAGCAGCTTTTATCCAACGCGCTTTACAATTTTGTTCCTCACATTCACCCATTCACTCACACATTCACACACCGATGGCGGAGGCCGTGCAAGGTGCCAACCTGCACATCGGGAGCAGTTAGGACAGTTCGACGCGCTGCCCGGGAGGAGCAGGAATCTAACCAGGAACCTTCCAATTACAAGATGACCGCTCTACATGCTGAGCCACTGTCGCCCCAATATATATAGTATATATTTTTTTTTTATTCTATTTATTTTGGGCTTTCTGTATTTTTGGGCTTTTTCACCCATCCCAATTTAGTCGTTATGCCAATTCCCTTTCTGGTCGTTGCGCGCATTGCCCCACTGTCGGCCTGGGGAGGGTGTATTGATTGATTGATTGAAAACTTTATTAACAGATTGCAGAACGGGTACAGTACAGTACAGCTCAATACTTACAATTGTTAAGGGGATGCAGACCAGAGAAAGACTTTCGTCTTGTTTACATCAGGGTCCCCCATTTTCAATTCATCATAACATACACGACTTACAGATAGACAGTACTGCTACATCTATACATTTATGACATACCAGATTTGCAAATACAGTACTGTTTGTGATACAAAAAGAGTCTAGAAAAGAGAGTATATACATTTGACGTAGAAACTGTACATTGGAGGAGATTGGGTAGGTGGGGTGGGGGGGTTGTGTGGGTGGGTGGTAGGAGGGGGTGGGTGGGGGGACACTACAACTGTACAAGCAAAACTGTACATTGGAATATTGACAAAGCCATACTTGGTCATTTACTGTACATTGGAGGGGGGCTGGGTTAGGACCTTTACAGGGGCCAGTTTCGAATTGCAGTCTCCCGTAGGTGTTTTTTGAGAGTGGTTTTGAAAGTGGGTAGTGATTCACATTCCTTTACAGCTTTAGGTAGGGGTGTTCCACATTGATGTGGCATAATTGCTAAACGTGTTTAGTCCCCTTGTTTGAGCCAAATCTGGGTTTAACATGATTTGTGGAGCTCCCTCTGGTGTTGTGATCGTGGTATTCACTGACCTTTGGGAAGTATTTTGACATGTACATGGGTACCTTGGTCGTGTAGTGTATCTTGTAGACCAGTGGCCCATTGCAAGTTGCTGTACTCTGTCGTCTACTCTAAGCCATCCTAGGTTGTCAAAGTGGGCAGGGGTGAGGTGCTTTGGTACCCATGAGGTGCAAGCATAGTCGTAGTACCCCTTGAATGAGTGCTCCTGCCAGAGTCTTCAGGGTATTCTTGTTTACCAGAGAGGAGATCCGGTACAAGAATCGAGTTTGTTGGTTGACTTTTTTTATTACCTTGGATGCCATTTTTGTCACAGGAAAGATTTGCTTCTAGGATGGAACCTAGGTATGAAATGTCATCTTTCCTTGTGACAATATTGTCACCCACTGTAACAGAGAAGCCGTCGGTCTTGCTGAGTTTGTTATTTGATCCGAAGAGAATTGACTCTGTTTTGACCAGGTGTAATGATAGTTTGTTATCAGCGAGCCAGGTGCAGATTCTGCCGAGTTCTGAGCTGAGGGTTTTTTCAACCTGTAACTTGTTCTTGTCCGAGACCAGTGTAGAACTACCACATGCCCTCCTCCGATACATGTGGAGTCGCCAGCCTCTTCTTTTCACCTGACAGCGAGGAGTTTCACTGGGGGAACGTAACGTGTGCTAAGGTTCACGCTATTTCCCCCAGATCCCCTCCCTGCTGAACAGGCGACCAACCAGTAGGAGTCACAGTTTACAACGACCAGGACACATACCCTACCGGCTTCCCAACCGCTAACACTGCCAATTGTGTTAGTAGGGACGACTGACCAAGCTGGAGGTACCGCTGACAGCTGGATTCGATCCCAGAGTCTCGGTGGTAGGCGAGTGTGCTACCCAGCCGCGCTTTGTCGCTCCAATATTATTGCCTACTATGCTAATAGATTAGATAATAGATTATCTAGTATATCTGTTATGTTAACATCTGTATGCAGATGATACTGTTGTGTATTGTTTTGCTGACTCTGTACAATTGGCCATTGAGAACGTTCCCTTACCCTCCAGGTAGCTCTAATTAAAACTAATTTATGGTAAAAACTAAATTGATGGTGTTTTCTAGAGCCAGAAACATTGAACATGATGGTTTACACTAAGGCTGTCAAAGTTAACGCGTCATTAATGCGTTAAGCGTTAACGCACAATTTTGTTAACGGCCACTATTCTTTTTTGCGCACGATTAGCGCTTTAGAAATAAATATTTATTTACATTTTTTTTATTATTATTTTTTACTTCACTCTAGTGTATTATTGATACTCTCACTGATACTATGTTTGTTTCGGACTCAAAGTGTGTGTGTGTGTGTGTGTGTGTGTGTGTGTGTGTGTGTGTGTGTGTGTGTGTGTGTGTGTGTGTGTGTGTGTGTGTGTGTGTGTGTGTGTGTGTGTGTGGTGTGTGTGTGTGTGTGTGTGTGGTGTGTGTGCGTGTGTGTGTGTGTGTGTTGTGTGTGTGTGTGTGTGTGTGTGTGTGTGTGTTGTGTGTGTGTTGTGTGTGTGTGTGTGTGTGTGTGTGTGTGTGTGTGTGTGTGTGTGTGTGTGTGTGTGTGTGTGTGTGTGTGTGTGTGTGTGTGTGTGTGTGTGTGTGTGTGTGTGTGTTGTGTGTGTGTGTGTGAGAGAGAGAGAGATAGAGAGGGGGGGGGGTGAGAGAGAGATGAGGAAGGGGGCAAGAGAGAAAGAGAGCTGGGAGAGTGTGTGTGTGTGTGTGTGTGTGTGTGTGTGTGTGTGTGTGTGTGTGTGTGTGTGTGTGTGTGTGTGTGTGTGTGTGTGTGTGTGTGTGTGTGTGTGTGTGTGTGTGTGTGTGTGTGTGTGTGTGTGTGTGTGTGTGTGTGTGTGAGAGAGAGAGGGGTGTGTGTGAGTCCTCAGCCCTTGTGTGGGGTGAATGTAACAAGTTCCTAACGTTTTCTTTCCCCTATTATTTCATGCACACTCTATTCATTGTTAAAGATTATTATTTTCTTTTAAGTTATTTTGTGCATCACTTCTGTTTTGAATTTAATGCAAATTTGTGCAATGCATGAGGGTCATCCTTTTGTGTTAAATGGCTACATAAAGCAAGCATTTGTTGATTCTCATGTTGATACGAGTATTAAAACTTGAAAAACATCCGTTTAAGGTAGATTTAGAAAAAAAAAAAAAATGCGATTAATAAAGCATTACATCACGCGCAGGAGTGGGTTTGTGAGGATTAAACCATGCCTAGGGGTGGTCGTTAGACCCCCCTAGGCATGGTCTAATTCTCACAACCCACGACTGCACGTGGTGTAATGGCTTTTATACAACTGGTGCATTCATCCAACCTTATTGCTATACAATAAACACACATTAATTGAAGATTTATTGAAAAAAACCATCCGCAGAAAAAGTAGTTCCCAAAAAAAAAAAAGAGAAGTTGCCTCCATGTGGAAGCAGCTCGGAAGTGCATCCAACTGTTCTCACTGTCTCTCAACTAAGACATCCAACAAACTAACACATCCTACGGGAGACTGCAATTCGAAACTGGCCCCTGTAAATGTCCTAACACAACCCCCTCCAATGTACAGTAAAAATGGTATTGTCAATATTCCAATGTACAGTGTTGCTTGTACAGTTGTACAGTGTCCCCCACCCACCCCTCCTACCCAACCTCCCCCCCACCCACCCAACCACCTCCAATGTACAGTACCCCCCCCCCCCCCCCCCCCCACCTACCCAACCTCCTCCAATGTACAGTTTCTACGTCAAATGTATATACTTCTTTTCTGGACTCTTTTCGTATCACAAACAGTACTGTATTTGCAAATCTGGTATGTCATAAATGTATAGATGTAGCAGTACTGTCTATTTGTATGTCATATATGTTACGATGAATTGAAAATGGGGGACCCTGATGTAAACAAGACGAAAGTCTTTCTCTGGTCTGCATCCCCTTAACAATTGTATGTATTGAGCTGTACTGTAATGTACCCATTCTGCAATCTGTTAATAACGTTTTCAAATCAATCAATCCAACTGTCTTTCAACTAAGACATCCAACAAACTAACACATCCAACAGTCTTTCAACTAGACATCCAACAAACTAACACATCCAACTTTTCTTTTGTTTTGAACCTACTTTCTATAGAACTTCATTCTTAGATGCTTCTATAGAAAATAGGTCAAACAAATAAAAAAAAGTTTTCTTTGCCCTATATAGGGGGGGGGGGGAGTTTTCTTTGCCCTATAAGAGGGGATTTTTTTTAACCTACTTTCTATAGAAGCAGCTGGGAGGTGCACTGTTTTAAGTGAGCGTGGATTATTGAATTGATTGATTGATTGATTGATTGATTGATTGATTGATTGATTGCTAATTGTATTACTGTCCGCCTTGTTTCCCACTGGTTAAGTTTAGGCACTCTTTCGAAGTCGCTCCCTTTCGAAGTTGGTTAAGGTTAGAGTTTGGAATCAGGGGTGGTGGTCTATCGCCCCCTGCTCTAAAGACAAACTCTAACCTTAACCAAGTTTGAAAGAGAGCAACTTCGAAAGAGTGCCTAAACTTAACCAGTTGGAAACAAGGCAGACAGTAATAAAATTAGCAATCAATCAATCAATCAGCTAATTTTATTACTGTCCGCCTTGTTTCCAACTGGTTAAGTTTAGGCATTCTTTCGAAGTCGCTCTCTTTCGAAGTTGGTTAAGGTTAAAGTTTGGAATCAGGGCTGGTGGTCTATCGCCCTGCTCTAAAGACAAACTCTAACCTTAACCAACTTCGAAAGAGAGCGACTTCGAAAGAGTGCCTAAACTTAACCAGTTGGAAACAAGGCAGACAGTAATCAAATTAGCAATCAATCAATCAATTCAATAATCCACGCTCACTTAAAACAGCGCACCTCCCAGCTGCTTCTATAGAAAGTAGGTAAAAAAAGAAATTTGCAATTAATCAATCAATCAATCAATTCACACGATTTTTATTTTGTTCCACAATGACTCATGACCCATCAATTACATCATCCAACATTGTTTAAGAAACTAACACATTCGCCGTGACAGAATAGTTTTTCATTTAGTCTTTATGACCCTATCACCATATCCTTTCGTAACGTTTACTGTCCGCCATCTTGCTTGCATTTCTAAAAAACTCGCACGGCGGAGTGATAGTAATTCGGTTGTGGGCGGGTCCTGGGACCAAGAGCGTGGGGTTATTACAAATACCCATGTGTAACTTGACTGTTTCAGCCAATCAGAATTAGGGATGTCCCGATCCGATCACGTGATCGGGATCGGCGTCGATCACGTGCTTTTCAGAGGATCGGGGATCGGGAAAAAATAATAATAAAAATCGGCAGTCAAAAAAAGAAAAATTTTATTCAACAAACATGACCATGTCCACGCCTTAAACTCATACGGAGGCCTTAGTTTTGGTTTTAAATTACATATAATATCATCATTAATGTATTTATTGTCACACAGAGCAGAATAATTGTCCACAACAAACACATTCCCCTTTAATTTACACCGTTGCAACAAACACATTACCTTTAATTTAGACCGGCTACACGCTACACGCTCCACATCACAACAACAGTACAACACGTCGCTCCCGAAACACGGTTAATATCCACTGACTTGAGCAGCTAGACTTAATGTCAGAGGTTTGGAACTAAGCATTTTAAAATAGAAAGTCAAGCCAGTTGCAATGTTTGCAAGGAGGACAGGCTGGAGGCGAAGTTTTCAGACTAACTTTTCACCTGGAGGATAACGTGATTACGTGACTGAGGATTATCGTCTGCGTTTCAGACCAGAATGGACCATTACGTAAGTCGAACACTGAATGTATACTAATGTGCAAACATATATTGAAACTTTTAATATTTCTCATATGAAGCAGAAGCACATTTCTCAGGGTGAATGTAATAACAAAAGCCTCCGCGCTTGCGCCCCGGACTATAGGCAACAGATGGGCTTGTCTCGCTCTGCCAGTTTCTGACAAAAATGCGTCAAAATTTATTACTAATGTGAAAGATCGGATCGGAAACGATCGGATCGATATTTAAAATCACATGATCGGGATCGGATCGGAAGCAAAAAAAGGCGATCGGGACATCCCTAATCAGAATCAAGAAATTTGCATGCCGTGTTGCATTGTATAATTAGCGATTAATCGCAAGTTGGTACGCTACCTCCTTATACTACATCATTATTGGAATGGAATTTTGATACCTATGAAATCCGTTCTAAGGTCCCTCGAGTTTGTTTGGAACAGGGTAAATCTGCATTTTGCTACAGTATGATGCCCCTAGCTCATGGAATGAACTCCAACAGTCCTTAAAGCTTGAGATTCTCCCCTCTGTTGCAGAGTTTAAAACCTTGATCTCGATCTCCAACCTTTATCAATCAAGTTGTACATGTTTTAAATGGATTGTTATCCTTAGTTGTATGGCTGCAATGGCTGCATTTATAAATGGCTGCATTTATATAGCGCTTTTATCCAAAGCGCTTTACAATTTGTTCCTCACATTTTACCCATTTACTCAAACACATTCACTCACCGACGGCGGAGGCAACCATGCAAGGTGCCAATCTGCTCATCAGGAGCAGTTAGGGGTTAAGTGTCTTGCTCAAGGACACTTCGGAGGAGCGGGAATCGAACCGGGAACCTGTGGATAACCAGACGACTGCTCTACCTACCGAGCCACTGTCGCCCCCCTTAGTTGTCTAATTGTTATGATTGTATATGCTGTGTGTGATTTGATAGTGACTATAGCTTGGCCGAGAAAGTGCCGGTCGACTTGGGATTGGTCTCTCCGTGTTCAGGAGACTCAGTCTCAGTCAGACTCGTATAAAAGTCTATTGGATCATGTCTCCAGCCCCCCCCCCCCCCCCCCACCCCCCACAGCCGTAGCTACAACCGCCTTAATGTCAAGGCTTTCATCCACATTCATTCATTTTCTCCCCCG
>NW_028174798.1:10000-25584 GCF_963971535.1 Notolepis coatsorum
TTTCTTTTTCCCATTAACTCTGTGCCTAAATGAGTGAACACATAAATTACATTCACCCAACCCCCCCTCCCTCCCCCCTTTTCCCTCCATCCTTTTTTTTTTTTTTTTTGTCACTGGCGGTATTCATAATGCAATATGCCAGACAATGAGATGCATTTAAGTGAGACTGAGTGAGGGATTACAGTAGCGGGTGAGGCACAACATACATTACCGTCATTAACAACACAGAGGCCCAATTCCACCATGACAAGTATGAAGTGTCCAAACTCCGTCATCGTTAGGCGCTCCGTTCCCAAACTGCGCCATCGAGGATAAATTGATTTATCCCCCCCCCACCCTGTCACTGGGGTGCCCGTAGTGCCTTTACGGGCGCTCCCTAATCCCTTCTTAGCCGGGTGACAGCGAGCGGGTTTTCGACTGGGCGCGGTGCGTTATCGACGAATACAAATTCACTCTTTATTCCCCACAACTCAAAAGGCCACCGGGAGGGAGAATGTGAACGTTTTTCTTCTCCCTCTCTCTATCACTCTCTATCACTCTCTCTCTCTCTCTGTCTCTCTCTCTCTCTCTCTCCCCCCCAGCTCTCTCTCTCTCTCCCCCCCCAGCTCTCTCTCTCCCCCAAAGTGCTTTTCAAATCCACTCGTAAATCTAAGAAAAGGCATGTCAAGAGTAATATTTGGATGCGAAGGAGTCCATACAGGGTGTGAGCGGGAGGAAACCAGAGGAGGCGGCTCTAATGCCATAGGAGCTCCATTTCGGGAGAAGGCGTATGCCTCTGAAAAGGGCATGAAGCGGTTTTAAGATTCAGACCTACAGGGCTAGTTCATTGTTGATAGAGGAGCCTAAAGGCTCTGGGAGATTCTTACAAAAGAACAAATTTGACGTTTAAATATTCTGTAACAATTGCCTTCTATACGTCTTCTTTATAATAAAAAAAAGAACACGCTTTCCGTGTGAAACTCTTAGGACAGAGCGATCTCAAGATGCTCCAGAATGTCCAGTACACCAGGGCCAAAAGCAATCTCTCCCGTCTTCCACAAGATCCCTGTGACATTCTGCTGCGCGGAGGCTACGAGCTGTGCTCTTTGTTTGCTCATTTATCTCCATGGTGACATTTACAGTACATGTGCAAATGAGTAGCCAAACGAGGAGAACACAGAATAATTAATATGGATCTAGCTCCATAGGGCAGCTGCTAATGATATATTTGCTGCTTTGTCTGTTTTTCGAGGGGGCGGACAGCGAGAGTGGGAGATTGCCAATATATCATTATATTGGTAAAAAGGTTGAGGAATTGTAAAGATCTTGTCTAGAAATACATGGGCTTATTGCCTGAGCCTGTGTGTGTTTGTGTGCGGGCCGGCGATAGCATCGAATGTGGGTCCCCCCCGGGTCGAGAGTCAATCATCCCAGACCGCTGCCGCCTGCCGGGTCACCCTTTCTCCTTCCTGTTTATCCATACTTTACCCTGCGCGGTGCCTCCTCTTCAATGAGAGCAGCAATTAGTGAATAGTTGTTTTTGTTCTTTGGAAACTATGAGGTTGAGGTTTCACACTCCTAATGAATCGAGTAAGCTCCAGTAAATCGTTCCTAACTTATTAATACTTTGCCTAAATGTGACTTGAAAACATGTACAGTACAACACATATTAGGCTCACTTACAAATGGTGTGAGCAGCTTTCATTAACTTATAATCCCATTTGAATGTGTTATGGCTCAAACTAGTGTAATTGTACCGTGTTCACTGAAAATGTCAGAAATGTACTTCTCTCACTCCACCCTTTACTGGAGCTTCACCAGGGCGATACGGTGTAAATGGACCCGCGTCACAGGAATGACCTGCACGCCGCTCATCTCAACCCTATTGTAACTGAGGGGTACAATTCCCTGACTGTATTGTTAGATATGATATTTAATACCACTACCTCATGTACTTTAACTTCTGGCCACCCAGTACAAGATATAAGTATGATGAACACTTTCCCACCTGATGAAACGAATCCACACAAATGTACCAAATCGAAGGTTTAATACAGCAAAGGGTGTATACAACGATCACTTAATTACATTTATGATTTGAAATATGAAATATGCACTTTTATGGCAAATGAGTATTCGTAGGTAAATCAACATTGAATGTCCAATCTCTGGTTACGCAGGGAGTAAGTATACAACCTGGAATATTTAGGAAAACGATAGCGATGGTACTCAAATGATTATAGCTGGATACACTAAAGGGGGGGGGGGGGTCCCGCTGGTTGTAAGACAGTAGGAGGGGGGGGTTAGAGAAGCCGCTGGCGGTATCCCATCTGGCCGACGGTGTCTTGGGAGAATCCAAAGTCTTGGACACGGTGCCCACAGAACCTCGGACCGCAGACGAATACAGCTGGACCCTCTGTGGACGGTAGCTGCCGGTCCACAACGGATAGACGTGAGACGACCTCACTGGTGTCGAGCGCCGTCTCACCTGGAGTCCTCTCCGGGGGGTAATTCCAACACTCCGCAGTGTTGGCCTTTATCCATGGAATAATCAAAGCACACAAAGCATAATCCAAGCCGTGGAAGGCTCGCCGTCGTCCGGGTAGAGTAATCCAATATACAGGTCCAGTCGCTCTTGGCCCGGAGCTCCTCGGATGCAATCACCACTAGGGGTCTGACCAGCCTGGTTAAGCGTCCAGATAACGTCAGGAACGATGGGGGTACTGATAACTTTAGAACTCTAACCGAACGATGCACCATACATAAATAGACTATTATTAGCTTAATAGAATACGTCCAACTCGACGGTATAGTACCAAACTATGACTATTCAACTATTAATCTACACGATATCTCAATGCCTATTCTGGGCCAAGTAGGCCTTACTACACCGCACGTGCGTCGTGGGGAGGCTTTGCGTCTGTCACTCTGTTGGAGGGTAAAGAACTGGACTAAAAGAAAGTTCTACTTTACTTGCGCCATATATATATGCGCTATGAACAAATAGTACCATTCGTATTTCGCCCGACATATTACTGCGCGGAACCGGGGGTTGCCACGACATGTTAGGCGGTACGATTGAACTTGGACCTAGGGGTATGGCAACCTGGCGCCAGGTTCTCGTCCAATGGTAGAATGAAACTATTATGGGCTGTTTAGTAGAAACGGGGATATTCAATGCATATTGTACAAGGAATATACAGGGGATATCAAACGATATACAAATACAATTAAATATATATATATAAATAAATATACATATTCGGTTTAATCTGATCCTTCACAACAGCCGCCCCCTAATTAGTCCCACCTAATTAGTTAAGCAGAGACAGATTAACCGCACCGTCTACCACTCAAGGTCCGCTGTAAGGGTCAGTCAACTCACAAAGTCATAGGGTCATGGTCATCATCGATAGTATCTGGGAGTCGGGGCAGTTCTATGAGCCTCGCCACGGGACGTGTGTAAGTGCGCCCTTGGACGAGTACTTCAGCTGCTCGGACCTTGCCATTGGCACCGGTGATCACTTTGCTTACGCGGCCAGCCGGCCACATAGCTCTGGGTAGTGACTGGTCAATAATCATGACGACTGTTCCTTCTGTCAAATTGTCTCTCTCTTTTACCCACTTCTGGCGGGTCTGTAGAGACGGTAGGTAGTGAAGTAGGAAGCTGCTCCAAAACTTGTCAGCTAGTACTTGGCTGTACCTCCACATTCTTCGGCCGTTCGCTTCTTCAGGCCTGTACATTGTCTGGGGTAGCGCGGGGTCCAGCCGCCCCATTAGGAGTGTGTTGGGGGTGACTGGGTCGACATCTGCTACATCACTGGAGACGTAACCGAGGGGCTTTGAGTTCAATACTCCCTCGATCTCCGTGAGGACTGTCATTAGGACTTCCTCCGCCACAGTCTGGGCTCCGAGTACGGCGTACAGGGCTGTCTTTATAGAACGTACTTCTCGTTCCCAGGTTCCACCGAAGTGGGGTGCGTTCGGGGGATTAAACTGGAAGTCAATCTGGGCTGGAGCGAGGTGGGTCTTAAGTTCTGGGCCCATAGCTTGGAAGCTCTCTCTCAGCTCTCTTTCTCCGCCTTTGAAGTTGGTCCCGTGATCAGACAACAATGTAGACGGTTTTCCTTTCCGTGATGTGAATCTCCGGAAGGCCATAAGGAATGAGTCTGTGCTCATGGTCGGAAGGAGCTCGATATGTATCGCTCTGGTGGTCATGCATTTGAATACAATACCCCACCGCTTCTCTGTGCCTCTTCCTCTCTTTATATACAACGGGCCAAAGCAGTCCATGCCTGTGGGGTGGAATGGCTTGTCGCCGATTCGGAGGCGACAGGGGGGTAAGTCAGCCATCCGTGGTATGCTGGGCTGCGCGCGCCACTTACGGCAGTCTAGACAGGTTCGCTGGAAGCGCCGTACTGCTTCTCTCCCTTGCAATATCCAATAACGACGTCTGATCTCCGCGAAGACTCTCTCTGCTCCTGCGTGGTGTACATCCTCGTCGTATTTCTTTATGATCAGCTCTGTGACCTTGTGTCGGCTGTTCAAGACGATCGGGTACTTAATGTCATCTGGTAGATCGGGGGCTCTCCGCAGGCGACCACCCACTCTGATGAGATTATGGGCGTCACTCTCTGGTGCCAGGTGAATCAGTCTGCTGTCTGATGGGACGGGGTTTCCTCCCTGTAGACAGTCTAGCTCATCGGGGAACGAGTCTCTCTGGGCTCGTTGTAGTAGAAGAAGTTCTGCTTCTTCGTAGTCAGCTGCTGACATGTCAGTGGTGGACTGAATCTCTGGGTGGTGCCGCAGGAATGTTCTTTGTTGCGCACTCTCTAGGGTAATGCAGTCATCTATGTTGGGGTCTGTGGAGGCGACAGTGCTCAGTCCACAGAACATAGGTTTCTTGTTCTCAGCCTCCTCGTTACTTGCTTCCCTCGGGGTGGGCGTAGGCCAATCTCCTTCCGGGAGCTTGAGGAATGCTGGTCCGTCACTGTAGATGTTGCGACGGGTTAGGTCATCCAGAGACATTCCCCGGGTGATGACGTCAGCTGGGTTGTGTTTGGTGTCCACATACCGCCAGCTTGCTTCTTCTGTTAATTCTTGAATCTCGGTGACTCTGACTCCCACGAAGACTTTGTATCTGCATGAATCAGACTTGATCCATGTGAGTACTGTCGTGGAATCTGACCACAAGATTGTTCTATGCACCGGAATGGTGAGTTCACGTTGGATTAACGTGGCTAGATGTGCTCCTGCGAGGGCTGCGCAGAGCTCTAGACGTGGGATAGATTGTTGCTTACGTGGGGCTATTCTTGAGCGGGCCAGGATGAAAGCAGTGTGTATCTTTCCTCCCATCTCTTGGGCACGCAAATAGGCCACCGATCCGTAGGCTACTTCGGAGGCGTCGCTGAAGACGTGTAGCTCAATCTCGCATGTCTCTGGCCTCACTGTGGATGGGAAGTAGCTGCGGCGTATATTGACACCTGGGAGTGAGCGGAGTTCCGTCTCCCACTCTCTCCATGTTGAGGCAAGGTGTGCGGGTATTGGGTCGTCCCAGCCCTGGTCCTTGTCCCATAGTGCTCGTACAATCATCTTTGCCCTGGTGGTGTAAGGTATACATCCCAACGGGTCATATTGTCTGGCGAGTGTTCTGTACACACTCCGTCTGGTGGTCGGTATCGCCGCCGACCTTCCCTGCTCTGGAGCCAAGGGTTTGTGTCTATAGTGGAGCGAGTCTGTTTTGAAGCGCCAGACTAGTCCTAGTGTCATTTCTTGGGCTTCTCCTGGGATTGTCGCCATCCAGGTCTCGCTGCTGGAAGCCTTGTCCGCGGAGGAGAGGCTGCGCAATACGTGCGGGTCACTGCTGGCCCACTGCCTGAGATCAAAGCCGCCTTTGATCAGGGAGGCGCGTAACTTGATTAGGAGAGCCTCGGCTTCTTCTTGAGTCGAGACGCTTTGTAAACAGTTGTCCACGTAGAAACTGTTCTTCACACTGTGTTGGACCTCTTCATCTGCTGCTAGGTCCTCTGCGTCTCTCTGTGGGCTGGTACCGGCAGGGTACCATAGCCAGCTGGTCCAGGTGCTATTCCTCTGGGCTGGTCGTGCGTCGTGCCCACCCGTGAATAGAGTCGGGGGTCGGCAGCACAGCGCCGCGGGGGTATAGCCTGGGCTGTACTGGACCTCCTGGTCCGGTGGAGTACTGTGCTGTCGTCGGGCTTGGTTCTCCTCCTCTCCTTCTTCTTCCTCTATCAGATCTTCCAGATCCTGTAATCGTTTATCTTGCTTCTCCGCAGTGTATGCCGCTCCTTCCTTGTAGCTGGGTCTCGCTTGGACCGGTCTGGGAAGGGGGTCTGCGGGGGGTATAGGCTTTGTCTGTTGGTCAAGTTCAGGGTCGCTCGCTCGTTTAGGAGGCGCTGCTCTTGACTGTTGTCTCGACGAGTTCCTTGAACCCCTGGTGGAGGGAGAGGGTGTTGCCCTGGGGATCATCAGCCGCTTCCTTAGCTGCGCCATTAACTTGTCGCGCTCGGCTTGTCGCTGGATGAGATCGATGTTGCGCTCTGCTTCTCTTTGGGCATAGTCAGCGGCGCGCTGGGCTTCGGCTGCGGCGCGCTCTGCTTCTCTTCGGGCATAGTCAGCGACGCGCTGGGCTCCGGCGGCGGCGCGCTCTGCTGCGGCGGCGGCGCGGTCTGCTGCGGCCCGGTCTCTTACCATATTAATTTCCGTCTGAAGGCGTCTCATCTCCCGGCGTCTCATCTCCCGGCGTATGCGCTCTTCTTCGCTCCGTCGCTGCGCTTGGAGGCGTTCTCTTTCAATAGTAAAATGTTCGTGCTCGCTAAGCGCCTGTGCTTGGAGACGGTCGCGTTCACCCTGAAGTTGATCGCGTTCGGTAGAGGCTGTCAGGCGGACGAGGAACGCCTGTTGTAGCATCCTCGCCGCTTCTCTGGGGGAAGGCAGTTGTGGAGGTGAGCCGCTCCTGCGTGAGCCGCTCCTGGGGGTACTCGTTGGGGAGTCCTGGAGCTCTAGTTCCTCTGCGCTCTCCTCCTCTTCTTCCGTGCAGAGTTCTCTCTCTGTAGGGTTGTCTTCCTCCCGGGGCTGGTCGGGGACTACTTCTTGGGTAGTGGCGGGGGGTAAAGGCATGTCAATTCCCTCCCGGTCCCCACCGTGAGCTTGGTCAGTTACATTAGGACCTACTATGGCCTCTGTGGTCGGGGAAACCTGGTCGTTAAGGTCAGACATAATTTTACTTTCTACTTTTACCGCGTTTACCGTTTGTCGAAGGCTAGGTAGTTGACTGACAGTGTAAGCCTCTAAGTACTGAGGTGTCTGTCGTCTGCGCCGCGGGCGTTCTAGGTTAGGAGGATCGTTTCGTGGAGTGTTCATCATAGGCCATTTCGATATTAATAACACTATATTAATATTACACTAGTTACCCTCCGGCTCGAAGGACCAATTTTAACTGAGGGGTACAATTCCCTGACTGTATTGTTAGATATGATAGTTAATACCACTACCTCATGTACTTTAACTTCTGGCCACCCAGTACAAGATATAAGTATGATGAACACTTTCCCACCTGATGAAACGAATCCACACAAATGTACCAAATCGAAGGTTTAATACAGCAAAGGGTGTATACAATGATCACTTAATTACATTTATGATTTGAAATATGAAATATGCACTTTTATGGCAAATGAGTATTCGTAGGTAAATCAACATTGAATGTCCAATCTCTGGTTACGCAGGGAGTAAGTATACAACCTGGAATATTTAGGAAAACGATAGCGATGGTACTCAAATGATTATAGCTGGATACACTAAAGGGGGGGGGGGGTCCCGCTGGTTGTAAGACAGTAGGAGGGGGGGGTTAGAGAAGCCGCTGGCGGTATCCCATCTGGCCGACGGTGTCTTGGGAGAATCCAAAGTCTTGGACACGGTGCCCACAGAACCTCGGACCGCAGACGAATACAGCTGGACCCTCTGTGGACGGTAGCTGCCGGTCCACAACGGATAGACGTGAGGCGACCTCACTGGTGTCGAGCGCCGTCTCACCTGGAGTCCTCTCCGGGGGGTAATTCCAACACTCCGCAGTGTTGGCCTTTATCCATGGAATAATCAAAGCACACAAAGCATAATCCAAGCCGTGGAAGGCTCGCCGTCGTCCGGGTAGAGTAATCCAATATACAGGTCCAGTCGCTCTTGGCCCGGAGCTCCTCGGATGCAATCACCACTAGGGGTCTGACCAGCCTGGTTAAGCGTCCAGATAACGTCAGGAACGATGGGGGTACTGATAACTTTAGAACTCTAACCGAACGATGCACCATACATAAATAGACTATTATTAGCTTAATAGAATACGTCCAACTCGACGGTATAGTGCCAAACTATGACTATTCAACTATTAATCTACACGATATCTCAATGCCTATTCTGGGCCAAGTAGGCCTTACTACACCGCACGTGCGTCGTGGGGAGGCTTTGCGTCTGTCACTCTGTTGGAGGGTAAAGAACTGGACTAAAAGAAAGTTCTACTTTACTTGCGCCATATATATATGCGCTATGAACAAATAGTACCATTCGTATTTCGCCCGACATATTACTGCGCGGAACCGGGGGTTGCCACGACATGTTAGGCGGTACGATTGAACTTGGACCTAGGGGTATGGCAACCTGGCGCCAGGTTCTCGTCCAATGGTAGAATGAAACTATTATGGGCTGTTTAGTAGAAACGGGGATATTCAATGCATATTGTACAAGGAATATACAGGGGATATCAAACGATATACAAATACAATTAAATATATATATATAAATAAATATACATATTCGGTTTAATCTGATCCTTCACAACACCTATACTTCACTGATTGTTTTAAATGTGTATATATGTAGTAGGGCTGACCCCGACTAGTCGAATAGTCGACTAATCGATCGAAAGGAGCCGTAGTCGACTGCCAACTTCTTAGTCGAATGCAAAGAATATATATATATAATAATAATAATACTTTTTTTTTTGTATCATTCTTTCCAAAAGCAAAGAGGCCTAGAAGCGTGGCTAACGCTAATGGTGCGCATACCAAAGGCTAACTGCCTAAAAAACGGACACAGAGGCACTGAAAGAGGATTTCACCCGTCTAATGAACACACTAGACAAATATCAAGATGTGTCCATCAGTGGAACAATTGCATGCTTTCGCCCAAATGGAATGATAAAAAAAATATATATATGTATTTTCTTTTTATTATTGGGGGGGGGTAATCGACTATCAGTCGACTATCGGCACATTTTGGCCAATCAAAGTCGACTATACAAATCCTTAGTCGGGGTCAGGCCTAATATGTAGAGGTATATGTATATGTGGATATATGTAGATGTCTGGGCCCTCATTCATCAACGTTGCGTACGCACAGATATGTGCTTAACCCGTGCGTACGACCATTTCTAAGCAAAGTGTGGGATTTATCAATTTGAACGTGAACTTGACTTTGTGCGTATGTCTATGCACAGCCCAGAGCATGCGTAGCTGGCGCCCGTTGGTAGAATATATTATTACACCAAGGAAATAAGCTTCTGTGCATTAGTTTCAACACTGGCGTGTTCTGTATGAACCGTAATTCATTATAGTTCATTGTAAAATAGCAACAGTAGTGTAATTATGGTCAAAACCCTATAAATAGCATTTGGAATAATAGGTCTTTATCTCTGAATGAATGCAGCATGGTTTATATAGCGTTATCGGAATATACTGGGTGTACTGACTGACTGCGCTCAGCGTAGCTCAACTCGTTATTATTTTGCGCACAGACCGCAGAAACACAGGAACGTTTTGATTATATTTAAAAGGCTTTACGTTAAACGAAACAAGTGAAATTTCGAAGCTGTAAGCAGAATACAAGTCATATGAACACCCACGATATACAGATACAGCCGGGAAAAGTCCTGGAACAGCTGTTTGCCGGCCGTTATGATGCCGTTTGGCATGGTTAATGTTAACAATGACCAGCGGGGGCGCTCTCATACAGCTGGTGACAACTGCCCGACGCGCCGGCTTTTTGTTCATTCATTGGAGGAGCTCCGCGCTGGACTAAGCTCGAGTTCCATTCAGTTCCATTACAGCTGGTGACTTCATTCATAGGATGCTACAACGTCCTACAGTATGTCTACAGACTGCATGAATGAATGTTGCTGAATTAAAGAATGAATAAGTTAAACGTGTCAATTCAGCAGTCAAAGTGTATATATTAAAACGTGTCAAATCTAACTTCATTAGATGGCCGACGTACGGCTCTCTTGTCCATTAATTTCATCAAAAGAAAGCGTTAGTGTAATGCTTCTTGGTAACAATAAGTTTGTGTACGCAATGTTGCTGAATAAAATAATTAAACCGTTAAGACCTGTCGAATTAGCAGTCAATGTGTATATTTTGTGTAGATAGCTAGTGGAGGTGCCAGGTGGGCTCTCTTTATAATGGATATATTTTGTCTAGTACCGTGGTCTAGTGGTTTATGCCCATTCCTTTCAAGCTGACGCCTGGGGTTTGAATCCCAGCGTGTATAATATATATATATTTTTTTATTATTTATAAAATGAAATTGCCCGCAACGATGTGCATAATACAATAGTAATAATATATAATAAGAATCCAACCAATAGAGCGACATTGTGCAATAAACAAGTAAACAAAGTAGGGCATATCGGTATTTGTACATGAGTTATTCTGAGTCAACTTCACTTCATTTCCCAGACCCACTTTGTTTTGAAACAACCAATCACGTTGTGCGATAGCACGAGCGATCCACAGTCAGTAAGTAATGTTACAGCTGAGTTCACTCATTCAGAACGGCGAAATGTAAAATGCTACCCAGGATTGTTGCGTTTCGTTATAAAAACTATGCGGTGATAAACAAAAAACGAATCGCAGTATGCAAAACGTGCGGTTCGAGGATCACAGATGAAGATGCAACGTCCAACTTCGTTCGACACTTGAACTAAGCTGCACAAAGATCGGTAAGTGAATGAACGAATGAATGAAAACTTTATTTAAAACTTTATTTGCAGAATGGGTACAATACAGTACAGCTCAATATACACAATTGTTAAGGGGATGCAGACCAGAGAAAGACTTTCGTCTTGTTTACATCAGGGTCCCCCATAGTAACTTGGCTTGCTACAGTAGCTACAGTTAAATCAATGAGCCAGTGTGCTAACGTTATCATATACTCTCTTTTTTAGACTCTTTTTGTATCACAAACAGTACTGTATTTGTAAATCTGGTATGTCATAAATGTATAGATGTAGCAGTACTGTATCTGTATGTCATGTATGTCATGTTATGATGAATTGAAAATGGGGGACCCTGATGTAAACAAGACGAAAGTCTTTCTCTGGTCTCTTCGCTGGACTGAGACGTGACGTGATTTTAATTATAATATGCATGATGTTTTGCTTTGTACAGGCAATAATGAAGAAGTTCCCTGGAAGGAAGGATGTCTCTTTCAGGAAGGGTACTTCCAGCTCCATCCCTTCTTCATCTGGAAGCCTGAGCATGCCATAATGGAGCGACTCAGGAACAACTACATCCTGCCTTGTCTCTATGGCTGTCTTTCTCCTCAGGTTCTCTCTGCAGGTGTAGGAAGGCCTCGGGTGTAGCACTCAACACTTTGGTCAACATTGTTACTCAGCTGATAGAGTTGAGCCCTTCCTGATGACTTGTCGAACAGAACTTGTAAGTCGCTTTGGATAAAAGTGTCAGCTATTTTCTTTTCTATTTTTTTTTTATATCCTTTATTTATCCAGGAATGTCCCATTGAGATACAATATATCTTCTTCCAGGGAGTCCTGACCAACACGGCACACAACAAGTTTCAACATAAAAACAAGGGCATTAAACAAAAAACATACAAATCGAATACAAATACAGAAGGCCATTTGTGCAGTGGCAAGAAGCATAATCACATCAGCAATAATTAGGGATGCACGATATTGATTTTTTGACACCGATATCGATACCGATAACTTTATGCTCCTCAAGCCGATAACCGATACCGATAACCGATATTTATTGTATTATTAAAAAAATATTTTGATCAAATATTTTTATTTTATTTTCAACATGAAACAAAACATATCACAATACAATAATAATACGTCAAATGTATATACTCTCTTTTCTGGACTCTTTTCGTATCACAAACAGTACTGTATTTGCAAATCTGGTATGTCATGTATAGATGTAGGCAGTACTGTCTATCTGTATGTCATGCATGTCATTATGTTATGATGAATTGTAAATGGGGGACCCTGATGTAAACAAGACGAAAGTCTTTCTCTGGTCTGCATCCCCTTAACAATTGTACAGTAGAAGCCCTTAGAAGTCAGGCATTTACTGCTACTCTGCCACTACTTCACCACTCTGATTTTGTGACTCCTATTGTTCATCATCTTACATTTTTATTTGTCCCAAATGTCCCAGCCCCATCCGATTTCTTAGATTTTTTCACTGTTTATTTATCATACATTGCAACACTAATATATGGTCAGTACGCCAAGTCAGACTGCCCATATAAAAATTATCTTGGGGGTCTGAGGGCAGTAGCCCCCGACCCCCTCCCTGGGGAAGCACTTAAATTAAGTACCAGCCCCCGAAAATTAACACCTGAGTGAGTTCTAAAGTGACATTGGAGTGGTAGATGAGTGGCAGTGGGGACGTGATTCTCGAGGGCTTCTACTGTATGTATTGAGCTGTACTGTATTGTACCCATTCTGCAATCGGTTAATAAACTTTTAACCAGACAACAGAAACAAAAGCCAAGACAACAGTTGACTGATAAAGTGACTATATTTATTTTTCCAAATGAAAATTCACAATCCGTCAACAACTTATAATACATCCAACCTAAGACGCTCAAAGCTTTTTTTTCAAAGCTGTCCGCCTTGAAAGAAAGGCTTTGAGTGGACACATAGCCTAGCAGGTCGCCTGCGGCATCACCACCGCTGGTGTACGACGGCGCGAGCACGCTTGTACCCATTGACGAGTCGTTTGCTAAATTAAATAAGTTTGACAGAAATGACCCAAGGGCTCAAGCCGCTAGCTTTTAAGCAGTCCTTGGTGGTGCAAATTAGCCTGGCTACTACGGAGCAATAAGTGACTGCGTATTCAACCAAAGGTTGCATCACAGCCATGAAAGGGGCTAGCTTTGCTTAGCTCCCCGCGTCGTCTGACTGCTAATTCGACAGGTCTTAACGGTTTAATTATTTTATTCAGCAACATTGCGTACACAAACTTATTGTTACCAAGAAGGCCAAGAAGGCCATCTAATGAAGTTAGATTTGACACGTTTTAATATATACACTTTGACTGCTGAATTGACACGTTTAACTTATTCATTCTTTAATTCAGCAACATTGCTTTAGACATATGGTATGGTATTTATTTTAGACAACAAAACATACAGATCGTTATACAGTATACTGTGTAGGACGTTGTAGCGTCCGTCTAATGACTTTGCGCCTCCTGGCGGCATAAAATAGAACAGCAGCCTGGGTTCCTAATTAATTTCAACGACGTGATATAACCGTGCGCACGTCGCGGCAAAGCGCCCAGGAATACTAAAAGCTTCATCTGTAGTGTTCTTCCCCCTTCCTACTGTATAAGAAAGAATAAAAAACGCATTGCAATGAGAACAGAGGGTGTGTATTACAAAACCCTTGCAATAATGTGTCTTAAATGAATGAAAAGCATACATGCTCTGGACACAGAGCATATATCGTGTCGGTGATATGACTTGTATTATGCTTACAGAATTCCACGTATTTAGTTTTACAATGTCAAAGCCTTTTAATATAAATCAAAACATTCCCGTATTTCTGCAATCTATGCGCAAAATAATAAAGAGTTGAGGTAGATACACACTCAGAACGTATTACATGCTGGTATGCTGATAGAGTAAACTATTATATGAATATGAATATGATATGATATAAGGTATACACTGGTCCGTCCGTGAGGATAGCGACGAGGAGTTGGATAGCCATTAAATGCCATTTGAGAATATAGGCTATTAATGCAATGAAAACATATTATTTAATGTTTTCATAAGCGTAAAGATACAACAGCTAGATTAATGATCAAGTTAGTTTACTGTGCAGGGTTCGCAGGGCTGTGCATTGTGCTATTATATGCGCAAGTTACTGTTGCATAATGTAGGCTATGGCTGCTATTATATGTAATTCATATAGGCTACCTAATAGTATATGATTTTTAGAGGCATCTATTTTGTTGTCGGTATTAGGCTAATACCGACAACAAAATAGATGCCTCTAAAAATCATATTATAGCCAATCGAACACAACTAATAAAGGCATTCATATTACAGCACGGTTATAATGACACACCACCAACGCCAAACAGTGGTCAACGAACGGTCTTTATTAGTATTTTGAGCTGTCCAGGCAGAATTGCAGCAATGGTCTTAGGGAGCCGTTGATATCTGACATCACCGTGTACAAGTCAGCCTTTTATTTATCCCATAACACGCGTTGTGTCTTCTTGGTTCGACAGCGCCTCAGTGAACAATCTCCCGTGAAGTTTCTCAGAGTTCCGCTCGGGTCAGTCCATTATTTCACATCCCATGGGGGGTGTTTCATGACCATATATGGATAATCATGCACAAGCATTGACGGTAGAACAAAGAGGTATTTATCAACACGGAGGAGCGTAGGACCTGTGTATAGGGATGGGAATTGATAGGATTTTATCGATACGATTCCATTATCGATTCTGCTTATCGATTCGATTCTTTATCGATTCCCTTATCGATACCTGATCAATTTATAATTTAAATAAATAAATTGGAAATGCAACAGAACTACATTTAGTCATTTAGCTGACGCTTTTATCCAAAGCGACTTACAAGTTCTGTACGACAAGCCATCAGGAAGGGCACAACTCTATCAGCTGAGCCATCTGTGCGTGCACACATTCTAAATTCTGTGCTTACGTATGAAAATAGAATACTTTCTAAGAAAAATTGATAAATGAGGGGAGTCCAAGATAAAGATAAGATGAGATAATTCCACAAAAAAGAAAAACACAAGACAACCATGTTACAGCGTGGACAGACATACAGACAAGACATCAGCAAAATAAATGTATCAACCCTCCCAAACAACGTCCCGTGAATCTTTTATATTGCACTATCCAGTGTAGGTTGCGAGACCACATTTCTATCCTACTTGTTGAGTAGGCTTATTGGATTTTTAAACATAATGTATAGAAGGGTTGGGCTACTACTTTCTCCATCCCCTACCCTCTCCATATATAATCCACTGTAGCTCATGGTCTGACTGATAACTGCAAATCTTATCAGCGGCCAATGTAAAGTGCTGTTATCGCTGATTCTTTCATTCTGTCCAAGCCCTTGACAAACGGCACGGCTGCACCTATGCCCGCGTGGTGCATAAACAGTGTATTTAGAAACAAACGATGAATTAATGTTGAAGGATTGATCAGACGTAGTTTGTTTTGCCAACGTGCCATTCCAATTTACATTCATCTTTTGGTCTGGGTGTCACAAGGGTCTAGCTTATTCCCATCGATGTTTTG
>NW_028174797.1:0-10000 GCF_963971535.1 Notolepis coatsorum
CTACTGTCTATAACAACAACCAGGCCACCGTACCTTTCATTAACCCTTCAGCTGCTCTCTGGTCCTACTGTCTATAACAACAACCAGGCCACCGTACCTTTCATTAACCCTTCAGCTGCTCTCTGGTCCTACTGTCTATAACAACAACCAGGCCACCGTACCTTTCATTAACCCTTCAGCTGCTCTCTGGTCCTACTGTCTATAACAACAACCAGGCCACCGTACCTTTCATTAACCCTTCAGCTGCTCTCTGGTCTATAACAACAACCAGGCCACCGTACCTTTCATTAACCCTTCAGCTGCTCTCTGGTCCTACTGTCTATAACAACAACCAGGCCACCGTACCTTTCATTAACCCTTCAGCTGCTCTCTGGTCCTACTGTCTATAACAACAACCAGGCCACCGTACCTTTCATTAACCCTTCAGCTGCTCTCTGGTCCTACTGTCTATAACAACAACCAGGCCACCGTACCTTTCATTAACCCTTCAGCTGCTCTCTGGTCCTACTGTCTATAACAACAACCAGGCCACCGTACCTTTCATTAACCCTTCAGCTGCTCTCTGGTCCTACTGTCTATAACAACAACCAGGCCACCGTACCTTTCATTAACCCTTCAGCTGCTCTCTGGTCCTACTGTCTATAACAACAACCAGGCCACCGTACCTTTCATTAACCCTTCAGCTGCTCTCTGGTCCTACTGTCTATAACAACAACCAGGCCACCGTACCTTTCATTAACCCTTCAGCTGCTCTCTGGTCCTACTGTCTATAACAACAACCAGGCCACCGTACCTTTCATTAACCCTTCAGCTGCTCTCTGGTCCTACTGTCCTATAACAACAACCAGGCCACCGTACCTTTCATTAACCCTTCAGCTGCTCTCTGGTCCTACTGTCTATAACAACAACCAGGCCACCGTACCTTTCATTAACCCTTCAGCTGCTCTCTATAACAACAACCAGGCCACCGTACCTTTCATTAACCCTTCAGCTGCTCTCTGGTCCTACTGTCTATAACAACAACCAGGCCACCGTACCTTTCATTAACCCTTCAGCTGCTCTCTGGTCCTACTGTCTATAACAACAACGAGGCCACCGTACCTTTCATTAACCCTTCAGCTGCTCTCTGGTCCTACTGTCTATCAACAACAACCAGGCCACCGTACCTTTCATTAACCCTTCAGCTGCTCTCTGGTCCTACTGTCTATAACAACAACCAGGCCACCGCACCTTTCATTAACCCTTCAGATGCTCTCTGGTCCTACTGTCTATAACAACAACCAGGCCACCGTACCTTTCATTAACCCTTCAGCTGCTCTCTGGTCCTACTGTCTATAACAACAACCAGGCCACCGTACCTTTCATTAACCCTTCAGCTGCTCTCTGGTCCTACTGTCCACAACAACAACCAGGCCACCGTACCTTTCATTAACCCTTCAGCTGCTCTCTGGTCCTACTGTCTATAACAACAACCAGGCCACCGTACCTTTCATTAACCCTTCAGATGCTCTCTGGTCCTACTGTCTATAACAACAACCAGGCCACCGTACCTTTCATTAACCCTTCAGCTGCTCTCTGGTCCTACTGTCTATAACAACAACCAGGCCACCGTACCTTTCATTAACCCTTCAGCTGCTCTCTGGTCCTACTGTCTATAACAACAACCAGGCCACCGTTACCTTTCATTAACCCTTCAGCTGCTCTCTGGTCCTACTGTCCATAACAACAACCAGGCCACCGTACCTTTCATTAACCCTTCAGCTGCTCTCTGGTCCTACTGTCTATAACAACAACCAGGTCACCATACCTTTCATTAACCCTTCAGCTGCTCTCTGGTCCTACTGTCTATAACAACAACCAGGCCACCGTACCTTTCATTAACCCTTCAGCTGCTCTCTGGTCCTACTGTCTATAACAACAACCAGGCCACCGTACCTTTCATTAACCCTTCAGCTGCTCTCTGGTCCTACTGTCTATAACAACAACCAGGTCACCGTACCTTTCATTAATCCTTCAGCTGCTCTCTGGTCCTACTGTCCACAACAACAACCAGGCCACCGTACCTTTCATTAACCCTTCAGCTGCTCTCTGGTCCTACTGTCTATAACAACAACCAGGCCACCGTACCTTTCATTAACCCTTCAGCTGCTCTCTGGTCCTACTGTCTATAACAACAACCAGGCCACCGTACCTTTCATTAACCCTTCAGCTGCTCTCTGGTCCTACTGTCTATAACAACAACCAGGCCACCGTACCTTTCATTAACCCTTCAGCTGCTCTCTGGTCCTACTGTCTATAACAACAACCAGGCCACCGTACCTTTCATTAACCCTTCAGCTGCTCTCTGGTCCTACTGTCTATAACAACAACCAGGCCACCGTACCTTTCATTAACCCTTCAGCTGCTCTCTGGTCCTACTGTCTATAACAACAACCAGGCCACCGTACCTTTCATTAACCCTTCAGCTGCTCTCTGGTCCTACTGTCTATAACAACAACCAGGCCACCGTACCTTTCATTAACCCTTCAGCTTGCTCTCTGGTCCTACTGTCTATAACAACAACCATGCCACCGTACCTTTCATTAACCCTTCAGCTGCTCTCTGGTCCTACTGTCTATAACAACAACCAGGCCACCGTACCTTCATTAACCCTTCAGCTGCTCTCTGGTCCTACTGTCTATAACAACAACCAGGCCACCGTACCTTTCATTAACCCTTCAGCTGCTCTCTGGTCCTACTGTCTATAACAACAACCAGGCCACCGTACCTTTCATTAACCCTTCAGCTGCTCTCTGGTCCTACTGTCTATAACAACAACCAGGCCACCGTACCTTTCATTAACCCTTCAGCTGCTCTCTGGTCCTACTGTCTATAACAACAACCAGGCCACCGTACCTTTCATTAACCCTTCAGCTGCTCTCTGGTCCTACTGTCTATAACAACAACCAGGCCACCGTACCTTCATTAACCCTTCAGCTGCTCTCTGGTCCTACTGTCTATAACAACAACCAGGCCACCGTACCTTTCATTAACCCTTCAGCTGCTCTCTGGTCCTACTGTCTATAACAACAACCAGGCCACCGTACCTTTCATTAACCCTTCAGCTGCTCTCTGGTCCTACTGTCTATAACAACAACCAGGCCACCGTACCTTTCATTAACCCTTCAGCTGCTCTCTGGTCCTACTGTCTATAACAACAACCAGGCCACCGTACCTTTCATTAACCCTTCAGCTGCTCTCTGGTCCTACTGTCTATAACAACAACCAGGCCACCGTACCTTTCATTAACCCTTCAGCTGCTCTCTGGTCCTACTGTCTATAACAACAACCAGGCCACCGTACCTTTCATTAACCCTTCAGCTGCTCTCTGGTCCTACTGTCTATAACAACAACCAGGCCACCGTACCTTTCATTAACCCTTCAGCTGCTCTCTGGTCCTACTGTCTATAACAACAACCAGGCCACCGTACCTTTCATTAACCCTTCAGCTGCTCTCTGGTCCTACTGTCTATAACAACAACCAGGCCACCGTACCTTTCATTAACCCTTCAGCTGCTCTCTGGTCCTACTGTCTATAACAACAACCAGGCCACCGTACCTTTCATTAACCCTTCAGCTGCTCTCTGGTCCTACTGTCTATAACAACAACCAGGCCACCGTACCCTTTCATTAACCCTTCAGCTGCTCTCTGGTCCTACTGTCTATAACAACAACCAGGCCACCGTACCTTTCATTAACCCTTCAGCTGCTCTCTGGTCCTACTGTCTATAACAACAACCAGGCCACCGTACCTTTCATTAACCCTTCAGCTGCTCTCTGGTCCTACTGTCCAAAACAACAACCAGGCCACCGTACCTTTCATTAACCCTTCAGCTGCTCTCTGGTCCTACTGTCTATAACAACAACCAGGCCACCGTACCTTTCATTAACCCTTCAGCTGCTCTCTGGTCCTACTGTCTATAACAACAACCAGGCCACCGTACCTTTCATTAACCCTTCAGCTGCTCTCTGGTCCTACTGTCTATAACAACAACCAGGCCACCGTACCTTTCATTAACCCTTCAGCTGCTCTCTGGTCCTACTGTCTATAACAACAACCAGGCCACCGTACCTTTCATTAACCCTTCAGCTGCTCTCTGGTCCTACTGTCTATAACAACAACCAGGCCACCGTACCTTTCATTAACCCTTCAGCTGCTCTCTAGTCCTACTGTCTATAACAACAACCAGGCCACCGTACCTTTCATTAACCCTTCAAGCTGCTCTCTGGTCCTACTGTCTATAACAACAACCAGGCCACCGTACCTTTCATTAACCCTTCAGCTGCTCTCTGGTCCTACTGTCTATAACAACAACCAGGCCACCGTACCTTTCATTAACCCTTCAGCTGCTCTCTGGTCCTACTGTCTATCACAAACAACCAGGCCACCGTACCTTTCATTAACCCTTCAGCTGCTCTCTGGTCCTACTGTCTATAACAACAACCAGGCCACCGTACCTTTCATTAACCCTTCAGCTGCTCTCTGGTCCTACTGTCTATAACAACAACCAGGCCACCGTACCTTTCATTAACCCTTCAGCTGCTCTCTGGTCCTACTGTCCATAACAACAACCAGGCCACCGTACCTTTCATTAACCCTTCAGCTGCTCTCTGGTCCTACTGTCTATAACAACAACCAGGCCACCGTACCTTTCATTAACCCTTCAGCTGCTCTCTGGTCCTACTCTTCTATAACAACAACCATGCCACCGTACCTTTCATTAACCCTTCAGCTGCTCTCTGGTCCTACTGTCTATAACAACAACCAGGCCACTGTACCTTTCATTAACCCTTCAGCTGCTATCTGGTCCTACTGTCTATAACAACAACCAGGCCACCGTACCTTTTCATTAACCCTTCAGCTGCTCTCTGGTCCTACTGTCTATAACAACAACCAGGCCACCGTACCTTTCATTAACCCTTCAGCTGCTCTCTGGTCCTACTGTCTATAACAACAACCAGGCCACCGTACCTTTCATTAACCCTTCAGCTGCTCTCTGGTCCTACTGTCTATAACAACAACCAGGCCACCGTACCTTTCATTAACCCTTCAGCTGCTCTCTGGTCCTACTGTCTATAACAACAACCAGGCCACCGTACCTTTCATTAACCCTTCAGCTGCTCTCTGGTCCTACTGTCCATAACAACAACCAGGCCACCGTACCTTTCATTAACCCTTCAGCTGCTCTCTGGTCCTACTGTCCATAACAACAGCCAGGCCACCGTACCTTTCATTAACCCTTCAGCTGCTCTCTGGTCCTACTGTCTATAACAACAACCAGGCCACCGTACCTTTCATTAACCCTTCAGCTGCTCTCTGGTCCTACTGTCCTATAACAACAACCAGGCCACCGTACCTTTCATTAACCCTTCAGCTGCTCTCTGGTCCTACTGTCTATAACAACAACCAGGCCACGTACCTTTCATTAACCCTTCAGCTGCTCTCTGGTCCTACTGTCTATAAACAACAACCAGGCCACCGTACCTTTCATTAACCCTTCAGCTGCTCTCTGGTCCTACTGTCTATAACAACAACCAGGCCACCGTACCTTTCATTAACCCTTCAGCTGCTCTCTGGTCCTACTGTCTATAACAACAACCAGGCCACCGTACCTTTCATTAACCCTTCAGCTGCTCTCTGGTCCTACTGTCTATAACAACAACCATGCCACCGTACCTTTCATTAACCCTTCAGCTGCTCTCTGGTCCTACTGTCTATAACAACAACCAGGCCACCGTACCTTTCATTAACCCTTCAGCTGCTCTCTGGTCCTACTGTCTATAACAACAACCAGGCCACCGTACCTTTCATTAACCCTTCAGCTGCTCTCTGGTCCTACTGTCTATAACAACAACCAGGCCACCGTACCTTTCATTAACCCTTCAGCTGCTCTCTGGTCCTACTGTCTATAACAACAACCAGGGCCACCGTACCTTTCATTAACCCTTCAGCTGCTCTCTGGTCCTACTGTCTATAACAACAACCAGGCCACCGTACCTTTCATTAACCCTTCAGCTGCTCTCTGGTCCTACTGTCCAAAAACAACAACCAGGCCACCGTACCTTTCATTAACCCTTCAGCTGCTCTCTGGTCCTACTGTCTATAACAACAACCAGGCCACCGTACCTTTCATTAACCCTTCAGCTGCTCTCTGGTCCTACTGTCTATAACAACAACCAGGCCACCGTACCTTTCATTAACCCTTCAGCTGCTCTCTGGTCCTACTGTCTATAACAACAACCAGGCCACCGTACCTTTCATTAACCCTTCAGCTGCTCTCTGGTCCTACTGTCTATAACAACAACCAGGCCACCGTACCTTTCATTAACCCTTCAGCTGCTCTCTGGTCCTACTGTCTATAACAACAACCAGGCCACCGTACCTTTCATTAACCCTTCAGCTGCTCTCTGGTCCTACTGTCTATAACAACAACCAGGCCACCGTACCTTTCATTAACCCTTCAGCTGCTCTCTGGTCCTACTGTCTATAACAACAACCAGGCCACCGTACCTTTCATTAACCCTTCAGCTGCTCTCTGGTCCTACTGTCTATAACAACAACCAGGCCACCGTACCTTTCATTAACCCTTCAGCTGCTCTCTGGTCCTACTGTCTATAACAACAACCAGGCCACCGTACCTTCATTAACCCTTCAGCTGCTCTCTGGTCCTACTGTCTATAACAACAACCAGGCCACCGTACCTTTCATTAACCCTTCAGCTGCTCTCTGGTCCTACTGTCTATAACAACAACCAGGCCACCGTACCTTTCATTAACCCTTCAGCTGCTCTCTGGTCCTACTGTCTATAACAACAACCAGGCCACCGTACCTTTCATTAACCCTTCAGCTGCTCTCTGGTCCTACTGTCCTATAACAACAACCAGGCCACCGTACCTTTCATTAACCCTTCAGCTGCTCTCTGGTCCTACTGTCTATAACAAACAACCAGGCCACCGTAACCTTTCATTAACCCTTCAGCTGCTCTCTGGTCCTACTGTCTATAACAACAACCAGGCCACCGTACCTTTCATTAACCCTTCAGCTGCTCTCTGGTCCTACTGTCTATAACAACAACCAGGCCACCGTACCTTTCATTAACCCTTCAGCTGCTCTCTGGTCCTACTGTCTATAACAACAACCAGGCCACCGTACCTTTCATTAACCCTTCAGCTGCTCTCTGGTCCTACTGTCCAAAACAACAACCAGGCCACCGTACCTTTCATTAACCCTTCAGCTGCTCTCTGTTCCTACTGTCCTATAACAACAACCAGGCCACCGTACCTTTCATTAACCCTTCAGCTGCTCTCTGGTCCTACTGTCTATAACAACAACCAGGCCACCGTACCTTCATTAACCCTTCAGCTGCTCTCTGGTCCTACTGTCTATAACAACAACCAGGCCACCGTACCTTTCATTAACCCTTCAGCTGCTCTCTGGTCCTACTGTCTATAACAACAACCAGGCGCACCGTACCTTTCATTAACCCTTCAGCTGCTCTCTGGTCCTACTGTCTATAACAACAACCAGGCCACCGTACCTTTCATTAACCCTTCAGCTGCTCTCTAGTCCTACTGTCTATAACAACAACCAGGCCACCGTACCTTTCATTAACCCTTCAGCTGCTCTCTGGTCCTACTGTCTATAACAACAACCAGGCCAACCGTACCTTTCATTAACCCTTCAGCTGCTCTCTGGTCCTACTGTCTATAACAACAACCAGGCCACCGTAACCTTTCATTAACCCTTCAGCTGCTCTCTGGTCCTACTGTCTATAACAACAACCAGGCCACCGTACCTTTCATTAACCCTTCAGCTGCTCTCTGGTCCTACTGTCTATAACAACAACCAGGCCACCGTACCTTTCATTAACCCTTCAGCTGCTCTCTGGTCCTACTGTCTATAACAACAACCAGGCCACCGTACCTTTCATTAACCCTTCAGCTGCTCTCTGGTCCTACTGTCCATAACAACAAAACCAGGCCACCGTACCTTTCATTAACCCTTCAGCTGCTCTCTGGTCCTACTGTCTATAACAACAACCAGGCCACCGTACCTTTCATTAACCCTTCAGCTGCTCTCTGGTCCTACTCTCTATAACAACAACCATGCCACCGTACCTTTCATTAACCCTTCAGCTGCTCTCTGGTCCTACTGTCTATAACAACAACCAGGCCACTGTACCTTTCATTAACCCTTCAGCTGCTATCTGGTCCTACTGTCTATAACAACAACCAGGCCACCGTACCTTTCATTAACCCTTCAGCTGCTCTCTGGTCCTACTGTCTATAACAACAACCAGGCCACCGTACCTTTCATTAACCCTTCAGCTGCTCTCTGGTCCTACTGTCTATAAACAACAACCAGGCCACCGTACCTTTCATTAACCCTTCAGCTGCTCTCTGGTCCTACGTCTATAACAACAACCAGGCCACCGTACCTTTCATTAACCTTCAGCTGCTCTCTGGTCCTACTGTCTATAACAACAACCAGGCCACCGTACCTTTCATTAACCCTTCAGCTGCTCTCTGGTCCTACTGTCCATAACAACAACCAGGCCACCGTACCTTTCATTAACCCTTCAGCTGCTCTCTGGGTCCTACTGTCCATAACAACAACCAGGCCACCGTACCTTTCATTAACCCTTCAGCTGCTCTCTGGTCCTACTGTCTATAACAACAACCAGGCCACCGTACCTTTCATTAACCCTTCAGCTGCTCTCTGGTCCTACTGTCCATAACAACAACCAGGCCACCGTACCTTTCATTAACCCTTCAGCTGATCTCTGGTCCTACTCTCTATAACAACAACCAGGCCACCGTACCTTTCATTAACCCTTCAGCTGCTCTCTGGTCCTACTGTCTATAACAACAACCAGGCCACCGTACATTTCATTAACCCTTCAGCTGATCTCTGGTCCTACTGTCCATAACAACAACCAGGCCACCGTACCTTTCATTAACCCTTCAGCTGCTCTCTGGTCCTACTCTCTATAACAACAACCAGGCCACCGTACCTTCATTAACCCTTCAGCTGCTCTCTGGTCCTACTGTCTATAACAACAACCAGGCCACCGTACCTTTTCATTAACCCTTCAGCTGCTCTCTGGTCCTACTGTCTATAACAACAACCAGGCCACCGTACCTTTCATTAACCCTTCAGCTGCTCTCTGGTCCTACTGTCTATAACAACAACCAGGCCACCGTACCTTTCATTAACCCTTCAGCTGCTCTCTGGTCCTACTGTCTATAACAACAACCAGGCCACCGTACCTTTCATTAACCCTTCAGCTGCTCTCTGGTCCTACTGTCTATAACAACAACCAGGCCACCGTACCTTTCATTAACCCTTCAGCTGCTCTCTGGTCCTACTGTCTATAACAACAACCAGGCCACCGTACCTTTCATTAACCCTGCAGCTGCTCTCTGGTCCTACTGTCTATAACAACAACCAGGCCACCGTACCTTTCATTAACCCTTCAGCTGCTCTCTGGTCCTACTGTCTATAACAACAACCAGGCCACCGTACCTTTCATTAACCCCTTCAGCTGCTCTCTGGTCCTACTGTCTATAACAACAACCAGGCCACCGTACCTTTCATTAACCCTTCAGCTGCTCTCTGGTCCTACTGTCCAAAACAACAACCAGGCCACCGTACCTTTCATTAACCCTTCAGCTGCTCTCTGGTCCTACTGTCTATAACAACAACCAGGCCACCGTACCTTTCATTAACCCTTCAGCTGCTCTCTGGTCCTACTGTCTATAACAACAACCAGGCCACCGTACCTTTCATTAACCCTTCAGCTGCTCTCTGGTCCTACTGTTCTATAACAACAACCAGGCCACCGTACCTTTCATTAACCCTTCAGCTGCTCTCTGGTCCTACTGTCTATAACAACAACCAGGCCACCGTACCTTTCATTAACCCTTCAGCTGCTCTCTGGTCCTACTGTCTATAACAACA
>NW_028174797.1:15000-35389 GCF_963971535.1 Notolepis coatsorum
TTCAGTCCTCCTTAGCTGAGTCCAGTATAAATCACAACCCAGATAGCAAAAGGTGTTAATTCAATGTTGATTTATGGTCACAATGCTTGATTTTTGGTTAAGGTCGACGATTGATGTTGAATCACCCATTAACCTTTAAAGCAATTGACTAATGTTGAAAACATATCATTGAATCAATATTGTTTTGTGGTTGCATTTTAATGATTGAAATGCCAATATCTAATAAATGTTGAATCAACGGATGCTGCTCAACATGCTGTCGTCATTGTCTCATCACCCAGACTGCACTGCACTTGTGCTGCCCCGCCTCCCAGAATGCACCTGTGCGGCAGCTTCCTGGCTGCTACCTCATGTCTCTCTGCATCGGTGAGTACTGCATGGCAATAATGTCGATTATGTTGTATGTTGTATGTTGTATGTATGCTTTCGATTGCAAACGCCAGCGGAGTAGTGCCGTGTTCGTTTTTACATGGTAGAGAATATTATATTAACAGTTATTCATGCCTGCTAGCTGAAGCTAATTTAGCTAGTAGCGTTAGCAGTTAGCTATGATTGTTTCTTGATTTTGGTGTTTAGTGATATCCACCTGTTGTATATACTGTTATACATTTTATGTAGGCTAACGTCAGTAACGTTTCAAAATGTGGCTTATGATGTATTCTTTAACAGGATACACTGGCACAATCAGTTAGCTTAGCATTGCTGCTACCTTGCTTGCTAAAAAGTCATGGTAAACCAACATGGCAGGGTGCAGGCATACAGGCCGGGCCTGTCTCTCTCCCTCCCTCCCTAATGTGTTTGTGCTTAAAACAGTGAATGATGACCGCATGTTCTCAGAGCATTTTCAGAGCACTGTTAAACTGTTAAATGGTCATTTTAAAACTAATATAAGAAATTAATGTATATAGTGGTATATTTATGAGGGAAAACAAATATTTGCAACAACTTTTAACATTTATACAGGTAGGTTATTGATAACTAATTCTGCTATGAGTGTCATATTATAATCAATCAAAGCGAGGAACATAGAACCCGGGGAACATAGGACCGGGGGAACATAGGGATGATCCCCTGGTGGGTATCCACTTGCATTCATTGTGCTACAGTAAGCTAGGCTAGCTGGTTTGTATCCACTTGCATTCATTGTGCTACAGTAAGCTAGGCTAGCTGGCCTGTTCTGTTTCCATTCATTGTGCTAAGCTAGGCTAGCTGGTTTGTATCCACTTGCATTCATTGTGCTACAGTAGGCTAGCTGGTCTGTATCTGCTTCCATTCATTGTGCTAAGCTAGGCTAGCTGGCCTGTTCTGTTTCCATTCATTGTGCTAAGCTAGGCTAGCTGGTCTGTACCTGCTTCCATTCATTGTGCTAAGCTAGGCTAGCTTGCCTGTTCTGTTTCCATTCATTGCGCTAAGCTAGGCTAGCTTTCAGCAGGATATCTTTCTACTGAATGCACAGAGAGGAAACTGGTATCTATCTTCTTGTCTGACTCTGGAGAAGACGATAAGATAATTTCCCATAATGTTGGCGCATTCTACTTTAAACACTCACTTTTAACATTCACTTTAGACACTTTAAAAAATGTTTAACACTCCATCATATAATATCTATGTATTACTAAACTATACTATATTTTGTATCCAGGTGACAGCCACTGGCCCACTATCGCCCCAGACCATTGCAATGGTTCCAGACAGTCTCCCATCGACATTGTGTAGGCTAATGCCACCGAGGACTCTGCCCTCACTGCCTTCTCCTTCGTCAACTACGGCAACACCTCTGCCCTGTACGAGAGCGAGAACACCGGCAAGACAGGTGAGCAATGATAGGGACCCTGTATTGAGAAAGGATAGGGACCCTGTATTGGGAAAGGATAGGGACCCTGTATTGAGAAAGGATAGGGACCCTGTATTGGGAAAGGATAGGGACCCTGTATTGAGAAAGGATATGGACCCTGTATTGAGAAAGGATAGGGACCCTGTATTGAGAAAGGATAGGGACCCTGTATTGAGAAAGGATAGGGACCCTGTATTGAGAAAGGATAGGGACCCTGTATTGAGAAAGGATAGGGACCTGTATTGATAAACTATAGGGAACATGTATTGATAAACGATAGTATTCAGTCACATAAAGAGGAACAAAAATAAACAGGATGATTAGTAGTCATTTAGAACAACGCCACCAGACTGTTTGTAAAGAGTTTCTAGTTTGAGGAGAAACAGGATTCCTTTCACTCGAGTCTCCAGTCAATCTGGGTGTAGTTTGTGTTCAGTGCATCACCTCCATCCCAACAAGAAGACCCCCTGGAGACCCCTGTCCTAGAGGACCTCTCTCCCAGTCCAGACCCCTGTCCAGGACCTCTCTCCCAGTCCAGACCCCTGTCCAGGACCTCTCTCCCAGTCCAGACCCCTGACCTAGAGGCCCTCTCTCCCAGTCCAGACCCCTGACCTAGACTAGAGGACCTCTCTCCCAGTCCAGACCCCTGACCTAGAGGCCCTCTCTCCCAGTCCAGACCCCTGACCTAGACTAGAGGACCTCTCTCCCAGTCCAGACCCCTGACCTAGGGGTGGTTAAGGACGGGGACATGTAGGCCTGTATGGAGATGTTTTTCATCCACATGCTCTTGTACAACCCCATCATGTCTGACTCTGTGTGCATGTTATGCTTGTTCAGTTTATTATTCAACGTTTTGTGCCCTGGCTTTCTGGAATAACTTATTTTTTTGTATGCAAGAATGTGCTTTAAAACTCAATGCATTATTCTGTGTTTTGGATTATTAAAGCTGCAGTAGGCAACTTCGGAGAAGTTTAGCAAATAGCAGTTATAAATAGAGGACAGTTTAGCAGTTATGAATAGAGGACAGTTTAGCAGTTATGAATAGAGGGCAGTTATGAATAGAGGGACAGTTTAGTTAGACAAATTGTGCACCATGATAATTCGACGAAAGGTCATAAGCCAGGATTTGAACCCGTAGCGTCGCGGTACGTAGCTGAACCCACCCTCTGTTTGTTTGTCTTCCAGTCAAAGTGACTCTGAGGAGTGGCGTGCAGGTGTCCGGGGGGGGTCTGTCCGAGGCCTACGACAGCCTACAGTTCCACCTGCACTGGGGCAACGGCTCTGAGGTGAAGGGGTCCGAGCACACGGTGAACGGCAAGCGCTACGCCATGGAGGTACGGGTTCGACTAGGGATCAGACTGGGGGCTAGATCCACAAAGAATGTATTGCACGGTGCTAATTGCACCCTTACTTACAATTCATTATGAATTCAAAATGGGGGACCCTGATGTAAACAAGACGAAAGTCTTTCTCTGGTCTGCATCCCCTTAACAATTGTGTGTATTGAGCCGTACTGTATTGTACCCATTCTGCAATCTGTTAATAAAATGTTCAATCAATCAATCACCTTCACTGTGATTGATTGAATGACATTTGTACTGTACATATAAAAACATTGAAACAATAGAAAAAAGATGCAGGTGCGTTGAAAAAGGAGTCCAAAGAAGTGGGCGCAGGCGAGCGTTTTGAGCCCCAGATGTTCATTAACCCCCGCATGGCTTCCCCTCAGATGCACATCGTGAACCTCAAGTCGTCCTACGGCGGGAACACGTCGCCGGGCGTCGCCGACCCCGCCGGGCTGGCTGCCTTCGGCTTCTTCAACGAGGTGAGGATGTGTGTGTGTGTTTGGGTGTTCGAACGTTCGGACCTTCGTTCATTACGTTGGCATTCAAATTCTAAATCAACATTAGAAAATTTTCATTTTTAATTAAAAAAATAAATCTATTATTTTTAATTGTTTATGTCTATTCATTCTGTTTAAACCAATGGGGTTTTTCTTCACAGTTGCAGATAGAGATTAGGCTACACTAATATTATAGTATTAAAAACTGATGAATTATATTCATTAAAGAAAGTTGATTTAATAAAAGAAAAAGACTCACTTTATTCAAATTGAGGATTTAGTTTGAGGATATTTATATATATAAAAAAAGAAATACATTTTTTTTTTAAAGATTTTTTTTTTATTAAAAACGTATAGGATCAAAATCCGTTTGAAAAACCCTGACGAAGTTCGAATCCCAAAAACAGGCTTCGGGGACAGCTTTAGTGTGTGTGTGTGTGAGAGAACAGGGTACAATAGACTCGAGCGCTAAACCATGACTGCGTTTTGACAGGAAATGTCTGGAAATGCGACTAACTCACCTGCCAGTTGGAACGCCTTGACCTCCCACCTGAGCAACGTCATGCTGAAAGGTAAGAGGATGTTTCGATATGTGTTGCCTTGTCCAACGAGAGTTAAATCATCTCCTATCAGGCTGTCTGGCTGCAGGTTCAACAAGTTAAATCATCTCCTATCAGTCTGGCTGCAGGTTCAACAAGTTAAATCATCTCCTATCAGTCTGCCTGTAGGTTCATATAAAACCATTGAAACAATAGAAAAAAGATGCAGGTGCGTTGAAAAAGGAGTCCAAAGAAGTGGGCGCAGGCGAGCGTTTTGAGCCCCAGATGTTCATTAACCCCCGCATGGCTTCCCCTCAGATGCACATCGTGAACCTCAAGTCGTCCTACGGCGGGAACACGTCGCTGGGCGTCGCCGACCCCGCCGGGCTGGCTGCCTTCGGCTTCTTCAACGAGGTGAGGATGTGTGTGTGTGTGTGTTTGGGCGTTCAGACCTTCGTTCATTACGTTGGCATTCAAATTCTAAATCAACATTAGAAAATTTTCATTTTTAATTAAAAAAATAAATCTATTATTTTTAATTGTTTATGTCTATTCATTCTGTTTAAACCAATGGGGTTTTTCTTCACAGTTGCAGATAGAGATTAGGCTACACTAATATTATAGTATTAAAAACTGATGAATTATATTCATTAAAGAAAGTTGATTTAATAAAAGAAAAAGACTCACTTTATTCAAATTGAGGATTTAGTTTGAGGATATTTATATATATAAAAAAAGAAATACATTTTTTTTTAAAGATTTTTTTTTTAATTAAAAACGTAGGATCAAATGTCCGTTTGAAAAACCCTGACGAAGTTCGAATCCCAAAAACAGGCTTCGGGGACAGCTTTAGTGTGTGTGTGTGAGAGAACAGGGTACAATAGACTCGAGCGCTAAACCATGACTGCGTTTTGACAGGAAATGTCTGGAAATGCGACTAACTCACCTGCCAGTTGGAACGCCTTGACCTCCCACCTGAGCAACGTCATGCTGAAAGGTAAGAGGAGTTCTGTATCGTTAGTGGCTTAGCTTGGCATCACTACTGCACTATCTCGCGTACGTGCACGCGTACTGAATAAACCACAAATGTACCTCTAATACCAGTATTAGTCTGACCACACCCCTCATCAGCTTACCTTCATAAGCAGGTGTGTGGTCACCTGCTCTCCTCCTTCTCGCTTTCACCACAAGGAAGAAGTGCCTCGGTAGATCCCCACACTTGACACCATGATGGAAGAAATTGGATTAGGAACAGCTTGGGAAACAAGGATACGTTGACATCATATCTTTATTTTCTCTCTCACTATTTTCGAGAAAATACGGCGATATTGTCTTCGTACTGGAGTGTCGCTCCGATGTGGGGGGCGGGGCACTACGTGCCCACCTGGTGGGGTCTTGATGCTGGCATCATGGACTTCTCCGGGCCCCCATTCCAGGGAGTCCAGTCCTTTTGGTGGGTCTGGATCTTCCTTCGCGCTCCGCTGCTACGGCCTTGCCACGGGGTTGGGTTTGCCCTTGGCCCCGTGATTCTGGGGGCAGTAACGAGGTTGTTCCTCCGTTCGTTCCCGGGTGGCATGCGGGTTGTGCGTGTGTGTAGTCGTGGGGTCAAGCCACGGTCTGCTCACCCTGTGCGTTAAGTTGCTTGAGTGCCTCTTCGCACGGTCGGGTCCGTCGCCTTCCCGTGAAGCCTCTAATAGGGGGGATACCCTCCATTAGGGGGGGTCGGGGGGGCTCGGCCCTCCCTGTTCTGATGGTTTTGGGGGGCTGTCAGCGGGGTGTATTTGTCAGCCAAGTGGCTCCGCTTGGCCTCCCTTGTGCAGTAGTGATGCCAAGCTAAGCCACTAACGATACAGAACGTTAGGTTATGACTATAACCAAGTTCTGTTAGTTAGGGGCGATGCTTGGCATCAGACGGCCGCTGCAGCCCTTGTCCTCACCTTGTGGTGAAAGCTTGGGAAGGAGGAGAGCAGGTGACCACACACCTGCTTATGAAGGTAAGCTGATGAGGGGTGTGGTCAGACTAATACTGGTATTAGAGGTACATTTGTGGTTTATTCAGTACGCGTGCACGTACGCGAGATAGTGCAGTAGTGATGCCAAGCATCGCCCCTAACTAACAGAACTTGGTTATAGTCATAACCTAACGGTTTCGATATGTGTTGCCTTGTCCAACGAGAGTTAAATCATCTCCTATCAGGCTGTCTGGCTGCAGGTTCAACAAGTTAAATCATCTATCAGTCTGCCTGTAGGTTCAACAAGTTAAATCATCTCCTGTCTGGCTGCAGGTTCAACAAGTTAAATCATCTCCTATCAGGCTGACTGTCTGCAGGGTTCAACAAGTTAAACCAAGACCTTTTAAGGCTTTAAATGGAGAATTATGAACGTAATACTTTTTAAGACTTGTTAACCCTTTCACTATCACACTACAGACGGTTAACCCTTTCACTATCACACGACAGACAGTTAACCGGTCTGTGTCTCTGAGGATGTGTGTCTGCGTCTCTTTTCTGAGGATGTGTGTCTCATCTTTGAGGATGTGTGTCTGTGTCTCTTCTTCTTTGAGGACGTGTGTCTCTTCGTCTCTGAGAAAGTGTGTCTGTGTCTCTTCGTCTTCAGGTCAGCACGCGTCCCTGCCAGCAGGCCTTTCGCTGGACGATCTGCTAGAAGGAGTGGATCGTACCAAGTACTACTGCTACCTGGGCTCCTTGACCACCCCCGCCTGCAACAAGGCTGTGGTTTGGACCGTGTTCAAGGACTCGATCAAAATCAGCAAAGATTTGGTGAGGTTTCATTTCATCATAGATGTTAGCTAGCTGGCACCACAAGTCTCAAGAGAGATGTAAATGATCGACCACAGGAAAAAAGGTACATAATGTACATTATGTTATATCCTCATACGTCTTGTATAAGTCAGCAAAAGTCAAAAAGTGACCGGTAGTCGAACCAACAATGATTGTAGTTGTGGTTTGAGTGCTCTCACCACTTGACTAAGCATCCCACCCTGAAACAAACACAGCTCTCACCACTAGACTAAGACGACACCCACCCTGATACAAACACTGACAGACCCTCTAAACACTGATAGACCCTCTAAACACTGATAGATCCTCTAAACACTGATAGACCCTATAAACACTGTGACAGACCCTCTAAACACTGTGACAGACCCTCTAAACACTGTGACAGACTCGACAAACAATGTGATAGACCCGACAAAAACTGTGATAGACCCTCTAAACACTGATAGATCTATCACAGTGTTTAGAGGGTCTATCAGTGTTTAGAGGGTCTATCACAGTGTTTAGAGGGTCTATCAGTGTTTGTAGGGTCTATCACAGTGTTTAGAGGGTCTGTCACAGTGTTTAGAGGGTCTAGCAGTGTTTAGAGGGTGTGATAGACCCTCTAAACACTGTGATAGATCTAGAAGTGCATGGATACACATTGTATTGCCTAGATGGTGTCAGGCTAGGCGATTGCTTAATTCTCTTTCCTGTCCAGTCTAACTGGATGCTGACTGTAGCTTGTTACTGTAGACCTACAGAGTGAGTAATTGAGTGATTAAAAAAAATCGCACTCGTGTGAAGTGAGGGGTGCTCTTATCATCGTACATCATCTCACCTCTCTTCCTCCCTTTTTTATTTTTGTGTCTATCAGCTGCTGCTCGACAGTTTGACCCCAAGCTGACCGACCAGGACTACAGCGAAACTGTCAAGAAGTGGCTTCGTTATGCGCCAGACCGGGAGGGAGGCATCTCAAGGAACCGAAGTGACCCAAACTTAAGTCAAGCGAACCAGAGTCAAACTTAGGGTACCACAGCACAGCACACACACACTGTTTCCCTGGTTCATACAGTACAAGGAATTACCCTGGCATCTACTTGAATGACTTAGGCTGCTTCAGCCTGTTCTTGGAACCGAAGTGACCCAAACTTAATTGTCAAGCGAACCAGAGTCAAACTTAGGGTACCCCAGCACAGCACAGCTACCCCAGCACAGCACACACTGTTTCCCTGGTTCATACAGTACAAGGAATTACCCTGATGGACCCTGTTCTTCCATGGACAACATCTACTTGAATATGCTGCTTCAGCCTGTTCTTGGAACCGAAGTGACCCAAACTTAATTGTCAAGCGAACCAGAGTCAAACTTGGGGTACCCCAGCACACTGTTTCCCTGGTTCATACAGTACAAGGAATTACCCTGGACACTGTTCTTCCATGGACGGCATCTACTTGAATGACTTATGCTTCAGCCTGTTCTTGCAGTGTTTATTTTTTTTATTTTTAATTTTAACCTCGCTGAGCACAGATGCTCTTTTTCAGCTACGCCCTGCTTCACATTCACAGAGTTCCATTCACACCTGGGAGCTGCCCAGGCCTAACAAAATTAATAGTTGGTTTCAGGTTGCCGACCGACCCTGCCGATTTAGGTGCGACCCAATATATTTTATGAGTTTTTAGAAAAAATTATAAAAAAAAAAAAAAAAACGTTATAAGGTCTGTTATTTGTTTTTTGTAAAGTTTTAGTCACTGGAAGTTCTGATACCCTAGAAAAAAAAATTCATTTTAAAAGCCATGTTGTCATTTTTGTTCACACATTTTTGGAAATATGGTCATATAAGAATTTTATTATTATTTATTTAACAATAGTGTGTTTAACAGCAGGAAAAAACATGTAATGTTATGATGTATACATATCAGCAGCAATATTTGAATGTAAAATGTACATTCATCAGTATTGATTCCTTAACTTTACAAGTTACAAGTAGATGTACAAGTTACAAATGTACAAGTAGAGTACCATTTAGATTATGGTTGAATAAACATTGATGTCTAACATTGATTCAATATAAAATCAACTAAAATGTGCATGTAGATTACCATTTAGATTATGGTTGAATAAACATTGATGTCTAACATTGATTCAATATAAAATCAACTAAAATGTGCATGTATATTACCATTTAGATGATGGTTGAATCAACATTGATATAGTATCAGCTATGGTTGACACCTAACGTTGATTCAACGTTAGGGTCATAGACAACGATCTATATAATTTAGATGTCAGGCTTCAACATAGATTCAATATTTCTGCTGAACCCTATTTCAACGTTGATTCACTCATTTTTTGCTATCTGGGAAGTGACTTGATCTTCGGTGTACCAACACACAAGTTAGCTGAGTCCAGTACAAAACAAAAACGGTATTTCTTCAGTGTTATCCTAACACACAATTTAGCTGAGTCCAGTACAAAACAAAAACGGTACTTCTTCAGTGTTATCCAAACACACAAAAAACAGATCATCCAAAAGGCTTGTTTCCAAAAACTCACCAAAGCGCAAACGCGTAAAGCGGGCAACGAGGCACAGCTCCAACGGATGATCGAGATATACACCAGCGGCGACTTCCAAAGATGTCCTGGAGAAGAAGTAGATGAGGCACAACAACGGGGGGGAACAGGCAATAGCAGCAGTAATCCAAAACGACCCGACAACGATTGATAGAAGGTACAACGAGTATATGAAGCCTCTGGAGCGCTAATTACAAACTACAACAGGTGCGTGAAGGAAATTGGTAATCGCTCCTGAAGCCAATCATCACAGTACCTTGAAGAAGCGTGTGGCGGGGAATGGGCCAATCCTCACAAAAAGAGCATTTGAGATATGACTAAGACTAAAAATAGCTGACGAAATGAACACTGGTTCTTCAGGGGTTCAGGTAAAACTGAAGACCTCTATGACTTAAACATCACTGAGTGTTACGTTTTTTTTAGATTAGATTAAAATGTATTGTCATCATGAAGCACAAGTACAGTACAATGAAAAGAAGGCATCCAACCAGAGTGCAAATGTAACAGTAAAGTGCAACAGTAATATACAATGTACAGGTGATTAAACTGAGTATAAAATATATAAATTAGTACTACTGAGTAATAGTGCTAATCAGATGTATGTACAGAGTTGTAGTATTAATATGTACAGTGATACAGGTATAAAGACACTATGGTAGTAGTCATACTAAGGGATATGTACAGATATAGTATATACAGATATGTAACAAGGGTTATATGCAGGAATGTACAGACAGATGTGGATATATATATGGTATATACACAGTGATGGGCAAGCTACTTGGAAAATGTAGCAAGCTACACTACAAGTTACTCTCGATTAAATATAGCTCAACTACAATGGAAGCTATCCCCAGAGAAATGTAGCAAGCTACACTACAAGAACATGTCAAAAATAGCTAGCTACATCGGCACTACTTTTTTTTTTTTTTACTTCGTGACCAAGTTTCCACCAAACAAATAGGCAGGAATAAAAATTCTCAGTTTGATTATTTATTATAAAACTGAAACAAGCCCTCGGTCTGGCTTTTTGTGTCATCCTTTTAACATGAACTTGTATTACACACTTCTTCAATATCTGAATTGTTTTACTTCATTTTACTAGTATTATGCTACCATGTATATACTACTACCAACTATGCTAATATGTCTATACTACTACAGTATGTACTCAGAGTATAACACTCAAGCTTGACACTGACAAACAATACTACTTATCCTTGGTTGCTAGATATGTACCACTACTGACTTGTTGTACACAATTTGTAAGTTGCTTTGAATGAAAGTGTCAGCTAAATGACCAAATGTATTTAAATATGTAACTCACAAAACATTCCATGGCCCCAAAATCATGTGGGGACCGCCCCTGGGGGTCCTGTCCCACAGGTTGAGAACCACTGCTTTTCCCTCTTTTTTTCTTTTCTCCACCCCAATAATATTGTACATTTTCTGCCTACAGTGAAACATCATGATAGCAGCTATCTTAGTTAAAGCTGTTGACAAAGTGTACTGACTTGTGTGCTGTTTGGGAACAATTGATTTTCATCAGCTCACCTGAATGACGTGTCTTCAAGTTTTGAGACGTGTTGAGAGAGCAGCATATGTTTTAGCAGTTTTTTCAGTCAAACTCATAAATGTGTCCCAGATAGGGCCATGGAGAGTCATTGTTGTTATTGACATCATCATCTTCATCAATGCCATCGAACCCCTCTGCCATTTAGCGCAGACTGGTTCTTGTTCATGTAATCCGTTAAATTGCATTCATTCAATACGTCTGTGTTTTGATTTTCACTTCCTGCTTTGCGGCTGGAGTCCCGCCCTATCCTGCCTCTGATTGGCCTACCCATAACGTTTTGGCCTACCATACCCAATCGTGAGTCGTCACTCATATCTAAACAAACCAACCAATCATAGTGGGTTTTTTACGGGGAGTTTTTTTTCTCCTCGCAGATATTCTAGTCTAGACTGTTTCTCTCGAAAGTAGCGTGTAACGTTTCTCGTCGCTACATTACTACTTCGTTCTATAAATAGCTCCGCTACAGAGACCGCTACCCTGGTTAAAAAGTAGCGAGCTACCAGCACGCTACTGAGAATTGTAGTTAAGCTATGTAGCTTCGCTACTTGTAGCAAGCTACTGCCCATCACTGTATATACAGCATTATTGTACATGCTATCATAAAGAGTTATTATGAGTTATATGCAGGTGTGTTACGAGTGGGGGTAGTGTGGGGAGGAGAGATAACCCAATACTGCGGACAATGACTGATGAATGGAGGAAACGGAGACGGCAGTTGCTCTTCTCAGATACTGTGATCCATTTATTAGCAAAACACTAGACTAGAGCCAAGAATATATTTACAGGAACAACAAAACAAAAGGCACATCCGCGCTGGCGCTAGATACAAAACGAACTGAAGACACGAGAAAACAAAGATGCACAAAAACGGAATACTAAATCTACTTACAAACTCTCAATACAAAACAGCAAGGCAAGGGAGACGACAGGAGACACGACGGGCAAGGGAACACAGAGGTAACTGAAGGTAACATGGAGGGATGACGCTACAACGGGGAGCAGACCTGAACCACACTTAAATACAAAGGCTAATTCTAATTGGAACCAGCTGGCGAACCAGTCCAAAACACAGAATCAACAACTAGACACAAAATCATATTACAAAACAACACTAGCCAGGGGAACAACATCACACAAGGGAGGGGAAATTCAACAACAACACACACAGTGACATCACATTAATTATCCCATTAATTATACTAAACATATGAGTTAACACAGGTAGAATCAAAGCTTGCACCCATCTGCTGGTGACCACTAGAGGGTGGTATGAGACTGGAGGAAGGTAGGCCTCCAATGTTCCTTCTCCCATCACAGCCCAACAGAGGGCTGAGTCTGGGATCGTTACACAGGTGTATAAGTAGGTATATAGAAGGATTACATGCAGGTATATTCAGACAGATAGGGATATATATGCTGTAAATATAAATATATGAATGTATATACAGCACTGTTGTACATGCTATCATACAGAGTTATGTGGGTAGACTATAGTATGAGGTTGATCCACACAGTGAAGAAACACGGCTGCACAGATGCTGTGAAATACATGTCAGGTTCTTATTTATAAAAGAGACTAAAGGATAAGAGGAGAACAATAATATAATACGATGTATTGAATATGTTAATATATTATGATGTATTGAATATGTTAATATATTATGATATAGACAGAACACATTGATACCATAGTGAAGAAGATGGGGAGTGGTATCTCCATGGTGAGGAAATGTCTTTCGTATGTCCCTACATATATTGTGGGACAGGTGGCGAAATCTTAAATTTTATGTCACCTAGATTATTGTGCACCAGTATGGTCCTCTGCATCCAAAGGTCAACTAAAGAAATTGCAAACTGCCCAGAACAGAGCTGCAAGGTTAGTCTTACATTGTTCCATGAGAACAAACACTATAACTATGCACCGGCAACTCTCATGGTTAACGGTAGAGAATAGGCTGGTTTTCAACACAGTTATATTTTTCAGGAACACTGTCTTTTCGTCTCAACCTGTTTTCTTATACAAACAAATTGTCAGATGCAGTCAGGTTCATTCTTATTTTACTAGGTCAGCTGATGATGGACAGATTATGTTACCAGGTCCAAAATCAAATGTTTTAAAGAGGACTGTTGTTTATCGTGCCATCAATCATTGGAATAACTGCCCACTGAACATAAGTCAATTGAATAGTAAAGTGTCTTTCAAATACCACCTGAGAATGCACTACTTAAACATGTGAGCAAAATATTCTGATGTTGATAATGATGTCTACAATGTTTTACTGTTTTTAGATTATCATTGTTAATTGTGATTGTCATATGTAGGGTGTAAAGTACTTGAGTAATTGCACTTCGTTACAATACTTAAGTACTGTTTTGGGGGATTTGTACTTTACTCGAGTATTATTAGGTTTGTATACTTTGTACTTTTACTCCATTACATTTCAGAGAAAAAATACATACTTTTTACTGCGTACATTTAAAATGCAGACCTACAAAGTACAAAGTACAAATCTTGCAGGTCCAACCATTTTAATTAGTATTTTTGAATTGTTTATCTGGCCAAACTAACATTATTAATCCTGCGACCGCAGGTAAACAGCCAATCAAATCCCCATCAATCGAAAATGAACCCGCCCATACCCATGCTGATTGGTCCTTGTGCAAGCCTAGAAAGCGGGGATCTTTGATTAAACACCTGCTATCAGAAGAATAGAGTCAGAGTGACAAGCCATAGAAGATGGCCACAATGAGTGATGAAGAGGACGAAACGGTCGGCGACAGTGTGGATGGACAAGACGAGCATCCATGGCCCTATCTACATAAAAAATACATAGTTCAAGGACTCCAACCCTATAGAAGTGTTGTTGAGTTGCCATCATTCAAAAACCTGATAAATGGTTTGCGACCAAGCACTAACGTCATTACGAGGCCCACTGTCCGCTCGAAGATCAACAAAGCTTCTCAAACCACGAAAGAGAAAGTCACTGCTGCTATGAGTGAAGTTGAATGGATGGCGACAACAACAGATTGCTGGACAGCCTGACGAAGACGTTTCATTGTGGTAACCGCTCACTGGATCGACACTGAAAGCTTTGAAAGTCGTTCTGCTGCAGAAGACTGAAGGGCTACCATACTTTCAATGTTTTGGCCAGTGCCTTAAACGACATTCACTTGGAGTACAAAATCCGCATTATGCTGTGGTTGAATGAATGAATGAATGAAAACTTTATTTAACAGATTGCAGAATGGGTACAATACAGTACGGCTCAATACACACAATTGTTAAGGGGATGCAGACCTGAAAAAGACGTTTGTCTTGTTTCCATCAGGGTCCCCCATTTTCAATTCATATAGACATTTATGACATACACAACATACATGACATTTATGGCATAGGGACATATAGGTATTTAGTACTGATACATTTGTGACATAAACGGTATTCAAATATCCAGTACTGTTACCCCTAGATCCTGACAGAGTATATACATATGATGGGGAGGGGACTGTACTTTAGGAGGGGGTGGGTGGGAGAGAAATATCCATACGGCGGGGAGGGAATATATTACATGCGGTGGGGAGGGGACTGTCTATTAGGAGGTGGTTGGGGTTTTGGGCATTTACGGTGGCCAGTTTCGAATTGCAGCCTCCCGTAGGTGCTCTTTAAGAGCAGTTTTGAATGTGGGTAGGGATTCACATTCCTTTACAGCTTTGGGTAGGGCGTTCCACATTGATGTGGCATAATTGCGAAACGTGTTTAGTCCCTTGTTTGAGCCGAATCTGGGTTTAACATGATTTGTTGAGCTTCCTCTGGTGTAGTGGTTGTGGTATTCACTGACTTTGGGAAGTATTTTGACATGTACATGGGTACCTTAGTCGTATAGTGTATCTTGTAGACCAGGCACATTGCAAGTTGCTGTACTCTGTCGTCTACTCTAAGCCATCCTAGGTTGTCAAAGTGGGCAGGGGTGAGGTGGGTTCTGGGGGTAAGGTCAAGTAGTAGTCTGACCAGTTTGTTTTGTGATGTTAATATTGTGATATTATTCAGGGTATACTCCAGTATTCTGTCTTTAATATTGTGATATTATTCAGGGTATACTCCAGTATTCTGTGGTTTATATTGTGATATTATTCAGGGTACTCCAGTATTCTGTCTTTAATATTGTGATATTATTCAGGGTATACTCCAGTATTCTGCCTTTAATATTGTGATATTATTCAGGATAATCCAGTATGCTGTGGTTAATATTGTGATATTATTCAGGGTACTCCAGTATTCTGCCTTTAATATTGTGATATTATTCAGGGTACTCCAGTATTCTGCCTCCCATGTTAAGCCTTAAGGTCCCCCTATAGGGGGACCCTGTTTTTCTTTATCATAAATCGATCAATAGAGACCGTATTAGATCCCCAATTGTCATACCATGGGGTATCATTGGAAAGCCACACTTATTGGCTACAACCCTGTGCAAAGACTTTCGAGAACGCCAAATGATTGACGGAGCTAGAGCCCCGGGAGTCGCGGGTGGTAATGTGTACTTTTGCGTACTTTGGGGCACGCCTCACATATCGGCATGTAACTCGAGAACCGCTGAACGGATTTTGTCACCTGAAAGGGCAATCGACAGGCAACAAATAGGGCTTTAATTATATCTGTTGTATTAAAATGCACACCCGAGCCACTAGAGGTCGGCAAAGAATCGTCCACATGTTGGCCCTTGGATGTTAAGAGGTTAATGTTTTTAAATACATTTTTTTGTAGCAAAGAGTAAAGACCATAACCCGATCAAAAACAGTAGTCAAAGTGTATATTTTAATTTTACAGATGTTTTATACGATTTATCGGAAATACGAATTTATCGGAAAATGCTAATTATCGTAAAAAATGCAAGGAAATGACTAAATCCATCCGATTATCATTCATTACTGTATCTACAAATCATCTTTTTAATCATCTTCCCTTTATTCATTTGCTTAGATTTTTTGTACACATGATCTCAATAAGGTGGTGAATGAGCTCAGTGAGCATTTTCTCCTACCCATTTTGATCAAAGATGCAAAAATCATAAATCATAATTTATATTCTCCTTTTCTTCATTACAATTTACTCAGCCTAGTAACAGACACAATATTTCTGACACTGGAAATACATACCCCCAGGTCCCTTGATGTTCCTAGATACCAAGAACATGCAAATTGGGCAGAGTGTATGCTTGGTTTCATTCCAGCCTAACCTAAACACCAGCTGATGATTTCACTAATTGTCTCATCTCTTCAACTAACTCACCTGGTGCAATGTATAGTTAAAATGAAAACTTGGCCGATGATGATGAATGAGTTTGAGTATCATTTCTGGGTACTTTTTACACCCCTGCATGTTGTTATGTTTTGTGTTTTCTGTTGTCTTTCTGTGTGGAGTGGACCCAGGGAAGACTAGCTCGCCACTTAGGTGACAGCTAATGGGGATCCTTTTAAACAATAAACAACAACAATATGTTAATATAATACGATGTATTGAACGTGTTAATATAATACAATGTATTATTAATATAATATGACGTATATTAAACGTGCAATATAATATGATGTATTGAATATGTTCATATAATATGATGTATTGAATATGTTAATATAATATGATGTATTGAATATGTTAATATAATATGATGTATTGAATATGTTAATATAATATGATGTATTGAACGTGTTAATATAATACGATGTATTGAACGTGTTAATATAATATGATGTATTGAATGTGTTAATTAATATAATACACTCGAACCAGTGGAATATTAGGAATATTGCCAGAGCTGTGATGCGCCCGCAGCCACGAGAGAGAAGTATTATTGCTTTTATACAGCAGGTTGCACCGTCGGGAAAATATAAGATGAATACAGACAATTCTAGGGTCTTTTTTATTTTTTATTTTAGCGTTTTTACAGCTTTTATGGTCAGACATGAGGGACAGAGGAGCGGGAGAACGGGAGAAGATGAGGAGGAGGACATGACCGACAGAGGAGAGGGAGAACGGGAGAAGAGGTGGGGGAGGACATGACCGACAGAGGAGAGGGAGAACGGGAGAAGATGTGGGGGAGGACATGACCGACAGAGGAGAGGGAGAACGGGAGGAGATGTGGGGGAGGAGGACATGACCGACAGAGGAGAGGGAGAACGGGAGAAGATGTGGGGGAGGACATGACCGACAGAGGAGAGGGAGAACGGGAGGAGATGTGGGGGAGGAGGACATGACCGACAGAGGAGAGGGAGAACGGGAGAGGAAGTGGGGGAGGACATGACCGACAGAGGAGAGGGAGAACGGGAGAAGATGAGGAGGAGGACATGACCGACAGAGGAGAGGGAGAACGGGAGAAGATGTGGGGGAGGACATGACCGACAGAGGAGAGGGAGAACGGGAGGAGATGTGGAGGAGGACATGACCGACAGAGGAGAGGGAGAACGGGAGAAGAGGTGGGGGAGGACATGACCGACAGAGGAGAGGGAGAACGGGAGAAGATGTGGGGGAGGACATGAGCGACAGAGGAGAGGGAGAACGGGAGAAGATGTGGGGGAGGACATGACCGACAGAGGAGAGGGAGAACGGGAGAAGATGTGGGGGAGGACATGACCGACAGAGGAGAGGGAGAACGGGAGGAGATGTGGGGGAGGACATGAGCGACAGAGGAGCGGGAGAACGGGAGAAGATGTGGGGGAGGACATGACCGACAGAGGAGAGGGAGAACGGGAGAAGATGTGGGGGAGGACATGACCGACAGAGGAGAGGGAGAACGGGAGGAGATGTGGGGGAGGACATGAGCGACAGAGGAGCGGGAGAACGGGAGAAGATGTGGGGGAGGACATGACCGACAGAGGAGAGGGAGAACAGGAGGAGATGAGGAGGAGGACATGACCGACAGAGGAGAGGGAGAACGGGAGGAGATGTGGGGGAGGACATGACCGACAGAGGAGAGGGAGAACGGGAGGAGATGTGGGGGAGGAGGACATGACTGACAGAGGAGAGGGAGAACGGGAGAAGATGTGGGGGAGGACATGACCGACAGAGGAGCGGGAGAACGGGAGGAGATGTGGGGGAGGAGGACATGACCGACAGAGGAGAGGGAGAACGGGAGAAGATGTGGGGGAGGAGGACATGACCGACAGAGGAGAGGGAGAACGGGAGAAGATGTGGGGGAGGACATGCGCGACAGAGGAGAGGGAGAACGGGAGGAGAGGTGGAGGAGGAGGACATGACCGACAGAGGAGAGGGAGAACGGGAGAAGATGTGGGGGAGGAGGACATGACCGACAGAGGAGAGGGAGAACGGGAGAAGATGTGGGGGAGGACATGCGCGACAGAGGAGAGGGAGAACGGGAGGAGAGGTGGAGGAGGAGGACATGACCGACAGAGGAGAGGGAGAACGGGAGAAGATGTGGGGGAGGAGGACACAGACCGACAGAGGAGGAGGGAGAACGGGAGAAGATGTGGGGGAGGACATGCGCGACAGAGGAGAGGGAGAACGGGAGGAGAGGTGGAGGAGGACATGACCGACAGAGGAGAGGGAGAACGGGAGAAGATGAGGAGGAGGAGGACATGACCGACAGAGGAGAGGAGAACGGGAGAAGATGAGGAGGAGGAGGACAATGACCGACAGAGGAGAGGGAGAACGGGAGGAGAGGTGGGGGAGGACATGACCGACAGAGGAGAGGGAGAACGGGAGAAGATGTGGGGGAGGAGGACATGACCGACAGAGGAGAGGGAGAACGGGAGAAGATGTGGGGGAGGACCATGCGCGACAGAGGAGAGGGAGAACGGGAGGAGAGGTGGAGGAGGACATGACCGACAGAGGAGAGGGAGAACGGGAGAAGATGAGGAGGAGGAGGACATGACCGACAGAGGAGAGGGAGAACGGGAGAAGATGAGGAGGAGGAGGACATGACCGACAGAGGAGAGGGAGAACGGGAGAAGATGAGGAGGAGGACATGACCGACAGAGGAGAGGGAGAACGGGAGAAGATGAGGAGGAGGAGGACATGACCGACAGAGGAGAGGGGAGAACGGGAGAAGATGAGGAGGAGGACATGCGGAAAGTCCGTCCTGGAGCGGGAGGCGAACCTGGGTCGGCCGTCTGCTACGCAGTATGCGGTGCGCCATTCGGGCGCCCAATTCTAGGGTCTTTTATATCGATTTCAGTTAACTTGCCGCAGTTAACTTTTTTTTCCTAAAGATGTATCGTTGCTATGGAATTTCAATTTCAGCTTGGCAACGCAAACGAATGACGTACCCGTTAACTACTGTATAAACGAGTGTATAGATATAGAGGACGGGCCTACATCTAACGATATTCATAAAAACTGCATTATTAAACAATAAGGGAGTGGACAGACAGACAGACAGACAGACAGACAGACAGACAGACAGACAGACAGACAGACAGACAGACAGACAGACAGACAGACAGACAGACAGACAGACAGACAGACAGACAGACAGACAGACAGACAGACAGACAGACAGACAGACAGACAGACAGACAGACAGACAGACAGACAGACAGACAGACAGACAGACAGACAGACAGACAGACAGACAGACAGACAGACAGACAGACAGACAGACAGACAGACAGACAGACAGACAGACAGACAGACAGAGGGATTCCCTCTCTCTCCCCCCCCCTCTCTCTCTCTCAGTATCTCTCTCTCTCACTCTCTCTCTCTCTCCCTCTCTCTCTCTCTCTCCCTCCCTCCCTCCCTCTCTCCCCCCCCTCTCTCTCTCTCCCTCTCTCTCTCTCCCCCCCTCTCTCTCATCTCTCTCTCCCTCCCTCTCTCTGTTTCTCTCTCTCTATCTCTCTCTCTGTCCCTTCTCTCTCTCTCTCTCTCTCTCTCTCTCTCCTCTCTCTCTCTCTCTCTCTCTCTCTCTCTCTCTCTCTCTCTCTCTCTCTCTCTCTCTCTCTCTCTCTCTCTCTCTCTCTCTCTCTCTCAATTCAATTCAATTCAATTCAAATGGCTTTATTGGCATGACGCAACTTGTACTGTTGCCAAAGCAAATGATTAATAACATAAACATGGATTACAAAACAGATATTAATGTCATAGTACATACAAAAATTATCATCATAAAATAAAACATAAAATATTACGGCATAAACATGTCAGGTGACTGTCACTCACTGTCCCTCAGTTTGTGGCAGGCAGCAACATAGGCTGCTGCTAGCTCACAGCTTGTTGAGTCCTCCCCTAGTAGGACT
>NW_028174796.1:0-15000 GCF_963971535.1 Notolepis coatsorum
AGAATGCCTTGTTGTGAGAGAGAGAGAGAGCAGCGTATCGCTATAAAGACACTTTATTTGTCCGTCACGAGCCTGTTATTATCCCTGGGCCTGTTATTACCCATAGTCCTCTGGGATCAAAGACTTGGAGCGAGGAAAAAAGGAAACAATCGTGTTTTCTATTTTTCCCCTTCTACTTCTCCCCACTCGCTGTTTAAATAATAATAAAGAAAAAAAAAAAGCGGATTTTTATTTTTTTGAAGAGGCAAAACCCTGACGACACAACTCTCATTCCCCACGTTCATCATAGAATGAGCTAATAGCAAGTTACTGCGGTGAATAGGCCTGTGATACGTTTCTGGCAAACTATAGTACACAGTTTTTTCATCAGCATTGACGAAGGATTAAAGTCCAATGCATCTACAGTAGGCCTTTGAATTAGCCTTCATGTTTATGTCTGGCTTTTCTGTCTCTTTTCCACCTCTCTCTCTCCCTCTCCCCCCTCTCTCCCCTTTCTCCCTCTCTTTCTCTCTCCCTCCCTCCCTCTCTCCATCTCTTTCTCTCTCTATCTCCCTCTCCCTCTTTCTCTCTCTTCCCCCCCCTCTCTCCCTCCCTCTCACCATCTCCTTCTCTCTCTATCTCCCTCTTTCTCTCTCTCCCTCTTTCTCTCTCTTTCCCCCCCACCCCCCCTCTCTCTCTATCTCCCCCCCCCCCCCCCCCCCCCCGCAGTGCTCCACGACAGCCTGGCTCTCTCTCTTCTCTCTCTCTCTCTCTCTCTCTCTCTCTCTCTCTCTCTCTCTCTCTTCTCTCTCTCTCTCTCTCTCTCTCTCTCTCTCTCTCTCTCCCATCAGAGAATGTAGCCTACATATGAATGTAATAAGTGTTTTTATCTTTTTTGCGATAACAATAAGATGAATTGAACCATTGAATTGAACCATGGTTGAATTGAACCATTGAACCAATAAGTTATGATGCGGGGAGCCTGCATACAGTAGCCTAAGTGGTTCATTAGAGTAGGCGAGGTGGGGCTCACATCCGTATAGTCCGTGTGCATGTGTGCTTGTGTCTGTGTGTGTGTGTGTGTGCATGGTGCGTAGCGGTGGGTGTATCTACCTGGCAGGCGTCGGGGCACGTCGCTGATGGCTGGCAGCCCAGTGGCTCGGCTGGAGGACAGGGGAGTGGTGGAGTGGACAGAGGGGGACGCCATGGGACTCAGGTAGGACGGGTACGTCTGCTCGTACGACCAGGGAGGAGAGGACTGGGACTGGCGTGGGTCTGAGAGAGAGAGAGAGAGAGAGAGAGAGAGAGAGAGAGAGAGAGAGAATTGTCAGTGCCCTGTTCATTGCGGCAACTCAGTTTGACACAGCTACGTTTCCATGTTGTAACTGAAACAGACCATGTGATGGGGTTAAGGATCATCCTGGAGGTTGGGAGTGTGTGTGTGTTGCTTGTGTTTAGAGGTATATAAGTATCAGTTGGCGCTCTTACGCAACATCCTTCAGTAATGACACATCTAATGTTTACCTTCAGAGAGGAGACCTTCCTGTTTGCCTTATAAAACATCGGACTGCAGCTGAGACCCAGAGAGAGAGAGAGAGAGAGAGGAGAGAGAGAGAGAGAGAGAGAGAGAGAGAGAGAGAGAGAGAGAGAGAGAGAGAGAGAGAGCCTCGCTGGCATGCACCCAGGACGTAAACACACCTCCGCACACTCCTCCCGGAAAAGAGACTTTGCATTGTTTCTGTGCCTCGGTAGTATTTACTAAGCGTTCATCGCATTTTAAAATGACAGTTAAGATGTACTTGTATTGCATATTCATGCGAGGAGGAGTGTGGGTTATTGCAATGTATTAATGGTGCTGATGATTTCATAATGCTGTCGAGTGCTTTCATTATATTTACGGCTGACAGTAAATAATAGTGCACCCGGATGTTGACTTTGAGCTTGACCTCAAAACATTTACACTCACAAGGACTAAAATGTCCACTCTCATCTATGATTTACTCTGCCTTCAATCCTGACTAGTCGTATCCCCTCTCTCTCTCTCTCTCTCTCTCTCTCTCTCTCTCTCTCTCTCTCTCTCTCTCTCTCTCATCACGAAAGCACAGAATTCCAAGGCACTCTTAATTATAGACTGCTAAGAAGTGTTATTCATGCTATCAAGAGAAAAATCCCTAGTCCCATCCCTAGACCCATCCCTAGTCACAATGGACCTCATTCACCAACAATGGGCCTCATTCATGAAGCGATATAAGAACAGATTTCGTTCTTAACTAGCATTTCCTCTTATTTTGTTCTTACCTGGGATTCAGCAATGTTTTCTTATTGTTGCTTTTCTCTCAGAAAAGACCAAATTCTAAGAGTGGTCGAGAGCACTCTTACCCAGATAAGAAACTCTTACCCAGATGAGAAACATTTAAAAAAGCCTACCATTCATAATAATAATAATACATCAGATTTATATAGCGCTTTTCCTAATGCTCAAAGACACTTTACAAAACAAACAATATAATACAATACAGTTTTAGTAGATACAATAAAAAAATATATATAAAAAGGTGAGAGAGGAAGGAGTTCATGGGTTGAAAGCAAACCATTGGTCAATTGCTTCCAAATACGACTTTATAAACCCAGAACTTTTCAATCATTATTATTATTATTATTATTATTATTATTATTATTATTATTATTATTATTATTATTATTATTATTATTATTATTATTATTATTATTATTATTATTATTATTATTATTATTATTATTATTATTATTATTATTATTATTATTATTATTATTATTATTATTATTATTATTATTATTATTATTATTATTATAACTTAATAATACTTCTGAAATGGATTATATATTGCTGTTAGAACAGTTGGATGCTGGCTGCCCAGGCCGTACGCATGCATGCATATTTACAACCTCTCCTCTCCTCCCCCCTCTCCTCTCCTCTCTTCTCTTCTCTGCTCCACACCTACAAGTTCTGAGCGCACTCTGGGTTTTAGCCACAGGGACATTTCAGAGAGAGATGACAGGTGACAGATCCGGTATTTCCGAACCTACTGCACGATTGGTTCTTGACAAGCGCGCAGTCGTTCAGTATTGACAAAGCCTACTTTGCTGGAACGATTTATTTCGCACTATACAGTACGTATACGTATAAGTACAAGTATAAGTCTTTATTTGTCATTAGATTAACACACACACACATGCAATGACGATTAACACACACACACATGCGATGAGCGACCCACAGGAACACACACACACACATGCACTGAGTCGCGAGTCGTGAGACGTGTGTGTGTGTGTGTATGTGTCATTTTGAGATCAGTCGCTAATCGCTTCCTGTTGAATGGATCAGACAGGGATCAGATGCCGAACCACGGCTGTTTTACACACGCCTCATTCGCCTTATAAGGAGATGGCGGGCGTGTCTGTATGCAAATGAATTGAGCACGATGCGCATTTGAGTTTAAGAATGAGTGGGATTCATTATGCAACACACCTGGGTAAGAACAGATTTGGACGTTAAGAACGGCTTGATGAATGTGGCGGTGACTTTTCTTATTGTTCTCTTAACAGACAGGTAAGCAAGAATATAAGAAATATAATAAGAGAGTATTGTTGAATGAGGCCCATTGTCTTAAGATTTCTCTTACGACAACCTCCTTGGAATGTCGTAAGAGAAAGCAAACGACAATTACCCCCGGATTCACCAACGCGTGGAGAGGTTGTCGTCCGTTGGTGAATGAGACCCAATGGCTGCTGCCCATTGGAAGCTCAGTGGTTCAGTAGAAAAGCTGCAGTTGATCTCCTGCTGCACTGTTAATATCAACAACTGCCGGGAAATTAAATGTAGTCCTTTTTAAAATGTTTACGTTTGTTTGTGTTGTCAAGTTGAGACTGACAGAATATGCTATTGCCTACATGTTTAGTTTGCCATTGATTTCAAGGCACTCCACTTCATATGTTGCTATGATGCCCCTCTAGCTCATGGAATTAACTCCAACTGTCCTTAAAGCTTGAGATTCTCCCCTCTGTTGCAGAGTTTAAAACCTTGATCTCCAACCATTGTCAATCAAGTTGTACATGTTTTAATTGATTGTTATTCTTACTTGTCTAATTGTTATGATTGTATATGCTGTGTGATTTTATATGCCTTTTTTCTGATTAACTCAGTGACTGAGAGATGAGGGAAACCTCATCAAAACAAAACTGAGGAAAACAAAAACAAACCACGTGAACTTTGGAAATGACTCAATAATCAACTAGGCTGCAGTAAAAAACTTAAAACCAGATTCTCAAACATAAACATAAAGACGGACAACACGCTCATCACAGACAAGCTGGATGTAGCCAATTACTTAAACATCTTCTTCACAAACATAGCCACAACAGTGGTAAACAAACTACCCTCCCACTCAGGGCATTATGGGGTAGAACACATAGTAGCATACTACAAAAACCTAGGGGTCCGCAAAGACGACTTCAAACTAGAAATGGTAACAACCGATGAGGTACTCAAAAAACTGAGCGCCCTCCAACCTAACAAGACCACTGGCCATGACAACATCCCCTCCAAATTCCTCAGAGACTCAGCAGCCGCCATCACCCCAGTCATCACACACATAATAAACCTCTCCATAAAACAGGGACACGTCCCCAAGGACTTCAAAATTGCGAGAGTGACCCCTCTGCACAAAAAGGCCAGCAAATTTGACCCAGGCAACTGCCCTGTTTCTATTCTTACCTCCATCTCAAAAGTCATGGAGAAAATAGTCTACTAACAGGTCGAAAAGTACCTGGCGGAAAAAAATCTAATCTACGAATTCCAATCTGGCTTCAGAACATCCCACTCCACTGACACATGCCTTCTCTATTTGAACGACCACATCAAACAAGAGGTGGACGCGGGCATATACTGCGAAATGGTCATGCTGGACCTACAAAAGGCCTTCGACACTGTCAATCACTCCATTCTGATTGACAAGCTAAAAGCAATTGGTTTTGATAGTTTATCAGTGAGCTGGATGCAATCCTACCTGGAGGGGAGAGAACAGATGGTGGAGGTAAACGGTACTCTATCCCCCCCCCCTCACAGTGAGCTGTGTTGTTCCACAAGGAAGCATACTAGGACCGCTACTGTTCCTAATTTATGCAAATGTATGTCGTCAGCTTGTAACTGCAACTTGTTCCTGTTTGCGGACGACTCAGCCCTGCTGGTCTCTGACAAGAACAAGTTGCAGGTTGAAAAAACCCTCAGCTCGGAACTAGGCAAAATCTGCATATGGCTCGCTGATAACAAACTATCATTACACATGGGCAAAACAGAGTCCATTCTCTTCGGTTCAAATAACAAACTCAGCAAGACCGACGGCTTCTCAGTTACAGTGGGTGACAATATTGTCACAAGGAAAGATGAAATTACCTACCTGGGTTCCATCCTAGAGGCAAATCTTTCCTGTGACAAAATGGCATCCAATGTAATAAAAAAAGTCAACTAACGAACTAGATTCTTGTACCGGATCTCCTCTCTGGTAAACAAGAACACCCTGAAGACTCTGGCAGGAGCACTCATTCAAGGGTACTACGACTATGCTTGCACCTCATGGTACCAAAGCACCTCAAAGGCGCTAAAAACAAGATTACAAACATCACAAAACAAAATGGTCAGACTACTACTTGACCTTACCCCTAGAACCCACCTCACCCCTGCCCACTTTGACAACCTAGGATGGCTTAGAGTAGACGACAGAGTACAGCAACTTGCAATGGGCCTGGTCTACAAGATACACTATACGACTAAGGTACCCATGTACATGTCAAAATACTTCCCAAAGGTCAGTGAGTACCACGACCACAACACCAGAGGAAGCTCAACAAATCATGTTAAACCAGATTCGGCTCAAACAAGGGACTAAACAAGTTTCGCAATTATGCCACATCAATGTGGAATGCCCTACCCAAAGCTGTAAAGGAATGTGAATCCCTACCCACATTCAAAACCGCTCTTAAAGAGCACCTACGGGAGGCTGCAATTCGAAACTGGCCACCGTAAATGTCCAAACCCCCCACCCCCTCCTAATAGACAGTCTCCTCCCCACCGCATGTATATATTCTCTCCCCGCCGTATGTATATTTCTCTCCCACCCACCCACCCCCTCCAAATGTACAATCTCCTCCCCACCGTATGTAAATTTTTCTCCCGCCCACCCACCCCCTCCTAATGTACAGTCCCCTCCCCATCATATGTATATACTCTGTCAGGATCTATGGGTAACAGTACTGTATACTTGAATACCGTTTATGTCACAAATGTATCAGTACTAAATACCTGTATGTCCCTATGCCATAAATGTCATGTATGTTGTGTATGTCATAAATGTCAATATGAATTGAAAATGGGGGACCCTGATGTAAACAAGACAAACGTCTTTCTCTGGTCTGCATCCCCTTAACAATTGTGTGTATTGAGCCGTACTGTATTGTACCCATTCTGCAATCTGTTAAATAAAGTTTTCATTCATTCATTCATTCATTCATTCATTCATTCATTCATTCATTCATTCATTCATTCATTCATTCATTCATTCATTCATTCATTCATTCATTCATTCATTCATTCATTCATTCAGTTGCCTTTCGAGTTTAAATAAAGGTTTGAAATGAACTTTTTCTCCAATCCCAATTTAGTCCATACCAATTCCCCCCTGGTCATAGTGCTGCCCTACTGTCTGTCTGGGGAGGGTGTAGACTACCACATGCTGCCCTACTGTCGGTCTGGGGAGGGTGTAGACTACCACATGCTGCCCTACTGTCGGTCTGGGGAGGGTGTAGACTACAACATGTCTCCTCCGATACATGTGGAGTCGCCAGCCACTTCTTTTCACCTGAGAGCTAGGGGTTTCACTGGGAGAGCGTAACGTACAGAGGTGTTCACGCTAAGTATCTGCCCCAGATCCCCTCCCTGCTGAACAGGCGCCTGGTCGACCAGTAGGAGTCACTATTGCAATGACCAGGACTCATACCCCACCGGCTTCCCACCTGCGAACACTACCAAACAAAGCTGGAGGTACCGCTACCGGGAATTTAACCTGGGTCTCTGCGGTTGAAGGTGAGTGCTACACTAACCCCAGCCAACCATACTTCATACTAGTCTGTCTCAGACAGGATTCCATCCAGAGGAATATGTAAAACTCCATATCGCCCCTTTAAAGGCCCTATTCACTTCCTTGTTTGTTTTTCATCTCAGAAATGTTCTAAAAATAATAAACAGTATGGTTTTCCACTACAGCTGGCCTTGCTGTAGAAATCATACAATACACTGTATATAAAAGCAGTTGATAACCATCTAACGTTACTGCAGCTGATGTACCGGTATGTCAAACAAGCTGTAAAACACATCCTGGTAGAATACTGATATTCCATGTTTTCGCTGAGAGAATTCACAATTCCCTGACTCTCCCTGTCTGGAATAATACACCTCTCAAAAGATTCCACGATATTCCAGAAATCCAATGACCGGCGAGGAAGACACTGCACATACTGTATACCAGCAGCTACACTACAGTAACTACACCAAAGTACAGTAACACTACAGCTACACTAAAGTACAATACAGTTTGAACACTGATCTCTCCACACACAAGCACACATGAACACACACACCACACATTCTGCACTCTCTCACACACAAACACACCACAGGTCACTTTAAACACATAAGAAAAGGTCACTTTAAAAACTGTATATTGTATAGTAGTGTACATAGGACTCATTACCTAAGCTTAGCATTGTATTGTATTGTATTTTATCTTAGTACTTTTATCATGTCTATTTTATTATCTATTCTATTTTATTCTATTATTATTATTTGTATTTTTTGCACAATCGAAGCGGGCATGGCCACCTTCATTTCACTATATGTCTTGTGTGTGTGTGTATGTGATGAATAAACCTCTTGAATCTTGAATTAACACTAAAGCTAAACTAAAGAAACACTAGAGCTAAACTAAAGAAACACTAGAGCTACACTAAAGTAACAGCTAAAAGACTAGAGAATAACTATTGAATGAATAGTGATGGATTATTAAGAGGCGCTGATCAGGTGGCTGAGATTCTCTGGCGTGAGAGATGATGTTACCTTCTGGGACACAGACGGCCAGATAGACAGACAGAGGGACGGAGTGACAGATGACCTCAGAATCTCATGTACTCTCCTGGCTGTAGCATAACCCGTGTTCCCATTAGAACGGACGGTACACATTGCTCATGTTGGAGTGTGACATTTCACCTGATGTAAATGTTCCCTTCTTCCTGCCTGGTGGCTCAGCTTGCTGTGGGGGCCAATTCTCAGATAGTTCCTCTAACTTGTTCAGCCCGCGAAGCAAGAAATATGTTCTTTCACTTCTGGATTCAGGGTCGTTCAAATGTACTACTGCTTTGGTCATGTGGGTCTCAAAGCTTAAGAAGCCACACTCTATTTGTACTATTCTCATGAGGTGTTGTGCATTGCTGGCCAATAATGGCACAATGCAATAAACATAGCTTGCTGGCCACCGTTGTCATTTTAATGGTATCACCTGTATCACCTATTACTTGATTACAATGGCCTGCTGTTTGCCTACCAAGATATCTGTGAAGATGATGTAATTCCCTACGAATTGTTGAGCATTAGAGTTGTGCAATGAACTGTTACCCTGCCCATAATCCTAACCCTAACCATATACTTAACCATAACCATAACCATAACCATAACCTCACCCTAACCATACTGTTAACTTAACTGCGAAGTCAGAAGCTAGAGATTTTTTACGCAACTTTTTGTAGCATTCTACGTTTCAGTTGATGAGAATACGTTGCACAAGTATACAACTGGGAGCTCTGTGATAGCCCTAGTGCAGTGGTCACCAACCTTTTTAAGCCCAAGATCACTTTTTATTTTTTTGGTGAAGGCAAGATCTACCTATTGAAGCGTTGAGAGAAAAAGACAGCCAAGATTGTACTTTAAACTAAATTACTTTTATTTGCCTGTATTCTAATTACATGCAATGCTTTGGTCCAACATTAAAACGTCAAAGTAGAACTGTAATATGTACTTTCTCAGTCAGTGCTAAGTGCAGTCATCTTATGCAGCATCACTTTTCACATCAAAACAAAAGTAGAACTGTAATGTGGACTTTCTCATATTATTAACATTGCCAAACATATTTACAATTAGCATTTTATAAAGTAGAACTGTAATGTGTACTTTCTCAGTCAGTCCTAAGTGCAGTCATCTTATGCAGCATTACTTTTCACATCAAAACAAAAGTAGAACTGTAATGTGGACTCTCAGGGAAAGATCTACAGGGAAAGTCTCAAAGATCGACCAGTCGATCGCGATCGACGGGTTGGTGACCACTGCCCTAGTGTATCTGTACAGGTCCAACCACTGTAAACATATGAAGAACAACTGAAACAAGTTACATAAGGTAATGCCAGGATGAACTTACAGGATGAACCCTGGTGGGTGATTATATGTAGGCTGTGCTTTCAGTGTCTTAATTTTTCTGGTTGTATCATTAACCTATTTTAACAGCTACAGTAGCAGTTTTAACAGTGGCAGTATAATGAACTAGATGACCTTCTCAACACATACACAGGCAAGCCATTCTAAACCTGCTGGCTGCAACGTTAGCATGACACGCTGTAGGCTATTATCCTAAAATCAGCTGCAAAACTGTTGAAAATAGGAAAGCCATTGTATAAATCCTATATTGTATATTACACCGTATACTGTTTCATGGCATTCTGCTCACTTGACCCAAGTGACGGACATTCAGTCAAACCTACGGACGTGTAAATCGAGCCTAACTCGGAAGTCTCACCCGTGATCTGTGTCTGCCCCTGGGGGTTGAAGGAGTTGGGCCCGGCGTTGAGCCCTGGCCGGGGGGCTTGCGTGGGCACGGTCACCCTCATGGTGGTCTGTCGGATCCTCTCCAGCTCGCTGAGGCGGTCAGAGAACAGGCCTGTCTTAGGGGGGTCCTCGAGCTTCTGTCGATGCCCTGTGGGACACACACTGCCTGTCAGCCTTCCGCTGGGCCAGTAAGCACCAGCTCCATGGGTCATTCGCCTTATTCACTTCGCCGCCATCTTTATTTTCGTAGATCGCCATGCGCGCATTTCAATGAGCAAGGCGACTAATTCACTTCCACAAACACTATGGTGGTGAAAAACAATCTGAGTCAGTTAATCAGGAGTTTGTAACTCAGATCAGCCTGTTCCGCCACTTCCATACCCCTCATCAAAGTAGACGGATACGTGATGGCGGCGACGTGAATAAGGCGGATAGTGCAGCTATTGTTGGAATCCGTTGTAATAGTTTTTGATGGAACTATAGAATTCATATTGACAAGTGCATAGTACTATTGCAATGTAAAAAAACATGATGTGTCATATTGTGACTCTATATTATAATGTCGTTTTGTCTCCTACAGTATATCCTATAGTACACACACATGACCTCACTTGCACTGTTCTCATCACAGTGAGATGATTAAGCTAACTCCCTACTAGGGGTGTATCTGAATTTGAATACGATATTCGGGAAAGCACAAATAATATGATGGAAACGTATATTTCTTCTACCAGAAGTTTCTCGTTATTAATATCCATGAGCCTCTATATAAAGTTACAAGGGCAGAGAGAGGGTGGGGGGGGGGAATAGTTGTGGCAAGACGGGTAGAATAGAGTAGATGACAGAGTACAGCAACTTGCAATGGGCCTGGTCTACAAGATACACTACACCACTAAGGTACCCATGTACATGTCGAAATACTTCCCAAAGGTCAGTGAATACCACGACCACAACACCAGAGGGAGTTCCACAAATCATGTCCAACTAGGGCTGGGCGATATGGCCTCTAAATGATATCGCAAATTTTTTTGGCCATATCACGATACACAATATATATCGCGATATTTTGACATTTCCTCTAAAGCACTTACAAATGCTTGATTTAACCCTTTGATGCATACAGTCATGCCAATATGATGATTATAATAAGTCCCTGCAACATATGTTTGCATTATTAAACCATGAAGATGCTTTAAAAAATAATTTAATGAAAATGTACTAAGAGTAGTCTACTAATAAAAAAAATACTATTTATATAAAAACTCTTGGGTGCCTAAGACTTTTGCACAGTACTGTGTTTTCTATCCACTTTAGCCAACACACACACACACACACACACACACACACACACACACACACACACACACACACACACACACACACACACACACACACACACACACACACACACACACACACACATATATATATACACACTGTGAGAAAATAATAATCACACACAAAGGGATAATGGCTTATAGCAGACTTAATGATTTTAGAATATTTCAGATAATGAAATTAAATGTTTATATCATCAACTATCCAGTTAGTATTTATACTGTAACGTTTGGCTACTTTAAATCATTGAATGTAGAGAGAGAGCGAGAGCGAGAGAGCGAGAACGTGCGAGAGAGAAAGCCCCCCCCCCCCCCCCCCGCCCCCCGCGTTTTGTAGGTTTGCGTTTTGAGCGTATAAGCTGCGGTAGGTGATGATGTCACACTCGAATGTCAACACAGGAAGTTGAACACAATGATGGGAACTGGATGCCCGATATGAAGAAACGAATAACCAATAAATATGAAGTTATGTTTGAACTTCTGTTGTCAAGCCTCATCAATATTACCCCACCCCCTTTCCTCACGAATGGAACTAGTGTCGTGGAGTCCGCTTTGAGTGTTTCCAGGGTTAGCAGCTAACGCTAGTTAGCTTAGCCTAGTTATGTGTAGGGTTGCCACCCGTCCCGTAAAATACGGAATCGTCCCGTAATTGGAAAGCTAGTCTGTGGGGTTCCTCAGGGCTCTATACTTGGCCCCCTTTTATTTTTGATTTATATAAATGATTTTGCTTGGGTATCTCCTAGACTCGAGTATTCTCGATCTTGTTTGCTGATGACACCAACATTATAATGTCACATGAGAATTTTGCAGTATTAATTAGGGAAGCAAATGATGGTTTATCTTGTGTCTCAGATTGGTTTCAGACTAATAAGCTATCGTTAAATGTAGAAAAATCGAATTTTATTGTATTTTGTAATAAAGGTAAAAGTTATTCGAAAAAGGAGGCAAAGCTATTAATCAGTAACACCGAAATCAAACAAGTAACTTCAACAAAGTTTTTAGGGATCCTAGTTGATGATAAACTCAATTGGAAAAAACACATTGATCATGTTTGTAAAAAAGCAATGAAGTCAGTAGGTATAATTAGGAAGGTGTGTTCATTGATAAATAGAAGTTGTTTTTTAATCCTCTATTATAGTCTTATCTTTCCTTACATATCGTATTGTAACATAATTTGGGCTAGCACTCATCCATCTCATCTACAAAAAATTATTTTACTTCAAAAAAGATTTGTTAGACTGGCAACCCTCTCAGATCGATTTGAACCATCTGCTCCTCTTTTCAAGAAATTAAACATTCTGACTGTGTCTGAGGTTAATTCTTTACAGATATGTATATTTGTGTACAAATGCATTCATGATTACATTCTACCAAATGGTTTTAATCGTTTTTTTTTCTTTTAATTCAGATGTTCATTCATATGCTACATGTCAGTCCAGGGACCTGCATATACCTTATTGTGGTACTTCACTTAGGCAGTTCTCAGTGAGGTATAGAGGGTCCAATCTTTGGAATGCAGCTGATCCTATGCTAAGGAAATCTCCATCTCTGCTTATTTTTAAAGCAAACTACAAAAGAATTCTCATCCAAAAGTAGTAGATAGATAACAGGTCATACATGTAGGTATGCATTTGGTTATGTGGGTGGGTAGGTTTGTAGGCAGGTGGGTGGGTTGTTACATGTACTGTGTGTATGTATGTTTGTATTAACACAAATCTTTTAATGTATTCTGGTATTTTAAAATATGCATATTTTTGTATTTTTGTATGTTTGATTTTATAAAACAGGGGACGTTCTTGATAAGCCTCTAGGCTTCTAACTTCTCCTTCACAATCGTTATAACTTATTATGTATTGTTTTTACTTCTGTTTAACTGTGTTAATAAACAAACAAACAAACAAACAAACAAACTGATACAGGACGCACTTTGTCCCGTATTTTAAGGTTGCCAGTATTGTGAGAGAAATGAGCCAGCCGACCTACAAAAACAAGCAAAATTGTGACCAAAAGTTGCGGGAAATAAACAGACTTGGCAACTCTGGTATGATGGGCGTGCGCTCAGTTGCTCACGACCAATGAGAATTCGCGCTTTCACGTTGCTAAAACGTTCTGTGCGGTCTTCTGCTCAGCTCAGTCACTGCATCACTGGGCTGTTTGTCCACAGCAGACACTACTCCAGCGCATCCTAAAAAGACAAAACGCCTCAAGAAGTACAGACCTGAGTGGGAACTGGCCTGGTTTGATTATGTCAGTGGAGATGTTTATAAAGCAAACTGCAAAGTATGTAGGTGTGTGTTTTCTGTGGCGCATGGTGGACTGACTGACATCAGACAGCATGCATCAGGAGAACAAAAATATTCCCGAAATATAAGAACTCAAAGGACCCAAGCACAGGTTTCACAGTTCTTCATGACTGAAACATCTCCTGAGATTGATTCGGTATGGAATATTACATCTTATTTATCTGGTTGTGTTTTTAACTAAATGTCAGTATTTCTATTTACCTGCCCTGGCAGCCAGGAGCCTACATATTGGCTGCTGATGTGGGCATAGTTTAGGCTATTTCACTTGACTAATATGTATATATATTTTTCATTAATGTTGAGTTTTTAAAGTCTAATAAATAAACATGTATTTATATTAATCAATATAATTAAATAGTGTGCCCATTTAAACTCTTATGTTGTTATGCTCATCTGGAAAACGGAATTATTCATAATGGATTAACAGTTAATAAATACATAAATAATATAATTCATAAATACATAAATGCAAAAATACTTAAATAAATACTTAAACATAAATAAATAAATAAATAAATAAATAGTGTTCAGACAACAATATAAAAGTCATACTGTTCAATTTCATTTCATTTCAATTGTATCATCCCACTCCTCCCCTCTAGGTTACTGCAGCTGAGGTGACACAGGTATACCACACGGTTAAACACAACCTCAGCTACAACAGTGCTGACTGTTTGTTTTCTATGCATTTCAGGAGTTTGGGGGGCTGGCTCCCCTAAATAATTAAATTAAATAACATAACACTAACCCTAAAACCGAAATAAAGTAAAAAAAAAAAAATTGTTACAAAATCCGCCCATTTTCGCTCCCAAAAAACGCCCAAATCTTTTTCCGCACGCGCTTCAAGGAAAGGTGTCCCTTATTTCTATTAGTGAAAGGTGGCAACCCTAGTTATGTGGGATACTTTAATTAGCAGCTAACGTTAGCCCATTGCTCGCGTCAATTAAATTGCATGTCATTAAAGGTCCGTGCCGGTCTGTGTCTAATGAAATTACAATTGCATGTCATTTAAGGTCCGTGCTGGTCTTTGTCTATAATGAAATGAGAGGAAAGCTCTGCACTAAAGCAAGTCTCATCTCAGCCGCGACAACATATACTCGATGTTCACAATATAGTAATTTACTACATCTCATGTAGAACAAGTATACTCGATATATCGCCCAGCCCTATGTCCAACCCAGATTCGGCTCAAACAAGGGACTAAACATGTTTCGCAATTATGCCACAACAATGTGGAACGCGCTACCCACAGCCGTAAAAAAATGTGAATCCCTACCCACCTTCAAAACCGCTCTAAAAAAGCACCTACGGGAGACCGCAAGACGAAGGTCTTTCTCTGGTCTGCATCCCCTTAACAATTGTGTATTGAGCCGTACTGTATTGTACCCATTCTGCAATCTGTTAATAAAATGTTCAATCAATCAATCAAGCCTGGCGCTGTCAGCTGGTGGTGAGGGCCAGTGGCTTCAGCCAGGAG
>NW_028174795.1:0-15813 GCF_963971535.1 Notolepis coatsorum
TGAGGCCAGGACAAACACTGAGTCTGGACTGATAGAGATCCACATCCAAGGAGATGCAAAGTGGATTATGCCTCAGAACAGCCGCTGAATACACATAAGGCAATGAAGCCCAGCCTGAGACTTTCATGGTTATTCATATTTCAATTTCAAACACATTAATTTCAATTAAGAGGACATTTATTCAAGACCGTGTCCCTCGTGACTCTCCACAAACACTCACTTTGTTGTCCTTATTTCCATTGCAACCATATCGTGGTTTACTTGCTGTTGCGCAAATACAGAGGAACATAAGCCGTAGAAAGGAAACTTTTACTACGGCTCATCAATCTTCAACGGCAGATCTGATGGGCCATGAAGAAGAAGTCTTTATTTGTCATGCAGATTAACACACACACACACACACACACACACACACACACACACACACACACACACACACACACACACACACACACACACACACACACACACACACACACACACACACACACACACACACACACACACACACACACACACACACACACACACACACACACTCCTTGACTTGCAACATTTTCCCATTCATTTTGCAATAGTATATGATTCGATTTTATTTTATTTTTAGACAGTGTTAACCTCTACACCACCGTGCTGTGAGGAGACAGTGTTAACCACTACACCACCGTGCCACTAGGGGGAGACAGTGTTAACCACTACACCACCGTGTTGTGAGGAGACAGTGTTAACCACTACACCACCGTGCTGTGAGGAGACAGTGTTAACCACTACACCACCGTGCTGTGAGGAGACAGTGTTAACCACTACACCACCGTGTTGTGAGGAGACAGTGTTAACCACTACACCACCATGCTGTGAGGAGACAGTGTTAACCACTACACCACCGTGCTGTGAGGAGACAGTGTTAACCACTACACCACCGTGCTGTGAGGAGACAGTGTTAACCACTACACCACCGTGCTGTGAGGAGACAGTGTTAACCACTACACCACCGTGCTGTGAGGAGACAGTGTTAACCACTACACCACCATGCTGTGAGGAGACAGTGTTAACCACTACACCACCGTGCTGTGAGACAGTGTTAACCACTACACCACCGTGCTGTGAGGAGACAGTGTTAACCACTACACCACCGTGCTGTGAGGAGACAGTGTTAACCCCTACACCACCGTGCCGCCATGGCATTCTTCAAAATAAAAAACCTCTCAGAAGATCATGCTGGATCGCAACAGCAGCCTAGTCACGCAGGCCTGTCGAAAGCCTGCCACTGGGCATACGCATGACACCCACTCGGGGGTGTATTACTGTATGTTTGATTGTGGGTCTGCTCAGACCATAGCTGTTATTCCTGGCTCTTTGCGGTGTGGTTGTGCAATTACGTCGGTAGGTCGGCATCCCACCTGTGGCTGCTGTCGGAGGACTTGGCATCTCTGTGTGTACAGTATATATGTCTAGTAGGGGTGTAAAGGTTCACGTATCCGTACCGAACCGCTTCAGTGTTTACCGTACAGAGCCGCTGTGTACCGAACTAATACAACGGTATGTCAACCACTAACATCCGCCCACCGGGGGCTGTTTTTTCACAATCTAATATAATTATTTTTAATTCTTTTATTTAACAAATCGATTATTAATTTCAATATAGAATATTCGTCGGCAGCCATACAAGTACAGTTAGTGACTGCACACTACATCACCCCTGAGTGGAACATGGAAAGCCAAACTTTCCCCACTGTACCGAAAACCCGTACCGAACCGTGACTTCAAAACCGAGGTACGTACCGACCCGTGGTTTTTGTGTACCGTTACACCCCTATGTTTGTGTGTGTGAGCGGGCAGCTGGGACAGAGCTGGTGGGAGGGAAGAAAGTCCAAGTTGTTGATCGACTGTTGCAGAAAATAGGACCGCTTGCTGACGCTATAAACAGAGCTATACAAATTGGGCTCTTTGTTGTGAATTATAATACTAAATACTAAAACGACAGTTTTCACTCTGCATTTTCTTTCGGTATTTATTCGGACAACAGTGACCACCACGTCCGGGTTTGGCCCGGGGTCCTGAACGGACCGGTCACCTCAATTGACCTATCTCAAACCCTGCCCTCTTTTCTTGATCCTCCAATCACAACTGTCGCTTACCTCGGACAAACCAAGTTTGTCCGAGGTAAGCGACAGTTGTGATTGGAGGATCAAGAAAAGGGGCAGGGTTTTGAGACAGGTCCATTGTCGAAAATGATTGACCAGCTTTGCAGCCAATGATATTCTGGAGCCGAGGGTCTCCCACTTGAGGGGTGATCGCAGCCTGAAAGACACCCCTAGCACCCCTACGTAAAACTACGCCCACGCACCCACCGTCTGTTTTAAAAGATGTCCATGGCTCGGCCGGTAGAGCAGTCGTCTGGTAATCCGGAGATTCCCGGTTTGATTCCTGATTCGATTCCCGGTTCGATTCCCGGCACCTCTCGGGCAGCGTGTCGAAGTGTCCTTGAGCAAGGCACTTAACCCCTTACTGCTCCCGATGAGCAGGTTGGCACCTGGCATGGTCGCCTCCGCCGTCGGTGTGTGAATGTGTGAGTGAACGGGTAAAATGTGAGGAACAAAATTGTAAAGCGATTTGGATAAAAGCTGCGATATAAATGCATCATTTACCATTAACTAATTTCATGATGTGTTGTTGTTGTTGCAGTTTTCTCTCCTGGGCGCATGTGGACAACGTGACGGGACAGAGGTTGTCCTTTGGGGGGGGGGGGGGGGTGTCACACTCCCAGGTTCAGGTCAGACTTGGTAGAGAGAACAATACAGACATGATGTGAACATTGGTCCCCTACCTGCTGACATTGGTTCCCTGCCTCCCTCTAGTGGCCAGACTAGCCTGATGGTGCAGGCGGCCATCTTGTTTTGGTTCCAAGTGATAGAATTAATATCTAATTATTTGTTATCTTGGGCCATCCTTGTCTGTGTGTGATGTCGTCTCCCTGTCTGGTTGTTATGTGTGATTATGTCTTCTGTGTCTAGTGTGGTGTATTCCTAGGGTGTTTATCAGATTTTGCCTTGTTGTATTATTGCCTGGCATTGCCAGCTGTTAGTCATTACAATCAGTGGTAGTATTTAAGACCTGCTTGTTACTGACTTCCTTGTGGCGTCATTGTCTCATGTACCCTCCAAGTCCTCAGTGTTACCCTTCTCGTCGTTCTCCTGTGTTCCCCTGTGCCTTGCTGTTTGTAGATGCGCTTGTAAGTAGATTAGTCTTTTGTTTTGTTATTGTTTTATTTTCTGTGTTTACAATTCAGCTCTTCCTCTAGCGCCAGCTCGGCTGTGCCGTTTATGTTCTCTTTGGTAACGTACAGTCGTGTTCAGTAAAGTCTGTTTACACGTATCCTGCCGTCTCTGCCTCCTCCATTCGTTCCCTATCTGCAAACTGTGTTCTAACCAACCCTCATCGTAACAGGGGGGGGATCAGGTTGACGGTTTGTTAGTTATTCTGCGTTTACACGTTACCCAGGGCGGGGGGGGGGGGGGGGACACACAGGGGTCAAAGGTAGTGACAGACCAGCACACGACGTCAACCACACTCTTCACCTTAGAGAGGAGCCCCGAGGCGCGCCGGGTGGTGCCGCATATCAAACGCACCTAATCCGTCAGTCAGTCTCTCTAACGGACTCGTCGGGGCTCTTCTTCTGATTCTCTTAGCGCTCTCTTTCTTTTTCACACGTATATCACCGCTCTCGCCTCACGTCACCCGAGACGTCAGCCCATCTGTCAACGTCGCCCCCCCCCCCCCCCCCGCCCCCCCCCTCCGTCCCCCCCCCCCCCCCCCTTCTCCGTGTCACACCTCCGGGGGCCCTTCCTGTCTTCAGAGACCCTCCTCGTCTGTGTCCTGTGACACGGTGCCGGGCCTCCTCCGGCGGCTAAATGATTCATCTTCACGTGCGCGAGCGTCGTAGTAGAAGAGCGAACGAGGCCGTCCAGTGCCTCCTGTGTTCGTTCTCTTGATGTATAATATATATAACCATATAATGATCTCCTCTCATTTGCTTCGACCATTATGCAGCATTGACCTGCGTGTAAATATTACATTTCAGACCAGCTGGGGAACACGACCGCTAATCATTCTCTCTCGTCTCTCTCTCTCTCTCTCTCTCATCTCTCTCTCTCTCTCTCTGCTCTCTCTGTCTGTCTCTCTCTCTGTCTCTCTGTCTCTCTCTCTCTCTCTCTCTCTCTGCTCTCTCTCTCTCTCTCTCTCTCTCTCTCTCTCTCTCTCTCTCTCTCTCTCTCTCTCTCTCTCTCTCTAATAATAATAATAATAATAACAACTGTATTTGTATAGCACCTTTCATACGGGGGATTGCAGTTCAAAGTGCTTTACATCAGTAAGAAATAAGACAGAAAAGCAGCAAGAGCAAAGCATAAAGTGGGATAAAATGATGCAGATATATTAATCAAATCATATCAGAACCTCACGTTCCAATAGGCTTCTTGAATTGCTGCAATCTGTTACAAAGCATGATAAAGGTCATAGTGTGCACCTGCAGTGGAAAGATAAGTCAAATAATAGCAAGGTTAAAATGAGGAGACATATATAAAATCACAGTTTTTCACATTAGGATTTAACAGCCCAACGGGCCACTTTTCTTTCTTTTCTTTTCTTTCATTTATTTTACATGACACAAGACAACACAATACAGTAATAATAACAATAAACAGCACTTCACAGGACATAGCAATAATAATAACAACAATAATGACAATGGAAATAACAAAAATAATAAAACAAAATTAAATTGTGTTACCAGTACTAACAGTACTAAATACCTGTATGTCCCTATGCCATAAATGTCATGTATGTCATGTATGTCATAAATGTCTATATGAATTGAAAATGGGGGACCCTGATGTAAACTAGACAAACATCTTTCTCAGGTCTGCATCCCCTAACAATTGTGTGTATTGAGCCGTACTGTATTGTACCCATTCTGCAATCTGTTAAATAAAGTTTTCATTCATTCATTCATTCATTCACCACAGACATTACAAAATAAATGTATTCCCCCACTCACGACCCGCCCACCCCAGGACCCCCAGACCCCCCAGGACCCCCGGACCCCCCAGGATCAGCACCCCGACTCCGCTTCGCCGCTAAATCATGGCCTTTATTTCCTCGGCCGCTGAGACCCTTAATTCCCCATCAGCCGGACAGCAGAGATCTCCATATAGACGACGTCCAAAAGAGTTAATGACCAATTGATCATTGTGAGTTTCTGCGCTTGCTTCCACCTCATGGCTATTAGTTTCTTGTAGGGCTGTCCCCGACCAAGGATTTGTATAGTCCACTTGTAGTCACCAAAATGTGCCGATAGTCGACTATATAAAAAAAAGTATGGAAAAAAATATTATAATTCCATTTGGGCTGTGGAGGTGATTAATGTCTGAAGGAGTCGACGGAAGGCTCCTTGTCCTCTGCGAAAGCATGCAATTGGTCCACTGATGGATACGATCTTGTCTAGTCTAGTGTGTTCATTAAATCCTCGTTCAGTGCCTCTGTGCCTGTTTTCTTAGGCAGTTAGTTAGTAAGAAAAAAAATATATATATTATAATATTTAAAAAAAGTTTCATTCGACTAAGATGTTGGCAGTCGACTACGGCTCCTTTCGATCGATTAGTCAACTAATCGGGGTCAGCCCTAGTTTCTTGGCTGCTGTAACGCCCGCCAGTATGATTCTTTTTTGCTGTATGGAGGCCGGTAGCAATGATATATCATTTAGGAGTATAGTGTTGCTGCCGTATGTGGAATTGTCAGGTTACATATGTTTGAAAGTTTAGTTGTTATGGATTTCCAGAAACGAGCCACCGGTGGGCACTCCCAAAACATGTGCACATAAGTGCCAGTGGTGCCCAGAGCGCCCAGAGCGCACAGAGTGCACCGAGAGGCGGCTACCAACCCCAGAGCGCACAACCTCCTTCTGGAAGTGTGAGATACATCCTATATGAATATAATTAAAATATATTCGCGGGTGATTAGGGTTGCGGGAAGCTAGTGTGACATTAGTCCAAATATCATCCAACTCAGGGTCTAATGCCGGCATGTCCCCTTGCCAGATTATATCTAATGTTACGTTTTTATTAGGGCTGTCAGTTTATCGCGTTAATTAGATTAATTAATTACACAGCAAATTATCGCGTTATGAAAATTAACAAAAAATTCAAAAAAGATTTATATATATTTTTTTAAATCTTTTTTAATCTCATTCATTCCATAAGAACGTAGAATACACATTTACAGACTTTTTTAATATGGTCCATTTGCATGTTCTTGGTATCTGATTTTAGGGACATCTATGGATCTCAGGGAATGTATTCCCAGTGTCAGAAATACTGTGTCTGTTAGGCTTGAGTAAATTGTAATGAACCAAATGAGAATACCAATAAAAAAAAAAGTTTTATCTTTGACTGTGAATAACACCATGCTCAAATTTACCAGACCTGAAAAATCTAAGCAAATTAATAGATGGAAGATGATTAAACAGAAGGTTTTGTACTAGATACAGTACTGAATTCTGCCATCCGGACACATGCCATTTGAAATATGATTATAGAATATAAAATATCAGGCCTAAAATGGTTATGCGATTAAAATGTGATTAATTACCATTAATTAATTACAAATCCTGTAATTAATTAGATACATTTTTTGTATCGCCTGACAGCACTCGTTTTTATATGTTTATTTGATTAATAGTGTATAGCTCTCGAGGTTGTCCTGTCTCTAATAAGTTTAACAAAAGGGATGTAACCCTTGGGCAGACGGGACCCCATGCGCCTTAAGCGCCGATCTTAGTTGTAAGTAGAGGAAAAAAGACGTGGCAGGGATATCATAAGATTCTCTTAGGTCCTGAAACACGCAAATGCTGGTTCTATCATATACTGCATATCCCCCAGAGTGAACTCCCTTCCTTTCCCACTGAGGAATGTTAACGGGTTTATGCCCAACAAGTAGTTGTTGGTTATGGAATATTGGAGAGTCGAGCTGCCATGGGCACTTGACAGCACAAGACCTCTGTACATTGCGCCATGTTTGAATCACATGGGATATGATAGGGCCATGTCGTAATTGGCATTTTGATATAGAGGTGTTTGAGTATACTACATCTTGTAATATTTGCGGTAAGACTGCTGTTGCCTCCAAGGTACGCCACGACACGGCAATTTCAGGATCAAACCGGCCTATCAGCGAGAAGGACCAAAATTATAACTTAAAATCGGGGATTGCTAAATCCTTTCCTACGTTGAGTGGTGGTTCTTTTGATTCTTGGACATTTGTTATTCCAAATAAATTTAGATATCATAGTTTGTACCTTGCGCCAGTGGTCCATTGGACGGGGTAAGGGGAGCATTGAGCTGACAAAGTTTATCCTGGGCAGTACGTTCATTTTAACTATGGATGCTCGGGCCTGTAATGAGTTGGGAAGGCTCGACCATCAATTTAGATCTTGGTGTATTTTATTATATGTCCCTGTAAAGTTATGTCTAGTTGTCTGATTCAGGGTGGGAAAAATCTTGAATAATCTAAGTAAATTTGTGGTTGATTGGGAGGGGTCTTTCATTAAGTAGACGTGTTTTCCTCCCATCCCAATTTAGTCATTATGCCAATTCCCCCCTCCCTTCCTGGTCATTGCTCGCATGTGCCCCCCCCACTGGTCGGTCTAGGGAGCCCTGAAGTCTATCAGATGCTTCCTCCGAGAGATAGGAGACAGCCAGCAGCCTCTTTTCACCTGCCAGCGCGGCTCTCATTGGTGAAGTGTAACGTGTGGGAGGTCACACTACCCTCACCATCTCCCTCCCTCGCTGTGCAGGCGCCCTGACCGACCTGTAGGAGTCACTGTTTACAACGACCAGAATACCACCCCACCGGCTTCCCTCCCGATGACTCTGCCAATTGAGCCAGTATGACGGCCGGCCAAGCCGGAGGCAATGCTGACAGCCGGATTCGATACCAGTGTCTCACGCGTTGGTGACGAGCGCTTAGTCCGCTGCGCCACCCAGCCGCCCATATTATTATTATTATTATTATTATTATTATTGCTGTTCTGTAATTCAGTCATTCAGAACTGTTCTGTAAAGTAATTCAGAACTGAAATTGTTCTATAATGCACCTGTAAGCAGTGCCCTGCTCTGCCTCCTATACTCTACTTTTATGCCCGTTTTGACAGGGACAACCACGAGAGGGCCATCAAGACCCCCACCCCTGCCAACCACCTGACCCTCACACTCTCCCCCACTGATGTGTTTGCGGAACTGTGCAAAACCAACACATGAAAAGCTGCTGGACCCAATGGGATCCCCGGGCCAGGGTCTGTGCTGGGCAGCTGACGGGGGTCCTGACTGAGATTTCCAATCTGTCCCTGGCCCAGGCAAAAGTTCCCACATGCTTCAAAGTCACCTCCATCGTTCCTGTCCCTAAACACGCCTCCCCAGAGAGCCTCAATGACTACCGACCCGTAGCACTCACCTCCATCATCATGAAGTGCTTCGAGAGGCTAGTCCTGGATCACCTTAAATTCTGCCTACCACCCTCACTTGACCCCTACCAGTTTGCCTACCGCCAGAACAGGAGTACGGACGACGCCATCTCCGCAGCACTACGCCCTGCCCTCCTCCATCTGGACCAGAAGGACACGTACGTGCGACGACTTCTGTTCATTGATTTCAGCTCGGCGTTTAACACCATCATCCCCTCCAAGCTGATCTCCAAGCTCCATGACCTTGGCATCGACCCCTCCCTCTACAACTGGATACTGGACTTCCTGACCGACAGACCTCAGCATGTCAGACTGGACAGCCTCAAGTCCTCCACTCTCATCCTGAGCACTGGTGTACCACAGGGCTGCGTGCTGAGCCCTCTTCTCTACTCCCTCTTCACCCACGACTGCAAACCGGCTCAAACACCATTGTCAAGTTTGCATACGACACCACCATGGTGGGACTAGTCAGCAACAGTGACGAGTCGGTGTACAGAGAGGAGGTCCAGTACCTAGCTCTGTGGTGTGCTAACAACAACCTGGCCCTCAACACCAAAAAACTAAGGAGATAGTGGTGGACTTCAGGAGAGATAAAACAGGCACGCACAGCCCCATCCACATCAATGGAGAGGAGGTTGAGCGGGTCTGTAGTTTCAAATTCCTGGGAGTCCACATCTCTGAGGACCTGTCCTGGACCACCAACACCTCGACCCTGGTCAAGAAGGCCCACAAGCGCCCCTTTTTCCTGAGGAAGTTGGCCAAACTCCACCTATCCCCTCGCGCTAGTGAACTTTTATCGCTGTACGATTGAGAGCATCCTCACCACCTGCATCTCAGTCTGGAACGGCAACTGCACCATTAAGGACCGGAAATCACTGCAGAGGGTAGTGAAAATAGCCCAACGCATCACCAAGACCCCACTCCCCCCCATCTCATCAATCTATGAGAAGCGGTGCTCACGGAGAGAGCACGGAATATCATCAACGACGCTTCTCACCCCAACCATGGACTGTCCACCCACCTGCGGGGTACTCGCTCTTGGGCATGCTACCGCAGCCTCCCAGGCAGAACCAACAGGACCACGAATAGTTTCTTCCCCTCAGCTGTCAGACTTCTGAATCAAAACTCTACATAGCCCACTGCACCTCACTGTATACCTGTGTATATAGCCATAGCTTATGTAGACTTTATTTGAATGATTATATTATATTTTGTATTGTATTTTGTATTGTATATTTTTCACCATTTCACATTGTGCTAACCATTGCACTTTACTGTACAGTTTTTATTTATATGTGTTTTATATTGCAAATTACTGTTGATTGTCACATCCTGGTTAGACATACAACATCTCGTTGTTGTAACACCCCCCAGGTCGCAGCGCCATCCTGTGGACTAATTCAGGTGGCGCAGCTCTTGTGTTTATTTATTAATGTGTTTCATGTGGTCCTTATCAATCTGTTGTCTGTACATTTGATGTCTGTCTTATCTGTGATGTTACACTCCCTGGTCTAAATGTCTTCCCTATCTGTGTTGGTTTTGTGATCTGGTCAGTGTTGTGTTTGTGTGTATATTTATATTTCAACTTGGTAATGTTATGTGTCACTCTATTTCCCCAGCTGAGTCGAATCACCTAATTACCTATCTATCGCTCCTTGTCACGGAGGATAGTATTATTTATAAGTGTTTATGTTTTGTAGGGCAAGTAGCACGTTTGGAGACTTGCCCTCTCTCTTAGTTTTTTGAGCCACTCGTACCGACATTAAAGGAGCAGTGATCATATTTCAAGACTCGACACCTGCCTCCTGTCTATCCTCTGCTGGTCTGCGCTTGGGTTCTTCTCTGTCCACCACCGTCATGCCTAATCGTAACAGTTGTACTGTGTAATGACAATAAAGTGAATCTAATCTAATCTAATCTAATCTAATCTAATCTAATCTAATCTAATCTAATCTAATCTAATCTAATCTAATCTAATCTAATCTAATCTAATCTAATCTAATCTATACCCTGGCCACCTCTGCTGAGGGTATATGGCCTGTAAGCGGTCTTCCTGCTGCCCATCCCTGCCTGACCCGTGCTTTGCCTCCCTGTCCTAAGCGGTCTCCTGAGTCGTGTGCCTGACGTGTTTCCTACGATCACCCTGGGAGCTTTGTATGTACAGTATGTAGATAAACAGCTCTATAGGGAGGTGTAGTCTGACGTCGCTTTGGATCATCGGCTATTGTAACAATTTTGCCACATGGAAATTGAAAAGCTTTAAATTTGTGCACAAAATGAGTTCCCTTCTATCACTAACATTATTGTTTAAGCATTTTTGGTTGGAATAAAATTCGGCGATTTTCTTTTATGATTCATTGCGAATATTTTCACGTTGAGCTATAGATTGTGGATGAATACGCACAGAAAGGTACACCGTGCAAATGTTCATGCTTTATTTGTTTTAAACCAGAGAAACGGGCAATGGGGAAATACATTGCGTTGGACAGAGGGTGGAACACGGAAAAAAACGGCAATGACGTAACCACTACACCTCCCTATAATGAACTGCCACAGATTCCAAGGGTTAAGTCAATAACTCGTCCTAACAAATTATTGCAAGTTTGCATTGTGGTTTCGAAGGGATCAACAGGAAGCTCAAAGAGTCTCAACAGAGGCTGGTGGGTGAACACACAAGCCGCTGCTGGAATACAGTGTAACATTACCCTTTTCTCTCCCAAGTCTCCTTTCAAATCCTCCAGCCAAACTTGGCGCCTTAATGACTATCCCAGAAAACCACAGAAGAAGGCACCATTACCCGGACATTAACAGCTCGGCTGGAGGATTTGAACTTGGGAGAGAACAGGGTAATGTTATACTGTATTTCAGCAGCGTTTTACTTTTCACCCCACCAGCCTTTGTCGAGACTCTTTGACCTTTCTGTTGATCCCTTCGAAAACACAATGCGAACTTGCAATAATTAGTTAGGACAAGTTATTGACTTAACCCTCAGAATCCACAGCGATTTGTTATAGAGCTTTGTACATACAGTACACACTAAGCTCAATAGAGCTAGCTGGGCGGCAGCCCATCGGACATTAACAATGCCATCTCTATGGACGATGATGTCATGTGCCACCTCACAGAGTTGTGTGTTTGTTGTGATGCCCTACGATCACCCTGTTGTCTCTGCTTACCTGTTGTGCCTTCCTACCATTTACCTTGTATTGTTTATTATTATTATTATTATTATTATTATTATTATTATTATTATTATTATTATTATTATTATTATTATTATTATTATTATTATTATTATTATTATTATTATCACTATTATTATTATTATTATTATTATTATTATTATTATTATTATTATTATTATTATTATTATTATTATTATTATTATTATTATTATTATTATTATTATTATTATTATTATTATTATTATTATTATTATTATTACTACTATTATTACTCCCCTATTGTGTTTATTTTAAAAATGGTTGCCCAGTCCAACACCTATTGCACATCTGGCCATCCTAGTTGGGTGGGATCGCTCAGTGAATTGCCCATCTCTAAGGTTTCTTCCCTTGGGGTTTCTATTAAGGTTTCTTTCTGTTCTTTCCATATCTTCTTTGGGGGTTAAGCCAGGGCCTGGTACCTTGGCGGGCCGGTCAGTGAGACACGTAATGTGGTTTTGACCTGACATGACTTGACAAAGGTGGGTGACAAAACTCAAAGAAAATGCAAAAGCCCAGAGACCCAGATTGACTTTGCCATGGATATGGGAGGACATGTGGGAGAGGAGCCAACAACATCACTCGGAGGAAGGGAGACTGGGTGGGAACGCCTGCCTTTTAGCACTATCCATAATTACGCAATTCAGAGAATTCTACCACTTTATAGCTTCCAATGGCCGGCTGCCAACTTCAAATTATATTATTATAATTCTAAGTTCCACGACAACATCACTGGTAAGAAGGACACAGGGCTAGGGTTCCAAAAATCTGAACTATCCCTTTAATTAAATATAAAGTAGAGAAGGTGAGGTTAGATACTCGCTTTGATGCAAGTTGCAAGATGTTCTTATACTTATTGATAATTCATCATTTACATGTTGGCATTTGATATATTATTTGATATATTATTGTATACATCAACTAGAAAAGTACGCTCAGTAGAGCGCATATCTCCAGACAGCAGCCACCCATGTATTTTCTAGTAGCCTACATGTTAGGCAGGTGTAGGGGGCGGAGCAAACACAGACCAATGAAAGCAGATCGCCCCGCAGTATTCCTATTACACTAGCACACTAATACACTATGACACTATTATACACACTATTCAAACTATTACACACTATGACACTATTACACTACCTAGTCCTAGTGCGTTGACCATTCAAATTGTTGCCGTTCGGAGTGCATGGTCGTTGGGAACGTGTGCCTGTTCGTAACACGCTGATTGCCAGAAGTGCTACGTGCAGCGTTGTCGAGAACTGCGGTATTACTGCTAGCGGCCTTCTCGAGAACCGTACATCCAATCAAGTTCACATTTTAAACTGCGCCTACTTAAGCCCTAAGCAATACACCCAACAAGTGTGAAGTCAATCGGTTAAACGGTTCTTGATAGGGATGCTCGATATTGGCTTTTTTACCGATACCGATATACCGATATTGTCCAACTCTTAATTTCCGATACCGATATCAACCGATATCAACCGATACCGATATATGCAGGGTTCCCAGGGTCCCCCCCCCCCAAAAAAATGGAATAATTTCAGGTAATTAACACTACATATCTCTTGTCGCGTAATTAACACAACATTATGCATACCTTTGATAATAAATAAAATCAGAATTTGTTCTTACATTTTGTCACGGTCGCGCAGACATTACACATGTCGACCAAATGTGGTTGCAATAAAGCACAAAGAGATTTGTTCGTGTGAATCCGAAAAAGTGGACAAAATTCTACCGCTGTGGTGGAACCAGTAATAATCAATTATGCACGTGATCTGGACGGTCGACACACGTTTATTAGTCAGGCGTCGGGAATCAATTACAATGGAGATCAACGAGCTCTCGCTGAGGGGTCTGTTGTCAGGTGGCCACCAGGGGGCAGTGTTGTAGGAACAGAGGAGGTGGAGCCACCAGGGGGCAGTGTTGTAGGAACAGAGGAGGTGGAGCCACCAGGGGGCAGTGTTGTAGGAACAGAGGAGGTGGAGCCACCAGGGGGCAGTGTTATAGGAACAGAGGAGGTGGAGCCACCAGGGGGCAGTGTTGTAGGAACAGAGGAGGTGGAGCCACCAGGGGGCAGTGTTATAGGAACAGAGGAGGTGGAGCCACCAGGGGCAGTGTTGTAGGAACAGAGGAGGAGGAGGAGCCACCAGGGGGCAGTGTTGTAGGAACAGAGGAGGTGGAGCCACCAGGGGGCAGTGTTGTAGGAACAGAGGAGGTGGAGCCACCAGGGGGCAGTGTTGTAGGAACAGAGGAGGTGGAGCCACCAGGGGGCAGTGTTGTAGGAACAGAGGAGGAGGAGCCACCAGGGGCAGTGTTGTAGGAACAGAGGAGGTGGAGCCACCAGGGGGCAGTGTTGTAGGAACAGAGGAGGTGGAGCCACCAGGGGGCAGTGTTGTAGGAACAGAGGAGGTGGAGCCACCAGGGGGCAGTGTTGTAGGAACAGAGGAGGAGGAGGAGCCACCAGGGGGCAGTGTTGTAGGAACAGAGGAGGTGGAGCCACCAGGGGGCAGTGTTGTAGGAACAGAGGAGGAGGTGGAGCCACCAGGGGGCAGTGTTGTAGGAACAGAGGAGGTGGAGCCACCAGGGGGCAGTGTTGTAGGAACAGAGGAGGTGGAGCCACCAGGGGGCAGTGTTGTAGGAACAGAGGAGGAGGAGCCACCAGGGGGCAGTGTTGTAGGAACAGAGGAGGTGGAGCCACCAGGGGGCAGTGTTGTAGGAACAGAGGAGGAGGTGGAGCCACCAGGGGGCAGTGTTGTAGGAACAGAGGAGGAGGTGGAGCCACCAGGGGGCAGTGTTGTAGGAACAGAGGAGGAGGTGGAGCCACCAGGGGGCAGTGTTGTAGGAACAGAGGAGGTGGAGCCACCAGGGGCAGTGTTGTAGGAACAGAGGAGGTGGAGCCACCAGGGGGCAGTGTTGTAGGAACAGAGGAGGAGGTGGAGCCACCAGGGGGCAGTGTTGTAGGAACAGAGGAGGAGGAGCCACCAGGGGGCAGTGTTGTAGGAACAGAGGAGGTGGAGCCACCAGGGGGCAGTGTTGTAGCAACAGAGGAGGTGGAGCCACCAGGGGGCAGTGTTGTAGGAACAGAGGAGGAGGAGCCACCAGGGGGCAGTGTTGTAGGAACAGAGGAGGAGGAGCCACCAGGGGGCAGTGTTGTAGGAACAGAGGAGGAGGTGGAGCCACCAGGGGGCAGTGTTGTAGGAACAGAGGAGGAGGTGGAGCCACCAGGGGGCAGTGTTGTAGGAACAGAGGAGGAGGAGCCACCAGGGGGCAGTGTTGTAGGAACAGAGGAGGTGGAGCCACCAGGGGGCAGTGTTGTAGGAACAGAGGAGGTGGAGCCACCAGGGGGCAGTGTTGTAGGAACAGAGGAGGAGGATGAGCCACCAGGGGGCAGTGTTGTAGGAACAGAGGAGGTGGAGCCACCAGGGGGCAGTGTTGTAGGAACAGAGGAGGTGGAGCCACCAGGGGGCAGTGTTGTAGGAACAGAGGAGGTGGAGCCACCAGGGGGCAGTGTTATAGGAACAGAGGAGGTGGAGCCACCAGGGGGCAGTGTTGTAGGAACAGAGGAGGTGGAGCCACCAGGGGGCAGTGTTGTAGGAACAGAGGAGGTGGAGCCACCAGGGGCAGTGTTGTAGGAACAGAGGAGGTGGAGCCACCAGGGGGCAGTGTTGTAGGAACAGAGGAGGTGGAGCCACCAGGGGGCAGTGTTGTAGGAACAGAGGAGGAGGAGCCACCAGGGGGCAGTGTTGTAGGAACAGAGGAGGTGGAGCCACCAGGGGGCAGTGTTGTAGGAACAGAGGAGGTGGAGCCACCAGGGGGGCAGTGTTGTAGGAACAGAGGAGGTGGAGCCACCAGGGGCAGTGTTGTAGGAACAGAGGAGGAGGAGGAGCCACCAGGGGGCAGTGTTGTAGGAACAGAGGAGGTGGAGCCACCAGGGGCAGTGTTGTAGGAACAGAGGAGGAGGTGGAGCCACCAGGGGGCAGTGTTGTAGGAACAGAGGAGGTGGAGCCACCAGGGGGCAGTGTTGTAGGAACAGAGGAGGTGGAGCCACCAGGGGGCAGTGTTGTAGGAACAGAG
>NW_028174794.1:5000-13831 GCF_963971535.1 Notolepis coatsorum
ATTTAACTCTGCCATTGGAAAGAGGAGATTTGGGCCGTATGTATGACATAAATTCTACAACAAATTTACAATATGAAGCCGTTCGAGAATGCTGAATAAGTACGTAAATCGAGTTACGAAGGAATTCCTTCGTAACTTTCACGTATGTCCGTTCGAGAATGAGGACCGTCTTTATTTGTCTTTTCTGTTGATTGTAAACTCGTCGTTGATGTAAATGAGGGAAACCTCAGCTCCTCATGGGTTGAAGTAAAGGTATGAAATTAAATGAGGTACCCAAGCCCACAGCCTGGCGCCAGCTCTCTCTGATGCTTCCTCGAGCGCTGGGACCTGGCGGCGGTAGGATAGTAGTATGTGGTAGTTCAAGGTTTTGTAGGTTTTATAAGTTGGTCCGGTGACAAAAGAAACACTGGTTTTCTAAACAAACGAGAGTCCACGGGTTGTTAACAATGAGTAGATTCCTGTGACTTGGCAAATGGAGGAGAGTTGAACTAACTCCCTTGTGCGTTGTTCCCCGCATTCCATTTCCTCGTTCCACTGTGTGCCACAAGCTTCGCCCTCCTCTGGAAACACCAGCTGAACTTTATTGGTGATTAGTTCCGGCTCCCAGAATATGCAAGCATACTCATTCCCACACATGTATCAACAGCTTAACCCATAATATTTATATATGAACTCCATGGAAACCAGCCCATATGAAATGTGAATCAAAGCAAGGGAAATGGAGTAACCTATCATTATTTTTCTCATCCCTAACATCTTCTCTATTCTCTTCTCTTCTCTTCTCTTCTGTGCTATTCTCTTCTCATACTCCTTCTCTTCTATTCTCTTATCTTCTCATCCTCATCTTCTCTCTCTCCCTCTACTCTTCTCTCCTTCCATCTTCTCTTCTCTTCTCTCCATCCCTCTTCTCTTCTCTTCTCTCCCCTTCTAACCTATCATATTTCTCTCATCCCTAACATTTTCTCTCTTCTCTTCTCTTATATTCTTCATCTCTTCTCTTATATTCTCATCCTCTTCTCTTCTCACCCTCCCCCTCTTATCTCCCTCCCTCTTCGCTTCTCTCCCTCCCTCTTTGCTTCTCTTATCTTCTCTTTATCTTCTCTTATCCTCCTCCACATCTCTCCCAACCTCTTCTCTTCTCTCCCTCCCTCTTCTCTCCTTCCTCTTCTCCTCTTTTCATCCTCTTCTCTTCTATTCTCTTCTCTTTCCTTTATCCTTCCCCATCTTTGTGTCAGAATATGTGTTTCCCCATACAGTAGTTCTTCTCTGTTTCTCTCTATTGAATTGAAGAAGAAAGAAATTGAAGGAGTTTGGGGGATAAATAAAGACGATGTCTCTGAGTGTTTCTCTCTCTCTCTCTCTTCCTCTACTCTCTCTGGCAGATCAATCGTGCTCCGAGTTTCGGCACCGATCAGAAGATTGATTATGACGTGAAGAAGGGCGTGTTGCTCAACGCTCTCAAGCTGCTCAATATTAGGTACCTGTACTACCAACCACACACACACACACACACACACACACACACACACACACACACACACACACACACACACACACACACACACACACACACACACACACACACACACACACACACACACACACACACACACACACACACACACACACACACACACACACACACACACACACACACACACACACACACACACACACACACACACACACACACACACACACACACACACTTCCTCCAGAGGCCCATTAAGTTTCTGAGAAGGACAAACAAACAATAAAACCCTTACATGTCGAAGTTTATTTTACAGTGCTCTGAATGTTAAAGACCCCCGATCGATTCACTTTGTCTTTAATTGTATCATTTGTTTAATATGATTGGTTAACCCTGGAAAAAACCCTGTGTGGAATCCTTTGATGCGCTGCACCGTCCGCCCCCCTCTCGTTAGCGTTCCAGAGCCAGGTGTCTCGGGAGACGGCCAGCGGCTTGCTTATTCGCTGGTCTCTGCTGTCCTTGTAAATGTGCGTGTTGACATTAGGAGGGAGCTTCATTGAGCTCCGGTGATATTTGTCACATTTGCTTGGCGAAAGTATCCTTCAGCAGAAATAACTCCATAATGACTATTTTACGATTACTTTTCGTAAATACCCGACGACAAGGCCAGAACCACGAAGCCTGTATACAAGAATGAGGACCAGAATGAAGATGCTAACGTTGTGGAAGCGGCTGAACATGAAGATGCTAGCAGTAGCAGGAGCACCGACCCTGAACATTCTCCAGGCAATGGATGAAATAACAGAAAATACCACCATGGTTATAGATGCTGAAATTTCTATTAAGAGATTAAACTGGACTTTGAAGAAGTCTTTATTCATTGCACATATTGTCAATGTAGTCATGCAGCGACACACACATGCGTTGGGCGACACACACAGGAACACACGCATGCCATTTTGGGTCGCCGATGGAATTTTGTCACTGTGCTTGACCCATCTGTACACCACCAACACCACCACCACTACACCACCACCACAAGTTGACACAATGGTTATAAGGGATCAAACAACCCAAATACAGGCTCTTGGGGTTCAAGTTGGCGAGCCGGATGGTAGAATTGCTAGTGTGGAAACCAGGATGGAATCGTTGCGGTCTAAAACTACAAATCCGTCAACAAGTGAGCGGAAAACGATCAATGATTTAGACAACCGTGGGCGCAGATGCAATCTACGCTTGGTTGGTTTACCTGAAGGTACGGAAGGAATGGATCCTGTCAATTGTATCGAGAAGTGGACACCTGACTATCTTAAAATGACAACCAAGACAGGAAGGATAGCACCCCTAGCACCAAAACCCTGTCCCAACCTCCCAGACAGACCATTATGAAGTTTCACAACTTCACCGACAAGCAACACGTTATGAACACAGCACGCCACGCCACGCCTCGGTGCAGAACCGGACCGACCTGCATGCACTGAACCGAGGATTTCTTTCTTCAATGATTATTCCGCGGCAGTGATCAAGAAACGTAAGGCCTTTTGATGATGTGAAAGACAGGCTGAAGGAGATGAATATTGACGACACGCTGATGTATCCTGCAATGCTTCAGATGTCAGTCAGCGGCACAGAGAAGAGGTTTGATACACTGGAAGGAGCTGCAGTGTTTGTGGACTCGCTTAGCGAGCTATATTCTGAGTATTGGACTGATACTACTATGATTGTGTATGTTTTAGTTTTTTTCTTTACAATTCAGCAAGCGGAGTAATGTCATATCACTGTATGCAAAATGGATCTTGTGTTAATTCTATTGTTAGGCGTGAGTATAGCGCTTGGTTATTCTATCGGCTGTTAGCCGCGGGTAGGAGGAAGACCGAGGTTCCCTGCACATTCAGTAGGGACATCACCTCCATTTCACATAGGTTTTATTATGTATTTTGTTTTGTTTTTTTATGTTTTTACACAGCTCATTCATAGTATCGTTGGATATTTCCAGTCCTATGTCCACATTAACAGTTCAAAGGAACACGCCCAACATTATGGGAAAACCAATTTCCTCTCTGTGCATTCAGTAGAAAGCTATCGGGGGGTGCAAGCTAGCCTAGGTCAGCTAGCTGTTGGCCAAGAACACCTCTCCCGGAGTGTTTAAGATGTTCACCTTGCTGCACACTCTTCCCCACCCCACGCTGTGATGTCAGAGTACTTTAAAGTTTGGTGCTACTATCAAAGTCTATCTAGGAAGAAAAGAGGCACTCTGACATCACATATAGGGGTGGGGCAGAGTGTGCAACAGGGAGGCACATCTTAAAACGAAGTTATCAACCACTATAGGGAAGCATAGTTACTATGTAAAGGCAATAACAAGTATAAGGGTAAAGACATGCACTGTGCAAGAACACAACCTCTACGGCAGGGGTGGCCAACCAGTCAGAGACTAAGAGCCACAAAAATTACTGTGGTATCACAAAGAGCCACACCATATACCAGCGTTTCTCAACCTTTTTTTTCAGTCACGGCACCCTTCATGTGTTTATAGGTCTCACCCTCTGGCCTCTGAAGTTGCTAATGTCTTTTTTATTTGGGCCTCACATGGTTAAAAGTACCCTGTGAGACCCACGGTTGCAAAATTACAAAATCACTTTTAGCCATTTAAAAAAAGAATGTTTATTTAAATTTTTTTAAAGGGGAACTATTTTACTATTTCTTTCACTATTTGGGCACTTTTACACAATTCCTGTGAGTCTATGGAACACCTAGGTTTTTTTCAAAAAAATAAAAATGCATTGTTTTGTATTTCTAATAAAGTACTCAAAAAATGCATTTTTTTTTACCTCAAGATCTTAAGCCGTTTTAAGGCTGGGCTCCAACCACTGTGTGGCCTGGTGCCAACTGCCATATCAACTGCCACATTATTATGTAGCTGAGAAATCTCTGACATCACAGATATGCACATTTTCAGATGACTCAGTTCAGTGAGGGTGAATATTGTGAGAGGAGAATTGGAAGAATGCGCCAATATGAGAATTAGAGACATAGATCCTATTAATATAAGTCCACATAGCTAAGAAACAATGGTAAACACTGAAGAAGGCCATTTATAAGATAGTTCCCCTTTAAGCACATGTATAGTCAATTGGTCCTGTTGTTCAGCCTCACAATGCTATTTGATAGTAAATGTGTTTATATGTCCCACCCTCTGGCCTCTGAAGTTGCTAATGTCTTTTTAATTTGGGCCTCACAGGGTTAACCTCTTAAGCCCGAGATATACAGTAAAAGTGTATATTTTCAGCATTACGTTTGTTTACCAATTATTTTAACTGTTATTAGTGAAATATAAGATTATAGAAATCTTGGAGGAGGTTGTCCTTTCCATGGCTGTGTGATCAGCCATGACTTCCAACCCTCATGAGTCTTTTTTGGTGTGGAGGCTCCATGGATCAGAAGCTGGAATTGCAAAACACGACACGTTTCTGGCACAACTTCACCTACTTCCCGAGGTGCAGAGAAGGAAATACAATCTACAGGGGTAAAAACTCCAGCATCACTTGTCAGATAAGATCCTTATTGATAGACCAAATTATGTTTAAATAGGGTAGGTATGCCATAGCAGCAGCATGTCTTTTGTATTTCAGGAGCTGCTTTTAGAGCCGTTACTTGACATTTTTTAGCCATTACTTGAAAACGTTATTTGAAATGTGTAATCTAGCACTCTTGAGATTTCATTGTGATATGTAAAGTGCACTACAAATAAAATTTATTATTATTATTATTATTATATTATTATTATTATTATTATTATTATTATTATTATTATTATTATTATTATTATTATTATTATTATTATTATTATTATTATTATTATTATTATTATATTATTATTATTATTATTATTATTATTATTATTATTATTATTATATATTATTATTATTATTATTATTATTATTATTATTATTATTATTATTATTATTATTATTATTTGTTTTCTTCTTCAGAATTACCACAGGCTCTTAGGAGGCTAACATACCACTTGTATTAAAAATGGGAAATGTCCTGAGTCTGGTTCCTCCTATAGACTGGTGGCGCTTTTAATTGCTTGCACACACACACACATTTACGCTTATAGCAGACTTAATGATTTTAGAATATTTCAGCTAATGAAGTTAAATCAACTATCCAGTTCGTTTTTATAATGTAACATTTGGCTACTTGAGAGGAGAGAGAGAGAGACAGACTCCGCTATGCGCCATTCAGTCTGACTTGAGGAACGCGCGCTGGACTTAATCTATGCGCACTGCCAGTCAGGCTTGTATGCCTGATTCAGATACAATTGAACACAAACGGTTCCAAAGTTATTAACCCTTTAATCGCCAATGACGTGTTAAGACGTCATTCCTCGCCATGCGTAATCTGCCAATGACGTCGTACAGCGCCTTTGAGATCAATATTTAAAAAATCTGTCATGGCAATCATATTTCACCCACGGAGACTTGACGGGTGCTGCAGATCTCCTCTCAACTCTCCAACGGTTCAAGACCGCCATCTGGTGGCCGATCGGCGAATCGCCAACACCGGAAGTGAGCGGCCGGAAGTGGTTATTTGGACATATATAATATTATACAACCTGGAACTGGACCAACTAGATCGACATCCCATAATAACGATCTTTTTGCTCCCGTAGCATTGCCCAACGCTACGAGGAAGCTGCGGTGAGTTTCAGCGTGTTTGATTATTATTATCCATATAAACTGCTCTGATCTATATATCGCCCATACTACATAAATTATTTAACGTCGGCCACGGACTTATAAACCCCCCCCCCCCCCCCCCCCCCCCCTCCGGTCACCAGCAGATGATGAGGCATGACGTTTAGGACCTTGTACAGGACCTTTTTATCTGACGTCAATCGGTATCAAACTACATTTGATGATCTAATATAATTATGTATTTATGGCTATAACTCACGTTCTGCAGAATGCTGCAGAAAACGATAAAAACATTTATACTTTAGACCGTATTTTAGTATGAATATGTGAATGAAAAAGTAGAACGTTGCTACATCCTAAACGATAGATACTTGACGTTGAATGGGCCATAGTAATGTCAATTTAGCAATACAATTAAAAAAGTTATAGCCCTGCAAAGAAGGGGAACATCTCCATAGACTTACAGTGGTGGCAGAGAGGTGATTAAGATCAGAATAATCCCTGGCAGATAAAGGGTTAATGTTTCACACCGCCAAAAAAGTAGACTGAGTTCGTTGTCTCGGAATGGTAATAAGCTGTAATTTCTGCTAGTCTCCCTCCATCTCCACATTTGAGACCTGAGTATTTAACACCCCTCAGAGGCAAATGTAGTTATTTCCACTGCATCGGAATATACTGTCGGACAATCTAACAATAATGAACACATTTACAAGTCATATAAATGTTGCACTACATTTCAAAGCACTAGAAATTGTGAATATCAAATGTTTTACATATTTCTGAATGGCGCAACGTTTACGGCATTTCTGAAGAATCCTCCCTTGCGAGATATGGCGGCCAAGACCGTGCCGGGTCACATATTCTTTTTTCACACCAGCCAGCTCCAGATTTGACAGCGGCTGGTGTGAGCTGGGTAGTGTAGTTTTATGGAATTTCGACGTCCATCGAAAGCCCTGGGTCTCCTCTTTCTTAGGACTACAACGATTTCATGACGGCATCATTTCCTCGCGTCTAAATCATCCGGTTTCCGATGCAATGCGGTGAGATTTTTATAAGCTCATATTTAGCTAATAACACTTAATATAATTAGCAAACAAACGTAGTGCTGAAAATATACACTTTGACTGCTGTTTTAACTCAATCAGTGCCAGAGAGATATGTGTAATGTGTGGTAAAAAAGGCCAGCGTTCTAAAGTATAGGAATACATGGCAGTGTTTGCAGGGCTATAACTATATTATATATTATAGCTATGGATACAATACTATGGCCCATTTGACATCGAGTATCTATCGTTCAATATGTGAAAAAGAAATAATATTTTCATCCATACATTCCCGTTTTATACCGTGGTGAATATAAGTAGGGTATAAGTCTAGGGTAATTCCTGGGAGGCTGGTAATAGCCTGCAACGTGTATTATACTAAATGCATTGGTGTTCCGTCCCTACACACGCTACAATTAAAAAATCAAATGCATATGATAGGTATTATGTTCCATCATGAATGCATGAAAGGGGGGGGGGGGGGGTAGTTTTTTGATGCTTTGAACGCCACCAACGGCATACGTTGTGGAGTAACGTTACAGTAACACTTTCGGAACACAATGAAGGCATGCTTGGATCAACACAAGATTGATATCATATAGCCCTTACCTTGACTAGGATGTACCCCAAAAAGAATATTCCAATTATCTGATCGCCATTCCAAGTATTGATGTCCATCGTGTCGTCAACATAATCCACCACAAAACACGGATCGGGAGTATTTGATTCTTCTCAATCCGAGCGTTATAACCACTCGGCCTGCCCGGAGAAAAATAGCCGATCCGGACCCATATAATAGACGCACAGCCCAAGACACAAGGTTTCAAAGGGTGCTTGATACCGCCGCCTGGTAGGATGTGGCTTGTATTGCACTTTTGCAATCTCAGACTCATTCCCTATGATAACACCAGGCTCCCTGGATGGATAATAAATGGAAATATCGAATAAAAGAAATAACGATGAAAAACCTACTTTTCTCAGATTTGGCACTCAAGCGTCGGCGAGTTAACCCGACTTTATTCGGGTATGGTGTCCATTGAGTTAATAGGGTTAGGGTCTTTACTCTTGGCTACATTTAAAAAAGAAACCCAACATTAATTAATACGGACTGTATTGATCTATTTATGATGTGAAATAAATCAACCCCTACCTCTTAAGCCCGATCGGACCAGTAGGCCTACTGTCACAAATAGATCAATACAGTCTGTATTAAGTGATGTTGTGTTTCTTTTTCAAATGTAGCCAAGAGTAAAGACCCTAACCCTATCAAAACAGCAGTCAAAGTGTATATTTTCAGCACTACGTCAGGTGTGTGTGTGTGCGTGCGTATAGATATTTTGAGTGTATCTTTCTTACAGCATTGCGTAAGCTAGCTCTGTGCTTGTGTGCTTACTGCTTGTACTGTTCTAAACGTGATCACAGTACTTTATCTGCTTACTCTATCGTCATTACCTTTCTTTGTTCCTTGTGTGTGGTTATACTTGTTTGTGTGTGTTTGTTTGTGCTCTGTGTATTTCTCTGTTTATGTTTTTTTAGTGTGTGTTTGTTTGTGTGTGTATGCTTGTGTGTGTGTGTTTGTTTGTGCTCTGTTTGTCACTGTTTGTTGTATGTTTT
>NW_028174793.1:0-1000 GCF_963971535.1 Notolepis coatsorum
TAAATTACAATTATGGAGAAGAGGTCGTTTCTTGATCAAGTATCAACAGGAGTTATGAGCATGGAAACGATACCTCTGTCGGCGCTCTGGTCGTAACCTTTGTAGCAGGTTAACTGTTCTCACACTGGAATGTCAGCGTTTTTACTCCAAAAGAAATTTTAATCTGATATTAGGATGTCTATTTTTTCCTGTTTTAAAGCCTGTTATTGTGTTTAATAAATGGATACTTGTGTCAAACCGTGTTGTGTTGTGCTTCCTGCTTCAAGAACAGAACAGACCAATAGAGCCTGATCTGGATTTAAACATGGAATCCACTTCTGCATTTAAACATGGAATCCACTTCTGTGTTTAAACATGGAATCCACTTCTGTGTTTAAACATGGATTCCACTTCTGTATTTAAACATGGAATCCACTTCTGTATTTAAACATGGATTCCACTTCTGTATTTAAACATGGAATCCACTTCTGTATTTAAACATGGATTCCACTTCTGTATTTAAACATGGAATCCACTTCTGTATTTAAACATGGATTCCACTTCTGTATTTAAACATGGAATCCACTTTTGTGTTTAAACATGGAATCCACTTCTGTATTTAAACATGGAACCCACTTCTGTATTTAAACATGGAATCCACTTCTGTATTTAAACATGGAATCCACTTCTGTATTTAAACATGGAATCCACTTCTGTATTTAAACATGGAATCCACTTCTGTATTTAAACATGAAATCCACTTCTGTATTTAAACATGGAATCCACTTCTGTGTTTAAACATGAAATCCACTTCTGTGTTAAACATGGAATCCACTTCTGTATTTAAACATGGAATCCACTACTGTATTTAAACATGGAATCCACTTCTGTATTTAAACATGGAATCCACTTCTGTATTTAAACATGGAATCCACTTCTGTATTTAAACATGAAATCCACTTCTGTATTTAAATATGGAATCCACTTCTGTGTTTAAACATGAAATCCACTTCTGTGTTTA
>NW_028174792.1:0-19873 GCF_963971535.1 Notolepis coatsorum
TTGTGTATTTATGTGAATGTAGTGTGCGTGTGTGTGTTCATGTGTACGCGCGCGCGCGCGTGTGTGTTCATGTGTATGCGTGTGTATGCGTGTGTGTGTGTGTGTGTGTGTGTGTGTGTTAGGTGTGTAATGGCACATAAGACACGTTGACCTCCCCCAGCTCAGTGTTCACTGTGAAACTGAATGAGTTACAAAACGTTTCAACCACATTTAAAACAGGCTGGAATTTGAAACATCCCAGGCATGTTGTGCCTCATGACTTATTACTTATTCCAGAAGGGAACAAAGAGCACGCCGCACGCTGCATTGTCGCCCGGCACCCTGCGATGCGAGCGTGGAAACAATAACAAAGATCAAAAAAGAACATCGATAACATGTTTTCTTTATATGCCGACCACATTCATACCAGGAGAGGAAATAAAATGCGAGCTTGTGTTATTTTTACATCACAAATGGAACGTTTCACTTCAAAGCCAAGGCTGAATCTGGGAGCAAACAGAGGAATCCGGTCTCTCACACGGCCAAGACAAGCAAGAGCGCAGTATCGCTAAAGAGTCTGAGGAACATTATGCCATAGCTTCCATGTTAAATATAACAGAAGCAGAGCATCTGACAACCTAGGAACATTATGCCATAGCTTCCATGTTAAATACAATGTGTTCCTCACATGTGACCCACTCACACACCGACGACGGAGGCGACCATGCAAGGTGCCAACCTGCTCATCAGGAACAGTTAGGGGTTAAGCGTCTTGCTCAAGGACACTTCGGCACGCTGCCCGGGGAGCAGGAGCGGGAATCTAACCGGGAACCTCCAGATTACCAAGTTTCAAGTTTCAAGTTTCTTTAATAGTGTCATACTGAAGTACAGAATACTTTCATACAAAATGCTTCTTACTGTTACGTTCCAGAGACTGTGCTAGACAAGATAGTATCAAATAACATAGTATAGCATGTAGTATGTAGTATAGCATGTAATTTACCAGACGACTGCTCTATACCTCCTGAGCCACTGTCGCCCCCCATTATCCAGAGCAGTGGTGGTGCATGTGTGCAGGCGTCACACGATGCTATATCATATTATTATATACAGTGGCATACAGAGTATGTTGAATGTTAACACATTTTTGCAACTTGCTTTTCATCGTCCTGAATGCATATCACATATAACGCAGGGGTGTAAAAAGTACCCATAAATTATACTTAAGTGAAAGTATGGGTACCGTCTCAAAATCGTACTCGAGTAAAAGTCAGAGTATCTGGCTAAAAACACACTTGAGTAAAACAAAAAAAGTTTCTACTTTTAAATGTACTAAAAAGGTACTAAAAAGTTAAAGTTAAAACTTTTTTCTGACTGTCTATTTTTCTGATAGCAGGTGTTTAATCAAAGATCCCCGCTTTCTAGTCTTGCAGAGGGACCAATCAGCAGGGGTATGGGCGGGTTCATTTGCCATTGATGGGGATTTGATTGGCTGTTTTTAAATAAAGCGCGACCGCAGGATTAATAACATTAACGTTAGTTCGGCCAGAGAAACAAATATACTAATTAAAATAGTTGGACCTGCGAGATTTGTACTTTGTACTTTGTAGGTCTGCATTTTAAATGTAAGGAGTAAAAAGTATGTTTTATTTCTCTGAAATGTAATTGAGTAAAGGTACAAGTATACAAACCTAATAATACTTGAGTAAAGTACAAATCCCCCAAAACAGTACTTAAGTATTGTAACAAAGTACAATTACTCAAGTACTTTACACCCCTGCATATAAGTGGTCCTGACTGAGGTATGCATCGGAATAAGTTCTGGTACACCTCTTGTGTGTGTTTCCAATGTGCGTTCAGTGTGTGTGCATGTGTCTGTGTGTGTTTGTGTGCGTGTGCGCGCGCGTGTGTATGTGTGTGTGTGTGTGTGTGTGTGTGTGTGTGTGTGTGTGTGTGTGTGTGTGTGCGTGCGTGCGTGCGTGCGTGTGTGTGTGTGTGTGTGTGTGTGTGTGTGTGTGTGTGTGTGTGTGTGTGTGCAGACAGGTCCAGTGGTTCCTCAGGCCCCAGGGGAGGACCATGTGCAGGCGGGACTCAGAACACGGCTCACCTCCTCAAGCGTAACACCCACCAACTCTCCCACTAAAGCCCCTCTCTACCCCAACAGCACTGCAGCATAACGAGCAAGAACTTCCACATCTCAATGGAATCTAACTTTTTCCCCCTGTAGTCATTGCTGTTTCCAGCTGGTCCGCCTCGCTTGAAATTGCAATGTATTTTCAATGGACACATTTCTAAATCGTTTAAAACAAATAAAGCATGAACATTGGCATGGTGTACCTTTCTGTGTGTATTCATCCACAAGCTATAGCTCAATGTGAAACAATTCGCAATTAACCGTAAAATAATTACGTATCATTTAATTTCAACCAATAATGCTTAAACAATTATGTTAGTGATATAGAAGGGAACTCATTTTGTGCAAAAATGGAAAGCTTGCCAATGTTCATGTGGCAGAATTGTTACAATAGCCGATGATACATTTTCCCAATGATAAATCCCCATACGAGTGGACCGCGCGGGAAACTAACGTGATGGCAGACTACACCTCCCTATGGCGTTTGATTCTGGTATCCCTCTCATGTTAAGTGAAAGTATGGGTACCGTCTCAAAATCGTACTCGAGTAAAAGTCAGAGTATCTGGCTAAAAACACACTTGAGTAAAACAAAAAAAGTTTCTACTTTTAAATTTACTAAAAAGGTACTAAAAAGTTTAAAGTTAAAACTTTTTTCTGACTGTCTATTCTTCTGATAGCAGGTGTTTAATCAAAGATCCCCGCTTTCTAGTCTTGCACAAGGACCAATCAGCATGGGTATGGGCGGGTTCATTTTCCATTGATGGGGATTTGATTGGCTGTTTTTAAATAAAGTGCGGCCGCAGGATTAATAACATTAACGTTAGTTCGGCCAGAGAAACAAATATACTAATTTAAATGGTTGGACCTGCGAGATTTGGACTTTGTACTTTGTAGGTCTGCCTTTTAAATGTAAGGAGTAAAAAGTATGTTTTTTTTCTCTAAAATGTAATTGAGTAAAAGTACAAGTATACAAACCTATAATAATACTTGAGTAAAGTACAAATCCCCCAAAACAGTACTTAAGTATTGCAACGAAGTACAATTACACCCCTGGTAAGTAGTAGTAGGAGTATCCGCCTGTGAGTGTATTTTATTTACCGTAGACGATGACTGTGGCCGTCGTGCTGCGTCTCTTGGCCACGATGTTCTTGGCCACGCAGGTGTAGTTGGCGGTGTCCGAGAGGCGCGCCTGTTTGATGATCAGGTTGTGGTCGATGGTGATGTAGAAGTTCCTGTCCTCAGCGGGGTCGATGATCTCCTCGTTCTTCAGCCACTCCACCTGCGCAGGTTAGGCGTTAGGGAGGGGGGGACGGGTGGGGGAGGGGAACGGGGGGGGGGGGGCGGGTGGCGGAGGAACAAGGGGAGGAAGAAGAAAAGAGAGAACAAAAGAGAGACAAAAGAAAAAGACTGTGAGTTCTACACTGTAAAGACGGTAAACGGTAAATGTCTGGCAGCAATGGTTGCCAAATACTTACTGTCGAATTACAGTAAAATAAAATACATTTACAGATTACAACCTTTATTTAATGGTTAATATTTTGATAAAAGGTAATTTACTGTATTTTTATGGCATTTACACTTAAAGTAGAAAAACTGTAAAATCTGTAAAAGAATACAGTGAATTTCCTGTGAAAAAACTTTTTTTTTTACAGTGTACTTCTCGGTGACGGGGCACTTCAAACAGGGGGGGGGGGGGGGGGGGGGCGTCATCTAACGGCGGCGGCAGACGGGGCTAAACCTCGTCTCTTTGAATAAAAATCACAGCAAAGTGTTTTAAACAGCGACGCCTTTCTCTCTTGTCTTCCCCTTCACCCCCCCTTCCTCCGAGAACACTCAAGCGCCGGGGACTACGGCACCGCCAGTGATGTCTCTGCGACAAAAAAGTCAATAGCTATCATGTTCTTTTTATTCCCCACCCTGGAACAAAACGTAATACTAACACCGTGGAAGTGTCAGACGGGAGGGCGGAGAGAGGGAAAAGTCTCTGTTATACTTGGAGGAGAGAGAAGCTTCTTCCCTCTCGCTGACCTTTCCTTATGAGTTTCACTCGAAAATGATTCCGATATTGAACCCCTGGCAATAACCCAGAACAGGGGAGCGTTTGGAAGCTTTATTTGGCTGTAAATCACAGAGACCTTTTTGTACCTTTAGGGGCTGTTGGGGCAGCATGGGAGGGGGGGGGGGGGGTACGACGAGAGTTTCCTCAAACTTGACAGACTTTAGCTGCTTGTTTGAACAACTCGTTGTTTCAAGCCTTTCAGCACTTTCGGGCTCGATTCCCGCTCCTCCTCCCGGGCTGCGTGTCGAAGTGTCCTTGAGCAAGACACTTAACCCCCGAACTGCTCCCGATGAGCAGGTTGAGCACCTTGCGTGGTCGCCTCTGCCGCCGGCATGTGGATGTGTGAGTGGATGGGTCAAAATGGGAGGAACAAATTGTAAAGCACTTTGGATAAAAGCGCTATATAAAATGCACCATTTACCATTTAATGTCCAAGTCACGGAGAAAACGCTAAATGGTCAAAAACAGATTTTTTTTTACATCTTCACTTGGATAACGTGACATAAAGAACGGACATTCACCACACGGACTGACCATCGAAGCGTTCAACGATCCTTTTAGCTAACACTAAGCCTCCAATAAAGACAGCCACAGAAACGTTTCGTTTCGGAGTTTAACAAAGTCAAAGAGCTTAGATTTTACTGTCACATGGGGCAGAAAGAATAATACTTATCCCAACTAGAGAGAAATGATCAGGTTAAGCGTTTTACATGGCTATTGGGAGCTCATATTTTCCTATTGACCAGATTATCCAAGGTTTACACCCCCCCCTCAACCTGATTGAACTGGCCTTCCGATCTGGCCAGTCTCTTCCGGTCGGGGTGGTTACACAAGGCATTATTATTCCGATTGAGCTATCATTCCGATTATTATTAGTGGAATATTAGGGTGTAAACACAGCTATACTCATCGAACCCTTTTGCCTCAAAATACTGGTTCCCCCTCACTGGTCTTCCCTTACGAGGAGGTGCTGGTGGAGCAGAGAGGAGGCCCGTGGCTCTCGAGGCAGCAGACACGTCGACTTCCTGTGCATTCCTGCACTATCTCCTGAGGAACCGGTGGTGGTGAGATAAGAGGAGGAGGGCCGCGGCTCGGGCAGAGGAGATAAGCGGGTATGTTTTTCTTTCTGGTCATCGTATGTAAAGGATCTCTCTCATGAGAGATGATCTGTACCTCAAAGACGTGGGACCAGCAGCTGATACAAGTCCCCCCGCCGAGACACAATAATCCGGTTCCAGAGCCTGAACTTCACCGCCGCCGCTGTTGTTGTTGTTGGATCTCACTGGGGATCTCCACGGAGAGAGAGAACGGGGACGCGATGAAACGCTCACAGCGCACACTGGCCATTGTTGTAAAATACCAGCATGGAGTCGGCGGCAGTGTCTCCGTGGAGAGGAGATGTGGACAAAATATGTGACACGCCTTTAGCTTATATAGCCTCGCCGGCGTCAATAGTATCTCTGTGCGGTCGGGGATCTGACAGCTGTCAGAGATGCCATCTAGTGTCACGCTCGGGCTGAGCTCCCCGCTCCCCTATCCCGTGAAGAAACAAAACAAGCTTAGAGGCTTCGATTTTTTTTCGAGAGGGAAGCGCTCTTCAAACGCTCTAGTTTACAGTTTTCTCACACTTTAAGGTCAGCGCGTCCGTCTCGCTACGCCTTTAAGAGAACGCCCCGCTCAAATTCACATTAGACGAGACGGCGCACACGCCGCCGCGCAACACAGCGTCCGTCGCGCTTTAATGGGCGACACCCTGTAAGCTATAGATGTGTAGTGGTACAGTATATCCTCCACTGATTCGGGAGCTCATGAGTGTTTCATTCCATATATAAGCATGTGTACAGTATCAGCCAAATCAATCTGGTCGGAGCCAGGGACGAGGGAAGAGGAGCCGCCTGTCTCCCTGCGCGGCTGTCTCCCCTCCCGGCTGAAATGAAGACGCACTCTCTCGCAATAAAGGCCCTGTTCCTGAAGCTCCTATGTAATGCATAGGAGATGAGAACGCACTCTCACACACGCATATATATACACTCACACACGCACACACACACACACATGCTCACAAACGCACGCACACGCGCACGCACACTTATACACTCACACACACACGCATGCACACACACACACGCACTCACACGCACCAACACACATCCACCTCATATCGGCCAGAGAGGCTCCCCTCAGATATCATTCTCATTCATCTACAACATGATGCTGCAGCCCGGTGGCAAAAACCACCACTCCTTCCATCTGCACAAGAGGGGGAAAAACCATGTGTTTTGCACACGACCCTGAGATGATCAGGATCTTATTGATGACTCTGTGCTTAATGAGAGCCGTGGCTCACTTGAGAGACTGAAGATGTGAGTGGGTTGAGTGAGCGAGCGAGCGAGTGGCTGATGATGTGTGAGGAGGAGCGCTGTGTTCAGAACCGTAGAGGACTTAAACATCTAGCCGATGTTGAAGAGGTCCAGATGGGACTGGATTATTAGGGCTGTCGCGGTATGACGATTTTCTCACCGCGGTTTTGTGTGTGGCTCATCACCGCGGGATGCGGTGGTACCGCACTTAGAAAAAATTTAATTACATGCTATTTCTAATCTGTCAACTGTTCTATATTGCCCACAAGATTGGCTAAATCCCATACATGTTTCTAGTCCCATGTGAGTAAAGTACAGTAAAATGCATTTGTTTGTTTCAAGTTGAAATCAACAAGTTGAAGTTCAACTATATGACGAATAATAACTATAATAATGATGATAATCATACACATATTTTATATCTGCGGAAATAAACCTTTTTATTGAGGCAACAAATACATGGTTCGTTAATGGACTCCACCCACTACTGAAGGACGCGAAAAGGCACTCACGGATGGACCATGAAAATAGGATAACGTATCCAAGTGAAAATACTCATTATAGCCCTAAAGTGTTGTTTTCATTATGAGTTTAGTCATATGATTATACCAAATAGGCTACACATCGAATATGATTAATTTAAAAATAAATTAAATAAAAAAATTTATTTTAAACAACAGCGGTTGTCGTGGTTGTTTGTTCTTCGACTTGACCCACCGCGGTATTGCGGTGATGCGGTTACCGCGACAGCCCTAGACGGGATCCATATTATGAGAACTATTAGGAATGTCTGACCACTAAGTGTGTCTGACTCTTGACCACCAAAACCTGACACAGACTACAAGTAGGGCTGTACCGAATGCTTCGAAGCTTCGATCATAATGTTGACATTCGAATTCTAAATCAACATTAGAATTAAAAAAAATTAGTATTTTTTTTTATTAAATATTTTTTTCTATTCAATCTGTTTAAACCAATGGGGGTTTTCTTCACAGTTGCAGTTAAAGATTAGGCTACACTAATATTATAATATAAGACGTCACCATCACTTTCATACCAACCGTGCCCGTATTGACGAAACTGATGAGATATATTCATTAAAGATAGTTGATTTAATAAAAGAAAAATACTCATTTAATCAGATTAATCACTTTATTCAAATTGAGGATTTAGTTTGAGAAAAAAAGATATATATATATATATATTTTTTTATGAAGTAAATTATTTTTTATAGACAAATACTTCAATCGAAGTACTGTATACCATGCCAGTTAGGGTACCTTGTGTATACCGCACCTTGTGTATACTGTTTACTCTTACTCATAGTGTTATATTCAGATTCAAATTTATTGTAATGTATTATATAACCGATAGCCGATAGGGCATACAGACCCTCATCTGTACCTTTGTTTAAACCGTTTAATAGTTAATTATTATTAACTATTATCTTTTTCCCCCCTTATTTTTATATTCAGATCTAATTTTATTGCCTAAACTGTATTTAGGTCTTTCTACTATTACCCTGCCCATACCTGTACCTCCCCTCCCCCCATCCAACCATGCACTGCTATGATGCCCGAATTTCCCCAAGGGGATCAATAAAGGAATATCTTATCTCATCTGATCTTATCTGATCTCATCTTATCTTACAGTTGATGTTGAGATGTGATGGGTTGTATACTCTGGACAGCTGCTGCTCGCAGCGCTGATCATTTCAGTGTTTATCTTTACGAGTGCCGCTCATCTGGCCGTGGCATCTGTTGAGACTGTTGGTGTTTCCACCGTCCCGACGCATCAGGGAGAGAGACACACAAGAGTCAGGAGTTGACCGTATTCTCACAGTGAGAGACCCAACCTGAGCGTGACATAAGAGACCCAACCTGAGCGTGACATAAGAGACCCAACCTGAGCGTGACATAAGAGACCCAACCTGAGCGTGACATAAGAGACCCAACCTGAGTGTGACATAAGAGACCCAACCTGAGCGTGACATAAGAGACCCAACCTGAGCGTGACATAAGAGACCCAACCTGAGCGTGACATAAGAGACCCAACCTGAGTGTGACATAAGAGACCCAACCTGAGCGTGACATAAGAGACCCAACCTGAGTGTGACATAAGAGACCCAACCTGAGCGTGACATAAGAGACCCAACCTGAGCGTGACATAAGAGACCCAACCTGAGCGTGACATGAAAGACGTGTGAATACGGTCAATCGACCTGCTTTCAGATGGAATTATTATTATTATTATTATTATTATTATTATTATTATTATTAATATTATTATTATTATTATTATTATTATTATTATTATTATTATTATTATTATTATTATTATTATTATTATTATTATTATTATTATTATTATTATTATTATTATTATTATTATTATTATTATTATTATTATTATTATTATTATTATTATTATTTATTTCTTCTTCAAATTCTTAGAATTCTAAAACTATATCGTTGAATGGTCATTGTGAAATATAATAATCATTAGATCAATTCTCAAAGGTCTAACCAGAACGTACACCCTTTCACTACCACACTACCAAGGGTTAACCCTTTCACTACCAACACTACATGAGGTTAACGTTAGGTTATGGCTATAACCAAGTTCTGTTAGTTAGGGGTGACGCTTGGCATCACTACTGCACTCCCTCGCGTACGTGCACGCGCACTGAATAAATTCCACAAATGTACCTTTAATACCAGTATTAGTCTGACCACACCCCTCATCAGCTTACCTTCATAAGCAGGTGTGTGGTCACCTGCTCTCCTCCTACCCAAGCTTTCACCACAAGGTGAGGTCAAGGGCTGCAGCGGCCGTCTGATGCCAAGCGTCACCCCTAACTAACAGAACTTGGTTATAGCCATAACCTAACGTTCTGTTCCGTTAGGGGCTCTGCTTGGCATCACTACTGCACAAAGGGAGGCCAAGCGGAGCCGCTGGCTGACAAATACACCCCGCTGACAGCCCCCCACAACCATCAGAACAGGGAGGGCCGAGCCCCCCCGACCCCCCCTAATGGAGGGCATCCCCCCTATTAGGGGCTTCACGAGAGGGCGACGGACTTGACAGGAGGAACAAATTGTAAAGCACTTTGGATAAAAGCGCTATATAAAATGCACCATTTACCATTTAATGTCCAAGTCACAGAGAAAACGCTAAATGGTCAAAAACTGAATTTTTTTTACATCTTCACTTGGATAACGTGACATAAAGAACACGTTGGACATTCACCACACGGACTGACCATCGAAGCGTTCAACGATCCTTTTAGCTAACACTAAGCCTCCAATAAAGACAGCCACAGAAACGTTTTGTTTCGGAGTTTAACAAAGTCAAAGAGCTTAGATTTTACTGTCACATGGGGCAGAAAGAATATACTTATCCCAACTAGAGAGAAATGATCAGGTTAAGCGTTTTACATGGCTATTGGGAGCTCATATTTTCCTATTGACCAGATTATCCAAGGTTTACACTCAAGCAACCCAACGCACAGGGTGAGCAGACCGTGGCTTGACCCCACGACTACACCCACGCACAACCCGCATGCCACCCGGGAACGAACGTAGGAAACAACCTCGTCACTGCCCCCAGAATCACGGGGTCAAGGGCAAACCCAACCCCGTGGCAAGGCCGTAGCAGCGGAGCGCGAAGGAAGACCCAGACCCACCAAAAGGACTGGACTCCCTGGAATGGGGGCCTGGAGAAGTCCATGATGCCAGCATCAAGACCCCACCAGGTTGGCACCTAGTGACCCCGCCCCCCACATCGCCAGCGCATTCGGACAAAGGCCCCTCAGGCGAGCGGGCCCTGTCCTCCCCAACAGCACACCGCCTGGAACACAGGCCCTGCAACAGGCAGACAGTATGGTCATAACACACAAAAGTTAACCAAGGAAGCAGGCAGCGCACCGGGGAAAAAGACCAGGCAACAGGCTGTCAACCCAAGCCTGGAAACTGCAGACGAGGCAGGCGCCAGAAAGGACAGCTGAAAAACAGCCGCCCCGGCGGAAGGGGCGTAAACTGGCGTTGTCGCATAACCAAGCCTTTAAACAGCATGTCAGAAGCGGGATCCTTAGACCACTCGACCCCTGACAGCTGCTCACAGAAAAAACCCATACGATCGGCAGACGTCATGAACGTGCAGGGGCACCCTCAACCGGAGAACCGGGAGTTGACACTGCAGCAACACACCAGAGAACCAACCACCCAGGCATCACCCCATGCAATGGTTGGTCCCATAACCCCCAGGAAAGAAACCCCAAAACACATCTGCGGCACCGCCGCAGCCCGCGTTCTGGTTTCCAACAGGGCTATCCCGGGCCTACGGGTCAACGAGCATCACCCCGGACCGGGCCCGGTGATACGGGGAGCACAGGGTCCCCCGAGGAGGTTAAAACCACCCCAACAGGCCCCTCAGCGTCAAACGCAAGAGAAGAGCGTAAAAAATGGAAGACCAGCCCCAGCACCCCGCACTCGGTATTCCCAGGAGGTCACCCAACCAAGTACCAACCAAGACCAACCCGCACAGCGGCCGAGATCCGACGAGATCGGACGCGTACAGGTCGGCACGGCCTGTACAACGCACCTAACAAGGGTCCCATAACGCTCAACCCTGTGACACCCGGATCGACCCAGCATTTTTCCCCCTGAAAAAACCCCAAGTCCCTCAGGGTACCAGAACAGCAGATCTGCATCCCCAGCGGACAACGGGTGCAACTGGACTGGACCAGCGCGACCAGAACCAGTCCCGTGCCCTAATCACGCCGACCTGCCAACCCCAGGAGAAGGGGCAGATATGCGTGTTTGATCCCAACATAAAAAAGAAGGCGCCACCCAGACGTGTCGGTATGAACCGCGCCCGGTGGCCCACCCCTAGGGCGTGAGACCCTTCCCCATATGTCCAGACCCATTCCGTCATCATCCCCTGACATGAACGGGAACCCATCGACAACACACAGGGTGTCGGAAGAGGAAAAAAACCCCATCCCAATTGCTCCATAAAAACGCTGTTTCACCCAAGCAATCAAGGCGCGCTAGTCAGCCAATGGCCCAAAAGCACATCCTGAGCCAGCACTATGTGTGCGTTTGGACATACCCACATCAACAACAGGTCGTTTAGACCACCATATTGAATCCCCAAGACGCCCAGGGAAACGACAAGAGGGGCGAGATGCAATCAACTCCATGAATGAATGAATGAAAAAATTTACCCAACAGACTGCAGAAAAGGGTACAACCCAGTACGGCAATACACACAACAGGTTAAGGGGAGGCAGACCTGAGAAAGACGTTTAGTCTTGTTACCATCAGGGACCCTCATTTCCAATCCATCAAAACACATTCAACTCTTTATACAAATAAAGAAAAGGCATCACCCGTATGACCCAATCTGCACAGCTGGGAGTAAAAAACCCTGTTTTTCACATGATTTCAATCCAGTCACTCCTTTTAATCAGAGTGTAAGACCAGACCCTCCCAGAAACACCTTCCCACATGAGACCACGGTCAAGAAAAAAGATATGTAAACTGTGAGACACGTGACCAAAAGACTCAAGTTTGACACATAAACCAGGCGCAGCAGGCCTGTGAGCCCTGCGCCCAACCTCGACATCTTCAAGACACCAGCTCATGGAAGGCGTCGCCATAGCAACAACGCTACAATGGGCGGGGAAAACCTACCGGATCCTGTCATGTAACAGGAGTCGGTAGAATACCCCCCCCCCCCACCCCCCCCCTGTCAAGCACTGGCTTGGCCCTGACTGGCTCAGCAGAAAAGATCAAAAATCCCCTAAACCAATCAAGTGGGGAAGGAGGGGTTTATTCGACACCCCCTCCCGAAACACACCCTTTATCCCTACACACAGAAAAACAACCGTAGCCATCTTGAAAAACCTCCGGTAGAAAACAAAGCATAGCGAAGCTAATACAATGCCCGCTACCCACAAAAAGTGTAAAAGGTTTTACAACAAAACACAAGTCGCCTGTGTGTGAATCCTATACCCGTTGCCTATGTCATACATAGGAAAAACACGCTGAACGAGAGTAAGCGGCTAGGCCGTGAAATGTGTGCGTACGAGTATTACTGCAACTAACAACACAGCATTGTGAAAACACATATACTTAGTCAAAGCAATGGAATAACACCAGTTCTAGCTGCATGTGGAGCATCAAGCTAAATAGAACCTATTACCGAGTGTACGTTGCAGACCTTGCTTAACCTCGTAATCACAACACAACTCACCCCACAACGTAAAAAAGGGCAGATTCATATATACACAGCCCCACCATATGATTTGTTTGAAGAAACACACAGTTTGTTCGGCCAAAACACAGTCCCCCTCCGTCGGGGAACTTTCTTTATTATTACTAATTAAATAATGTGTAAGGCACAAAATCACAGAGGGGCCGGGGAGGGTGTAGGGGAGGGGACACAGAGGGGAAAAAGTCACTCTTAACGGCGTCTGCCACCTCGCGCCGCTCGAGTCTTGCCACCCCGGGGAGCCCCGGAGGGACGGTAGGTTACAGTCTGCTGGACACGACGTTCCCTACCGTCTCCTCCGGTCTGGGATGGGCCGGCAGTGGCAGAAGCGCCGTTTCGTCCCCTGGCCCTCTTGGCAGGGCCAGCAGCGGCGGCGGAGGCAGTGGTAGCGGTGACGGAGACAGCTCGACATCGCGGAAGCCTTCTGCCTCCACCGGCAAGGACGGGAGGCGGAAAATGGGGTTGGAGGATGGATCTCTCCTCTGCCATCTCTCTGCACGTTGAGGTCATCAACCGCAGGGCCTTCCCGAACAGGCCAGCGTCGGAGAGGGCGGCCGTCAGAAGAGGAGCTCTGGCACACGGGCCTGCTCCAGCCAAAGGTGACGCTGGCCCAGGGTGGCCAGGGCGCGCACTTTCCCCATGGCTATGGCCAGCACCTGGAAAAGATGCAGGACAGCTCCCGCAGCCTGGGTGATCTGATCGCATTTCACCTCGGTCAGATCCGTGCCGCCCGTCATTATCCCCGATACAAATCTAGCCAGGTGGGCGATGTTAGACGCCGCAGCCAGCGATTGTGTACCAGCGATAAATGACTGGTCACCCCAATAAGCCAATCGCCTAGCCGATTTCCCCTGGAGGACCGGCTTGCACAGTGGCTCCCACACCATATCCGGACAGAGGAGCGCGGCCATCGGACTGTCAAGCCGAGGCACGCCCTCCCCCATACCTTTGACCAACCCTGCTACCCGCGTAACCGGTACGTAGGTAGGAGTTAGTCCCATGATGTTGGCCACCGCCTGACCCCGATGAACATAGGCCCCCATCGATGGGAAAAATGGGTAGACAACGTCCACCCCTCTCACTGGGGGACGCTGCCAGGGATGGCCTATGAGGTCATCAGGGACAGGTGCAGGCAATGGCAGCGGCAGCGGCACACCGTTTGCGGTAGCGGCTACCGCCATGAGCTCGGGAAACAAGGCCCGCAGTTCCCCCTGCGAACCTTCCTCCACCGACCCCGCATCCCTCACATACAGCAGGCTGCGACTGGTCAAGGAGCCACAATCCGATGCGGCCGACAATAGGGCATCCTGCTGCTGAGGCCAAGGTGGTTCCTCGACATCCTCGAACAGGGCGCCCCATGGAGCCATTTCCCCCCCCTCCGGGGTCTCCTGAGGAGGGATACTCTCCTCCACGGGGCCATCAAACAAAAATCCGTCCGCCTCGTCCATGAAGTCCTCAGTCTCCATCGGAAATCCCGAGCCGGACGCATCTTCGCTGGTCTCCAGCAGCTCCCCAAACCCAGGCCGTTCGCGTCTGCACGCCACCATCTTGCGACGCGAGCGAGCAGACGTGAAAAGTTTGCGTCGCAAATCCTCCGGCTCCAGAACAACCCCCCGTTCACCAACGGGCGATTCCCCAGAACCAGAGGAACCAGAGTCGAGATCAGGCCATCGCCGGAGCGACGGCACCGACCCCCCGGCTCTTCGGTGAGGAAAACTATCCACCGGCAGTCTCCCGGGCTGGGTCGGCAACCACGAGAGTGGCAACAGCCCAGCACCGAGGCGCACAACGGAGGCGGGAATGGAGAACCGGTGGTGAAGAGTAGGTCTAGCGGGTCTACTCTCCGCGGAATACATTATGACCCAAACCTTTTCTTGTACAACGAAAGTGAGAGAAGAAAAGATTAAGTGTAACGGAGGTACCGCAGTATATCCACAGTCACGAGGTACAAGTCGTGAAGTGGCTGTGGACGTTAAGCGGTACTGCAAGTAAACTCACTCCCCAGAGGCATCCAGACCCGGAAGCAAGAAGTGAATTCACTTCTTGCTTAGTGGTCTGTGATGCCGCCCGTGACGCGGGCGTCCGGGGTTCAACTCCCACTCAGGGCGATCCCTTAACAGGGGTCGAATCGACTAAACACAACGCAGACAAGATCACACCGGCTACACGTGGTGCCGTTAGACCCGGATGCCCTGGGTGGAGTGAGTTTAGAGGGGTGAGTGTAACGGAGGTACCGCAGTATATCCACAGTCACGAGGTACAAGTCGTGAAGTGGCTGTGGACGTTAAGCGGTACTGCAAGTAAACTCACTCCCCAGAGGCATCCAGACCCGGAAGCAAGAAGTGAATTCACTTCTTGCTTAGTGGTCTGTGATGCCGCCCGTGACGCGGGCGTCCGGGGTTCAACTCCCACTCAGGGCGATCCCTTAACAGGGGTCGAATCGACTAAAACACAACGCAGACAAGATCACACCGGCTACATAAGCACAATGTAAACCAGTCACAACTCTTTTCAACTAACAACACGTCAAGTGGGGTACTACCGAGGCACTTCCTTGTGGTGAAAGCGAGAAGGTGACCACACACCTGCTTATGAAGGTAAGCTGATGAGGGGTGTGGTCAGACTAATACTGGTATTAAAGGTACATTTGTGGAATTTATTCAGTGCGCGTGCACGTACGCGAGGGAGTGCAGTAGTGATGCCGAGCAGAGCCCCTAACGGAACAGAACCCTTTCACTACCACACCACAGACGGTCAACAGTCTGTAGTGTGGTAGTGAAAGGTTAACCTTCTGTAGTGTGGTAGTGAAAGGGTTAACGCAGATCTTTATCATTTAACCTATCGCATCCACTCTTGCGGTGATTTCCCTGGTACAGTACGTGGCTCCTGCGGTACGCATACCAATGTAGGTGAAGGGCCCCTGTGTATGAACTTGAGCACGAGATCCATCGCACAAATGTAATCAGCATAATGACAGCGGCAAAGCCCCAGGTAATTATCAAATCCTACTAGCGTGAATCAATACGGATTACATATAAAACCCACAAATCCACAGGGCAGGAGGCTAAAGTGATTATATGCATCACTTCATTTATTGAAAAACAAAATCACAAATTGCTTGTGTGTGTGTGTATGTATGTGTGTGAACTGCGTATGTATGCACATACAGTATGTGTGTGTGTGTGTGTGTGTGTGTGTGTGTGTGTGTGTGTGTGTGTGTGTGTGTGTGTGTGTGTGTGTGTGTGTGTGTGTGCGTGTGTGTGTGTGTGTGTGTGTGTGTGTGTGTGTGTGTGTGTGTGTGTGTGTGTGTGTGTGTGTGTGTGTGTGTGTGTGTCTGTGTGTGTGTACAGTATAATGTGGTCTACTTCTGCTACTGCTGATGGATCTCCCACTTAATCAGCATCCAGTCCAGTGGTGATGGCAGTATTGGACCTAAGTGGCACTGGCCTGCATATCAGAAGGCCTCCCTTTTAACCCTTTCACTACCACACTACAGAAGGTTAATTACACTCCTCTTTCATTCAACCTAACTTATAGCTCCTCCTCTTTCATTCAACCTAACGTATAGCTCCTCCTCTTTCATTCAACCTAACATCACAGCCCCTCCTCTTTCATTCAACCTAACTTATAGCCCCTCCTCTTTCATTCAACCTAACGTTACAGCTCCTCCTCTTTCATTCAACCTAACTTATAGCCCCTCCTCTTTCATTCAACCTAACATTACAGCCCCTCCTCTTTCATTCAACCTAACTTATAGCCCCTCCTCTTTCATTCAACCAAACGTTACAGCTCCTCCTCTTTCATTCAACCTAACTTATAGCCCCTCCTCTTTCATTCAACCAAACGTTACAGCCCCTCCTCTTTCATTCAACCTAACATCACAGCCCCTCCTCTTTCATTCAACCTAACGTTACAGCCCCTCCTCTTTCATTCAACCTAACGTTACAGCTCCTCCTCTTTCATTCAACCTAACTTATAGCCCCTCCTCTTTCATTCAACCTAACTTATAGCCCCTCCTCTTTCATTCAACCTAACGTTACAGCTCCTCCTCTTTCATTCAGCCTAACGTTACAGCTCCTCATCTTTCATTAAACCTAACGTATAGCCCCTCCTCTTTCATTAAACCTAACTTATAGCCCCTCCTCTGTCATTCAACCTAACATATAGCCCCTCCTCTCCCATTCAACCTAACTTATAGCCCCTCCTCTTTCATTCAACCTAACTTATAGCCCCTCCTCTTTCATTAAACCTAACTTATAGCCCCCTCCTCTTTCATTCAACCTAACATATAGCCCCTCCTCTTTCATTCAACCTAACTTATAGCCCCTCCTCTTTCATTCAACCTAACTTATAGCCCCTCCTCTTTCATTAAACCTAACTTATAGCCCCTCCTCTGTCATTCAACCTAACATATAGCCCCTCCTCTTCCATTCAACCTAACTTATAGCCCCTCCTCTTTCATTCAACCTAACTTATAGCCCCTCCTCTTTCATTAAACCTAACTTATAGCCCCTCCTCTTTCATTAAACCTAACTTATAGCCCCTCCTCTTTCATTAAACCTAACTTATAGCCCCTCCTCTGTCATTCAACCTAATGTTACAGATTTTATTAAAACAGAACACAAAAAAAAGATTTCTTGATTCAGAACAATTTGATCATGGATGAACAAAACATTCAATGTGAATGGTTGATTTGAATTGCAAGGACTTGTTATGCACCTTGTAGAAAAGATTGTCCGTTTTCAAGGAATTCCAGGCCTGGACTTTTTTTGTGTAAAAAAACTCAAGCACTTTAAGCACTTCAAGGACCTTGTGTGAACCAACCCTGTAATATGTGCATGATATTAATCCTCTCCAGTAGAGACTGCCTGAATAGTTGGACTATAATGAAGTGTTCAAAGCCTCGTCATCCCCTGCTGTAACCATCAAAAGTAAGCTCATTTATTCATCCATAAGCTTGCTGCTGTTGTTGTGTCTGACAGATTATGTATGTGTGTGTGTGTATGTGTGTGTGTGTGTGTGTGTGTGTGTGTGTGCGCGCGTGTGTGTGTGTGCGTGCGCGCACGTGTGTCTGTGTGTGTGCGCGTGTCTGTGTGTGTGTGTGTGTGTGTGTGTGTGTGTGTGTGTGTGTGTGTGTGTGCGCGCGCGTGTGTGTGTGCGTGCGCGCACGTGTGTGTGTGTGTGTGCGCGCGTGTGTGTGTGTGTGCGCGCACGCGTGCGTGTGTCTGTGTGTGTGCACGCGTGTGCGCGTGTCTGTGTGTGTGTGTGTGTGTGTGTGTGTGTGTGTGTGTGTGTGTGTGTGTGTGTGTGGTCATGTGGCCGCCAGGCCTATGTAATGCTGTTGTGTCCAGCACTGGGTTGTACCAGCTATGCTGCACATGTTCTCTCTTAAGACACATTGCGCTCCCGATTGTGTTATGAAGGGTTCCTGGGTTCCTTTTCTCTCTTGAGATAGTATTTATTTACATTAAAAAGGGCTCGATTGCCAAGTTCCATTTTTCTAGTTAATTTGTTTGGTCCACTTTTGTCCTTTTTTTTGTAAGCCTGATGAAAGCATCGTACTGTATATGTTTCATTCTAATGTGTACTTGTAAGCCAATATCTTCTTAGGGAAAAACGGGCCCAACCACATTATTTAGGCCCGGGCCAAAAATCTATTTCTGCCTACACGCCTCTGGTTCAAAGCCCCGCAATTCCCCTGTAACCACCAAATGTAAGATCATTTACAATTTCTGACTGTAGTGCTGCCTATTTAAATATACAGTAGTTGTTTATTGGGTAACGTATACTTTTTGTTGGGTGTAACATTTTATTTTACACTGCTGTTCCTGCGTCTGCCAGTTGTATGTGTGTGTGTGGTGTATGTAGCTGCTGTACCAGGCTATGTTCTGGTGTCATGGTTTATGTGTCAGATGGACCAGGCTATGTTCTGGTGTCATGGTTTATGTGTCAGATGGACCAGGCTATGTTCTGGTGTCATGGTTTATGTGTCAGATGGACCAGGCTATGTTCTGGTGTCATGGTTTATGTGTCAGATGGACCAGGCTATGTTCTGGTGTCATGGTTTATGTGTCAGATGGACCAGGCTATGTTCTGGTGTCATGGTTTATGTGTCAGATGGACCAGGCTATGTTCTGGTGTCATGGTTTATGTGTCAGATGGACCAGGCTATGTCCAGGTGTCATGGTTTATGTGTCAGATGGACCAGGCTATGTTCTGGTGTCATGGTTTATGTGTCAGATGGACCAGGCTATGTTCTGGTGTCATGGTGTATGTGTCAGATGGACCAGGCTATGTCCAGGTGTCATGGTTTATGTGTCAGATGGACCAGGCTATGTTCTGGTGTCATGGTGTATGTGTCAGATGGACCAGGCTATGTCCAGGTGCCATGGTTTATGTGTCAGATGGACCAGGCTATGTCCAGGTGTCATGGTTTATGTGTCAGATGGACCAGGCTATGTTCTGGTGTCATGGTTTATGTGTCAGATGGACCAGGCTATGTCCATGTGTCATGGTTTATGTGTCAGATGGACCAGGCTATGTTCTGGTGTCATGGTTTATGTAGCTGCTGTACCAGGCTATGTCCTGGTGTCATGGTTTATGTGTCAGATGGACCAGGCTATGTTCTGGTGTCATGGTTTATGTGTCAGATGGACCAGGCTATGTTCTGGTGTCATGGTTTATGTGTCAGATGGACCAGGCTATGTTCTGGTGTCATGGTTTATGTGTCAGATGGACCAGGCTATGTCCAGGTGTCATGGTTTATGTGTCAGATGGACCAGGCTATGTTCTGGTGTCATGGTTTATGTGTCAGATGGACCAGGCTATGTTCTGGTGTCATGGTTTATGTGTCAGATGGACCAGGCTATGTCCAGGTGTCATGGTTTATGTGTCAGATGGACCAGGCTATGTCCAGGTGTCATGGTTTATGTAGCTGCTGTGCCAGGCTATGTTCTGGTGTCGTGGAAAATCACGTCCGAAAGATTACATGGAAAATTATTGGGCTTCCGTTGTTGGCAGCTGGTGTGAGCTGGGTAGTGTAGTTTTATGACATTTCTACGTCC
>NW_028174791.1:0-1000 GCF_963971535.1 Notolepis coatsorum
TGTGTGGGCCGGTGGTGTGTGGGGGCTGGTGGTGTGTGGGCCGGTGGTGTGTGGGGGCTGGTGGTGTGTGGGCCGGTGGTGTGTGGGGGCTGGTGGTGTGTGGGCCGCTGGTGGTGTGTGGGGGCTGGTGGTGTGTGGGCCGCTGGTGGTGTGTGGGCCGGTGGTGGTGTGTGGGCCGCTGGTGGTGTGTGGGCTGGTGGTGGTGTGTGGGCTGGTGGTGTGTGGGCCGGTGGTGGTGTGTGGGCTGGTGGTGTGTGGGCCGGTGGTGGTGTGTGGGCTGGTGGTGTGTGGGCCGGTGGTGGTGTGTGGGCCGCTGGTGGTGTGTGGTGTGTGGGCCGGTGGTGGTGTGTGGGCTGGTGGTGGTGTGTGGGCTGGTGGTGTGTGGGCCGCTGGTGGTGTGTGGGCTGGTGGTGTGTGGGCCGGTGGTGGTGTGTGGGCTGGTGGTGTGTGGGGGCCGGTGGTGGTGTGTGGGCTGGTGGTGTGTGGGGGCCGGTGGTGTGTGGGGGCTGGTGTGTGGGCCGCTGGTGTGTGGGCCGCTGGTGGTGTGTGGGCCGCTGGTGGTGTGTGGGGGCTGGTGTGTGGGGGCTGGTGTGTGGGCCGGTGGTGTGTGGGCCGGTGGTGTGTGGGCCGCTGGTGTGTGGGTCGGCCTAAGGATCGGGGGAGTGGTCAACATAGACCATTTGAAGGTCGGACTTTTCCGAGTTTTTAAATTTTTTTGGGAGTTTTCGGAATTTTCCGAGTTTTCGGATTTTTCCGAGTTTTTGAACTTTTTCGGATTTTAGATTTTTCCGATTTTTCCGATTTTTCCGAGTTTTCGGATTTTTCAGTGTGGGGCGAAGTTTGGCAATGTTCCTCAGGAAACAGCACATCTAATATTCAGATGATTTTTTAGCACACTATTACACACTATTACACTATTACACACTATTACACACTATTACACTAGTATGTGGGCCGGTGTTGTGTGGGCCGGTGCGTCTGAATGTCCCGGGCTGAATTT
>NW_028174790.1:0-25481 GCF_963971535.1 Notolepis coatsorum
GTAACAGCACATCCCGGCATAGACAAGGTCCTTAGCTCGTGGAATATGCAAAGGGGTTGTAAGATATATCGAGAATTTAACGAATAAGAGCATATTTAAAAATTGTTAAAAATGCCGTTTTAACATTGGCGCGGACGGGAGAGTAGAAAAAGGGACTAAGGGTAAACAAGGCACTACAATCTGTAACTATTTTTCTAGAGTGTTTCATGTTATAAGCTTTTCACACAATGAACATATATGTAAAATTAAGATATTTACCCAATTTCATGAAATAATAATAAACACAGACACGCTGTGCTCACACACACACTCAAATATTTCAAATAAAGTAGAAAAAGGGACCAGGGGTGCACAAGGGATATACAGTAGCTAATGTGAAAGACAACCCCCTCCACACAAAGGAGGTAAAAAAAGAAGGGGTGCCCAAAACATTTATATATCCTTCTTACCTGTAACTATAGAATAAATAGAATACATATTAAATAAATATAAAAATGTTAAAGCAATACAGAATGCCTGAGAGCCTTACTGCATTATATTTCATCAAAACATTTGATCATGGAATCTCTAAGTGTTTTTTGATTTATTTAATTTAGTTTTTGTCTGTTTCTCAGTGACCTGGATGTTCCCTGGTCGGGCCGCTGTGCGCTCTCCAAGTAGTTTTGAACCCTGGTGTGGTGTTTGTGTCTTTGTTGCTCACCCAGTGTTCACAGGTCTGGTGCACCCATTTTAAAACATAAAGCCATAATAATTCATGTAAAAATACCTAACAGATGTTAACTGTATCTCAATTACGCGCACATTGATTGATTGATTGATTTTTATTGTGGAGTAAAAGACAGCATCCAAGGGATAAAAACATGAGAAAGTGCAAGCACTTATTTCCATCATGGTCCCTGATTTTGGACATGGACAGACATCATAAAATAGAGCATCATAATAAAACATACACATATGATTCATATTTGCATTTACCTCTGCTAGATCACATTTATAAATAAAAGTACTATTCGTTTTTTGTGATAAAATGTGAAAAAAAATCCATTATAATCAAGACACGAATGGAATAAATCTGTTTATCTTGAAAAATATAAATGATCTAAAGTGAAAGGCAGACAGTGCAGGTACACAGTGCACCTTTGCTATAATGTCTACCGTGTTTACTTGTTTTCACCTACTGTACAATTTCCACACTTTCTGGTACGCTGGAGTCTGTGCACTCGATGGAAACCTGTTATTTAACGTGTTCCGCACAGAAAACGAGCCGAGACCCGATGAGTCTCCATTGTATCGTTTCTCTTCTATTAAACATTGAAAACTGGGAAACACAGAACCCGAACACCACGCAAGGTTAATGGGTCACCGACTGTAGAGATAGCGAGGCTATAGTGCTCGTTCCAAATAATCCTATACCAGCGGGCACTGGCATGACGCATAGAACTGGGTAATAATGAACTGGCACCAAGGTTAAACAAACAATGGTGCTGTGACCTTTTTTCGCTGGGAGAATGGAGGTAGTGTTGCTATGACAACGTGGTGTTTGTGTAGTTCAGGACCTGCGGAGGCGGGGAGGGGGGAGGAGGGGGAGGGGGAGGAGGAGGAGGGGGACGTGTCTTGTGCTACATGATAACATGATGTCACAAGAAGACAGATCAGATTTCACCCCTGGGATGGTATCTTATTTCCTTTTGTAGGAAAGGAGTTGAGTGTAAATAGAGAGACCCGGATTACCTCAAGTTCAAATACAAATGGGGACATTGACCTTATTAGCACGGACACCGTACAGGTCGATGGGATGGGGGGGGGGGAGGGGGGGGGCGGAAGTGGCCGTTCACCTCCTATTTTTACTTTACTGTAGAAATACCCACTCGATGAACCGCAATGGCGTAGGTTTAGAGGGGGTCGCAGGGGACATGTCCCCATCGATGTTGAGAAGAGGTCGTTAGCTATTATAGCTAATGTGAAAGACAACCCCCCCTCCACAAAGAAAGGAGGTAAAAAAAAAAATGCTTTCAAAACATTGATAGATCCTTCTTACCTGTAACTATAGAATACATATTTGAAAAGCAATACAGAATGCCTGAGAGCCTTACTGCATTATATTCCATTATACAGGTATGTGTGTCAGTGGGTACTGTGAACGTTTTCGAGTTTTCCTTTACCATAAATAAAGACATTTCCACCATGAATCCATCCGAAAAGGCACACATTGATGCATACAAGTACACCAGAATGCAGGAAATTAAGTGTTTTCCCCACCGCTTTAAGTGCCTCCCTCTCCCCAATGTAATTTTAGCAATAGGATTTTGTTCTATAGTTTGGATCATCAATGATCTGTCTCATCATTGTCATGGTTAGCCACGCTGGCCTGCAGTAACTTGTCTTTTCAATTGTGTCTACTGTCTCCTGTTGCACAGTTGTAGTGAAAACTATGCCACATGTCACCATGTGCTGGGCCGGTTTTCCAGTGGACCCACACCCGTGCCCGTTGGAGCTCTCGATGTTAGTTCCTTTTCTACCCACAGTTCTACCCACAGTTCTACCCACAGTTGAGTTGCTAGTCTTTGTTTGTCTCCAATCTAAGAAGGGAGATCCCCCCCTTGAACGGCCCCTTCTAAGGTTCTCCCCTCCAAATTGACTGCCCTTTTTCCTATTGCTATTGGTTTTTTTTGTGAGTTTTTCGTGGGGTATGTCTGGGAGTGTTGCATTAATTAATTGATTTTACATTTTATTTTGGATTTCATGGTGTTTTTGTTTCGTTCTTGATTTATTGTGATGTTTTCTTCTCGACTTGTTTAAAGAAGACGCGTCGGGCCCATGGGGACGTTAACGTGTGTTGTCGGGCCTTACAAATACATTTGATTTCATTTGATTTGATTGGTTCGTTCTTTGGTGTTTAAAACACTCCGTGTTTAGAACGCCCACATTAGGAAGACCAAAAAGGTTATTTCCAATGGCCGAGTAGGAAAGTGAAGTCAATATTTGTGAACACGAGCGACTCTCTCCCAAAGCCAGGAACCAGAGGTTGGGACTCAAACTCTTGACGTCGTCTGGTATATACAGTCTGGAGCTCCGTCATTGACGGTGAACGGGAGAGTGATTTCTGTGGACCCACAGAATGTTTGTTTGAGTGTTTATACTCAAATGAGATTTCGTTTTATAGTAGTGTTCTCTGTTCTGAGACATTGCCCTGCATGTTCTCACATCTGTGTTATGTAGTGTAGAGTAAAAAAGTACAATAGTTCCTTTGAAATGTAGTGGAGTAGAAGTATAAAGTTCCCTAAAATGAATATACTGTTGAATGAAAAAGTACAAATAGCTCAGAATTGAGTAAAAATACTTAGTTAGTTTCCACCACTGCCAGCAGGCCCCCGTGTCCGTGTTTCAATAAAACATGCTCTCTGGGAGAGAACACAGAAATGTATTACAGTATCTGCCTCTAACATATGTGCCTTATGGCTGTTCTCAGTGGCACAGCTGTGTGCGTGTGCGTGTGTGTGTGCGTATGTGTGCGTGTGCGTGCGCGCGCGTGTGTGTGTGTGTGCGTGTGCGTGTGTGTGTGTGCGTGCACTGTAGACCCTGCTAATTATCAGCATAGTAAATATGAAGGATATTGACCAGCTCCATAACTGGATCTCTCAGGCTTTCTTTGGCTCGATAGACCTCCCCCCCCCCCCTCCATCTCTCCTCCCCTCCCCCCCCTCACATCCTCCTCCTATATGCCCCCCCCCCCCCTCCTCCCATAGCAGCCTTCATTACAGTTATACCTTATTACCTTTCCTAATGAGAACAGACCTACCCGTATATGGGCCACTGACCCTACTGCTTCCAAGGCCTGTAGAATGATGGGTATTCCTCCCCAGACACTGATTCAGGGTCAGTTGAAGGTTTTCAGCCATACCGACTAATTGGGACTGGGAAATATGGGAGATACAGAATGACTCCATTTTTCGTATAGCAAATACATGCCATATATCTGCTCAAATATTTCGGACATCTTCAAGTGAAATAAAGGAGACTATTTAACTTTTGTGAGAAATATGAGTTAATTCTGTATTTACCTTGTAACATTAAACGAGACAACAGAATTGTATATCACGATTCACTGCATTAAAGATAATCTGATAACACGATAACAGATAAATTATAGATATGTCATGGTTTTTGCTTTATTTCGTATTTCGTCGAAGGACAGCTGTCAATCACTGGACTCTGTGGTTAATTACCTCATTCTTGTTTTAGGCTACTGGCTTTATTTTACTCTTTGTTTTCTAGAAGCTGAGCCTTTTATTGTAGTGTTTCTTTTCATGACAGTTTTCTTTTGTTTCTTTTGAACTGTCATTTGTCCACTACTGCACATGCACTCTCTTAGTGGAGGTTTATTGTTGTTTAAGTTCTTTATATAAACTCTGTTATTAGGAGGTGCCTTTGTGGCATATTGTTTCCCCCTACAATACCTCTTTATTGAGTGTGAGGCTTCCACCTGTAAAGGTTGTCTTTTGTTGTTTATTTTTCCCCTTCCCCTTATGTCTGCTTAAGCAGTTTAGTGGTTAGATCGTTATATGAATAACTTGATGAGTCCCTATTATTTGTTAGTGACCCAAACACCTGCAGCCCTCACAGATATGTGTATATTACCCAGCCTTGCTAGTCTAATGACTAATTTTCATTTTCAAACCTTTATTTTAACTTCAAAGGGAACTGCGGATTATAAAATCATAACCATAAGACAAGGTGAGGCAAAAAGCAAGGATAACAAATCAATTAAAACACGTACAACTTGACATACAACGGTTGGAGATCAAGGTTTTAAACTCTACAACAAAGGAGAGTTCATTCCATGAGCTATAGGCATCATAGCAAAATGCAGATGTACCCTGTTCTGAGCAAACTCTGGGCACTGTTCTCCAGCTCCACAATAATTTTCTTTATTGTGTAAGAAACTTCAGAATGTTACCTTTAAAAAGAGACCAGACTCATGCATGTGCTATAAGTAATAAATCGCATATTACTTTGGGTATGCAATCGTCAGGCGTTTTATGCTAAATGGGGGGTTATGGTTAACGACCAGCCAGTCACTAGAATGGGTTGCATAGGTTTCAAAAGAATTTATGAACCAGTTTGTTGCGCCTCTCCATCAGAGAGCCAAACAACCTTCTCATAAAGGACACATGATGAGTGTTATATCTATCATTAGTGATGAATCTGAGGGCAGAGTGATAGACGGAGTCCAGGAATTTAAGGGTGGAGGCCGCAGCATGCCTGTAAATTACATCACCATAGTCCAAGACTGATAAGAAAACTGCCTCGACAACTCTCTTCCTACTAATCAAAGGAAAGCTGGTTCTGTTTCTCTATAGGAAGCCAATTTGCTGTTGCAACTTGGAGGCAAGGTTGTCCACATGGAATTTAAATGTAAATTTCTCATCAAGCAACACACACCAATATATTTATATTCAGTGACTCTCTCAATGCTAGAACCCCTTACAGTAGATATGTGTACATCATCATATTCAATATATCTAATTGGGGATGTTCGATATTGGCTTTTTTACCGATATCCCATATAGAATATGGGGCGGCATGGCTCAGGGGTAGAGAGGGTCGTCCAATGATCAAAGGGTTGGTGGTTCGAATCCCGCTCAAGCCCATGTCCATCCCACTGCCGTTGTGTCCTTGGGCAAGACACTTAACCTACTTGCCTTGTATGCATGTGAATGAATGTTGGTGGTGGTCGGAGGGGCCGTAGGCGATGATTATTCGCCACGCTTCCGTGAGTCTGCCTCAGGGCAGCTCTGGCTGCAATTGTAGCTTACCACCACCAGTATGACTGTGTATGAACGAATAATGGACTCTGTAAGCGCTCTGGGGTCACTGGGGTGTCATGAAGAGCGCTATATAAATCCAATCCATTATTATTATTATTATTATTACCGATATTATCCAACTCTTAATTTCCGATACCAATATCAACCGATACCGATATATGCAGGGTTCCCCCCCCCCCCCCCCCCCCCAACAACATTATGCATACTTTTCTTTTTATTATTATTATTTTTAGCATTTTTACAGCTTTTCTGGTCACGCAGGACAGATAGAGGAGAGGGCGAACGGGAGGAGGTGTGGGGAAGACATGCGACAAATATCTCCGGGAGCGGGAGGCGAACCCGGAACGGCCGCGTATACGTGCGAGGCACTATGCGGTGCGCCACGAGGGCGCCACATTATGCATACTTTTGACAATAAATAAAATAAGAATTTGTTCTTACTTGCTTGCCTGGGTAAATAAAGGTTAAATAAATGTAAAGAAAATATATATATATATATATATATATATATTTTTTTTTAAAAACCGATACCGATCATTTCCGATATTACATTTTAATGCCAATATCGGCCGATAATATCGCACATCCCTATATCTAATGTATCTAATGACAAATGGTGTATGCTTTTGCGACCAGTGTCTGGCAGCTCATCATTCAGTCTCTACAGCCTGAAACAAATGTATTTCTTTATAAATGCATGATGTTTGCTAAATTATGCAATAATGGAGTGAATAAATAATAGATATATAATTACAGTGCAACACAACACACTTTCAGACTTGCCTGGATGGCATTTACAGACTGCGTACTGTGTTTGTGTCACGATCAGAGCTCATGTCTGCCAGATGAGGAGCAATCAGCGCGGTTGCAAGAGATCACCTCATCAAGCGTTCTCTACTTCAACTGGCAGAACCCGTCATCCAACGTCGCAGTGTTAAACTGCCTACCGAGGTACGGCGACGCTACCTGAAGACCAGCTGTAACTACCCCTGTTTATGCTTGCCCTAACCTTCTGTTTCTTGTGCCCCAGGACTTCGCTCCAGCGTCCTTCCACCCTGACGTCTCGAGCTCCAGCGTCATTCCACGCTGACGTCTCGAGCTCCAGCGTCCTTCCACCCTGACGTCTCGAGCTCCAGCGTCCTTTCACCCTGACGTCTCGAGCTCCAGCGTCTTTCCACCCTGACGTCTCGAGCCCCAGCGTCCTTCCACCCTGACGTCTTGAGCCCCGCAAAGAGGACTCCTGCTCGCTCTCAAGCGCAAGACCTGTGTCCCCTCTCTCTCGCTGCCGACAGCTGCACTGGAGTGCACCTGCTCTCATTCTTCTCCCCCCCCAAGAACATTATAACCTCCGTGTTGTTCACATTCCTGTTTCACATTCCTGTTATACTCTGCTTGGTTGGGAAGAATAATTAAAGAACCCTAAACCGCTCCATTCTCTCCTCCTGTGTTTTGCTATTGGGCTCCGCAAGAACCCCCCCATCCTCACAGAACACTGCGACCATGATGTCGGACTCAGCAGCACAGGAGGCCGGTGAATGGAGCACCAGCATCCAGGCCGCCGTCAACGGACACGCCTGTCTGGTAAATCAACACTCACAGATACTGGATGAGACTATTGCCCAACTCAGCGCTCTCACTCTCAGCGCCGCGGAGCGAGACAAACGACTCGGCCCAGCCAAGTCCGCCTACTGTCTCTCCACTCGTGGTATCCCCACCTGTAGTATCCCAGTCCCGGGAACCTCACGTACCCTCGCCAGAGCGTTACGACGGAAACGTTGCCAAATGTCGTGCCTTCCTCTTCCAATGCTCTTTAGTGTTTGGGCACCAACCTCTAACATTCCAGAGCGACAAATCCAAAATATCCTACCTGTCTGGTTTGCTGACGGGGCCCGCGTTAGAATGGGCGACAGCCCTCCACTTCAGTAATTCCCCCCTCTGCAATTCGTACTCCGGGTACATCGCCGACATGCAAAAGGTCTTCGACCATCCTCCCGGTGGTTCGGATAGAACGGCCGCCTTGTTTACCATCCACCAAGGACACCGTAGTGTGAGCGAGTACGCTATCGAATTCCGTATTCTGGCAGCGGGTTCCCAGTGGAACGATGAACCATTACGCGGAGCCTTTCGCCAGGGCCTCAGCGAAGTTCTAAAGGACGAATTGGCGTCGAAAGAGAAGCCTACTTCCCTTGACAACTTGATTAACTTAGCCAGAGAGCTGGACACGCGTCTCCGGGAACGCCGCCGTGAAAAGGCCAGCACCGTCAACAGTGTCCCGCTGCAGAACCGCAGGGCCGCTGAGCAGGAGCGCCCCGTTAATAGTGTCCCGCTGCAGCACCGCAGAACCGATGATTCGGAGCCCATGGACCTCGACCGCTCTCGCCTTCCTCTCCGCGAACGCCGTCACAGACTCAGGTCAGGGGCATGTCTGTACTGCGGGCAACTAGGCCACGGGGCTCGGCTGTGACGCTGGGCACATGCACAAGCCTTCAATTTGATCCCAGTTCCGGTCCAAATATGCAATTCAGTGCCACGCTTTACCACAACGGTCAATCCCTCCCTCTTTCCGCGCTGGTCGACTCGGGCGCAGACAAAAACATCATCGACGCTGGGGTAGTGTCCCACTACCACATTGCCACCGACGCCTTACCCATCCCCCGAGACGTCCAAGGCCTAAACGGGAAGTTGCTCTCGCAAATAACACGCCACACCACGCCTCTCCGGCTTCAACTCTCCGGGAATCATAGCGTGGAGATCCGTTTTCACGTCACTGATTCTCCCCATAACCCAATCGTTCTAGGCATGCCTTGGCTAAAGCTACACAACCCTGTAATAAATTGGCCAACGGGCTCAGTCACGAGCTGGAGTGCTCACTGTCACGCCTCTTGTCTCCGGTCGGCGCGGTCACCACTGGGGGGCCACTGGTTCCCCCGTTCTCAACGAACCTGTAGACCTCTCGACTGTTCCTCCAATTTACCACGACCTAGAGGCTGTGTTTAGCAAACAACAAGCTCTCTCCCTACCTCCTCATCGCCACTACGACTGCGCTATAGACCTGCTCCCGGGAGCCCCGCTCCCCGCTAGCCGCCTGTTTAACCTCTCACGCCCAGAGAGAGAGTCTATGGAGAAGTACGTCCACGAGTCCCTGGCCTCGGGCATTATTACCCCCTCCTCCTCTCCTGTCGGCGCGGGCTTCTTTTTTGTGTCCAAGAAGGACCACTCCCTTCGCCCCTGTATTGACTACCGGGGTCTCAATAACATCACGGTTAAGAACAAGTACCCCCCTGCCTTTGATTAACTCTGCTTTCGAACCCCTGCAAGGCGCCACCATTTTCTCAAAGTTGGATCTCAGAAATGCCTATCATCTGGTCCGCATCCGGGAGAGGGAGACGAATGGAAGACGGCCTTCAAGACCCCGCTCGGCCACTTTGAGTACCAACACTACTTACTCAAGTACAATACTTGAGTAAAAATACCTAGTTACTTTCCACCACTGATACACAATGATGTTCCCAACGATTAACCCCATAATCTCTTACACCTTCTGCTTTCTCTCCCCCCCCCCCTCTCTCTCTCTGCTCTCTCTCTCTCTCTCCCCCTCTCTCTCTCCCTCCGTTTAGCATTCCTAACAGTTGTGTTATTCGTCCTCTGTGTTGCGTTGCTGTGGTGTGTGTGTGTTTGTGTGCGTGTGCGTGTGTGTGTGTGTGCGTGTGTGTGTTTGTGTGTGTGTGTGTGTGTGTGTGTGTGTGTGTGTGTGTGTGTGTGTGTGTGTGTGTGTGTGTGTGTGTGTGTGTGTGTGTGTGTGTGTGTGTGTGTTTCAGCGGTAGAACATCTAATAAGCTTCTAGTCTGTTTGCGGACGGAATGGCCAGTGACAGCGTGCTTAATGACTCTGGGCTATTTACACGCTGGCGTCGGCCTCAGCATGAAAACTAATTCATCAGCCGTCACACAGAGAGCCCAGAGTCCAGACCCCCCACAGCTGGCTATTATAATGCTAATATTATGGGGAATGGGATCGGGTTGCTTTTTTTTTTGTAATTCTGGTTAGCGCGAGCAGAGTTATGCCCAAACTAACCAGACGGTGAAGATGAAGTACGGTACGATGAGGCTATAACTGCTGCGCTACATCAGCCAAGGCGCCATTGAGAAAGATATGAAGTGGATGCAAACTGACGGACTGTCATATATCATGTGATTAAACAGATGTTCCCTGCAGGCGGCTCGAGCAGGAATCTCTTTCAGATGGAGACGAGCTGAATGAACGTGGTCTGTTTGAGTAGCAGGAGGGGAAAAAAGAAAAGAAAGACTTACTTATGGAGCATACATCACTGTCAATGATGGACTGGCTCCTCGGTGCTTGAAGTTGAACTGTGTGTGTGTGTGTGTGTGCGTGCGTGTGTGTGTGTGTGTGTGTGTGTGTGTGTGTGTGTGTGTGTGTGTGTGTGTGTGTGTGTGTGTGTGTGTGTGTGTGTGTGTGTGTGTGTGTGTGTGTGTGTGTGTGTGTGTGTGTGTGTGTGTGTGTGTGTGTGTGTGTGTGTGTGTGACCGCACACCGGTAATATGTAACCTAATGTAACAGTCAGATGATGAAGAATGAGAAGACCAGGAACACACACACACCCTGAAATGAGATTACTGTTGCATTATGGGTGATGTCATGGTTTTGGAGGATTGGGTGGGTGAGGGGGGGGGGGGGGTTGGGGTTGCTTAGAGAGGAAGCAGTCATAATGGGTCGATGGGGCTTACCTCATAAACACACACACACATCCGCGTGCAACCAATGACGCAAATACACACATGTGTGCATGTACAAACAAACAAAGAGTACAGCAATATAGTACTTTTAATTACTTTTACTTAATGAATTACCCGATGATTTTTTTTAATTTTTTTAACTTACATTTTGAGACATAGACAATACTTACAATGACATCAAACACATAACAATTCACTGACATGGGTCCTTTGAGTTCCTATGCTATGGCTGTGTTCAGCAGCCCAGACCCCCATAAGAGGGACCCCCCCCCCCCCCTCCCGCCATCCACCCCGAGAAATAGGACTCCCCCATATCCCAGGTCCGCTACACGCCCGATGAATCTCTTTCTTCGTTTGTTCAATTGTACAGAAAATTTGGATGATTATGCCCAGCACGTTCAACAGTTGGTCAAATGGTAAATGGCTGCATTCATTATAGCAGCTTTTATCCAAAGCACTTCACAATTTGTTCCTCACATTTTTAACCCATTCACTCACACATTCACACACCGACAGTGGAGGCGACCATGCGAGGTGCCAACCTGCTTATCAGGAGCAGTTAGGGGTTAAGTGTCTTGCTCAAGGACACTTCGACACGCTGCCCGGGAGGAGCGGGAATCGAACTGGGAACCTCCGGATTATTTAAAAAGTACTTTTTATTTAAAAAGAACAATACTAACAAAATATACTTACGTAAAAGTAGAAACCTACTTTTGGAGTTTTTTTGGAATAAAAAGTACAATTACACAAAAAAGCTACTCAATTACAGTAAATATAACCACCACCACCATTGCAAACAAACACACACACATGTTATGATTCAAGGTAGGAATGTTGAGTCCAATAGTAGAAAGGAAGAAGGAGGCGGAGATGGTGTTGCTCTTCTCAAAATATGTGTTATTTTATTATCAGAAACACTAGAGCAAGATAATAGAACGAGAAAGCATAATCAAATCAAATCAAATCAAATTTATTTGTAAGGCCCGACAACACACGTTAATGTCCCCAATGGGCCGGACACGTCTTCTTTAAACAAGTCAAGAAGAAACATAACAATAAGTCAAGAACAAAACAAGAACACCATAAGGTCCAACAAATTAAAAAAAAAATGCTAAAACCTAACAATAGGGAAAAAATTCTCCACAGGCAATGTGGAGGAGAGAAACCTTAGAAGGGCCATTTAAGGGCCATTCATAATGTAGCCAGGCTACAACTGAGAGATAATTTAGCATAGCGATCACCGTACACAAGACGGAGAAAATAGTCGAACTCAACATAATAACAGAACCAGACCAGATGTCCCACTTCTGTCCGAGGCCGACTGCTCGCAGTACTTCTGTTGAAGATCCGACAACAGACAGGAGAACAAAGGATTACTATAAAGGCAAAAGACCCAGCAAACCACACACAGTAATTAGTGACAACAAATCACAGGTGACAATCAATCAGAGCTAATGGCAGAGAACAAGGTGAAGTACTCCAGAATGGCAGTAGGGTTTCCACTCCTGAGAGAGGATAGAAACCCCAAACGTTACACACACACACACACGCTTGGGGACCAGGTTTCCATGATGCCAGTTACCCAGGTGGGGTATCTCCCAGGCCTTTCTGTGTGGAGTTTGCATGTTCTCCCCGTGCTCGCAAGGGTTTCCCCCCCGATAAGATAAACCCAATGGAAAAACATGCACAACAACAAGATCGCTAACGCTGTGGCGTCCTTGACGAAGACGGACAGGAGCACTTGGATTGGTCCCCTGGCGCGGCTCACGTTGACGCCTGTCTGCTCTCGGCTGCCCTTGGGGGGGAAGGACGACGGGATGGGTTAATCGCAGATACGAATTGCATGCATGCATCGCATGTGTGCCAATTGATGACCTCGGAGCAGGTCCTAAATTATAAATTATTATTACACACACACACACACACACACACACACACGCGCGCGCGCGCGCGCGCACACACACGCACACGCACATGCACGCACACACACACACACACACACACACACACACACACACACACACACACACACACACACACACACACACACACACACACACACACACACACACACACACACACACACACACACACACACAGTATTCAACTATAACCATAGGACTACAGAATTGATATGAATATGAGGTAGCACTTTATAATAACACCCTGTTATAATACATTTATAAGGTATTTGTAGATAATGAACTAATCATGAACAAACCATTTATATACATTTATAAATTATTATTAAATCATTTATAACTATATTTGTATAACATTTACAGATTAGTTCTACATTATTTATAACTCATTATCAACATTGTTTGTACTTGATTTGTTCATCATTAAATAATGTTGTTTAATGTGTAGTAACACATTTGTAGATGCTTTGAAAAATGGATATGAAAAAACGACTATAGTGTATCTCCATTTATTTTTCATGTTCAACAAATGATTTGTTAAGACATTCATAAAACATTTATAAATCATTTGCAGATGCTATCGTGGGGGCCAATCTAAAGTGAAGCCTATTCATCATTAACAAGTGTCTAATACAGTTAATCCATCATTCGCTGATCGTGGATTATAGGAGAGGACAGCAGGAGACACACACACCACTGATGATAAACGGGGCTACCGTGGACAGGGTGAGCAGCTTTAAGTACCTGGGGGTCCACATCTCAGAGGATCTGACATGGTCAACACACATAGACACAGTCGTAAAAAAGGCGAAGCAGCGCCTCTACCACCTGAGACAGTTAAGGAAGTTCAGAGTATCGGGGAAGATACTCCAGTCCTTCTACTCCGGAGCTGTAGAGAGCATCTTGACTGGAAACATCACTGCCTGGTATGGAAACAGCACGGCACAGGACAAGAAGGCCCTACAGAGAGTGGTACGCTCGGGTATTGCACTACCTCCCCTGCAGGTTCTATACAACAAGAGGTGCAAATCCAGAGCCTGTAGAATAATGAAAGACCCCCACCACCCCAATAACAGCCTGTTCCAGCTGCTGAGGTCAGGCAAACGCCTGCGAACCCCAGCTACTAGGACAGAGAGGCTTCGGCTCAGCTTCTTCCCCCAGGCCATCAGAGCCTTGAACAATGAACACTGAGTGCCACAGAACACTGAACTTCTCACACACAAGCACACATGAGCACACACACGACACGCACGCTGTGCACGCTCACACACTAGCAGCCACTTTAACATGAGCAGGCACACACTCATGCCGCACACGCCCACACTTATGGCCAAAAAGGACAGTAACAGTGTATTGCACTACCAAAGGACCCAGCATGTCCTATATGCTCTGTAAATAACTATGTACAGATACCGAGATGTCCCACCATGTTACCTGTTACCTGTTTATTGCACAATGTTGTTTTTTTATTGGATTCTATTATATGTTGTACTGTTACGATTAGTACGCTTCTTAGTCATGTTGGACCCAGATGGCAGAGTATGGATAGATGAGACCGGAGACAGCACTTGACGATTAACAGTTTACTTCACAACACATACACGTACACACACACAGGTAACATTTATCAATGATCGCGCCCAGCAGGGCAGGACAGACAGGACTATATACACAAGACTAATTGACAAGTCACAGAGGGTAATTTACAAACAAGACACAGGTGTGGTAGACAGAAACAATAGAGCACAGAGTACTGGGAAAACAATAACAAACAACCAGACTAAAACATAATTACAACCCACAGACAGGGGAACACAAAACTAACACAGTGGAGACAACAATAACAACAACAACACAGATAGTACACATAACAGACACAACTGACAATAAACAATAATGAGTTGATGTGTGAGCTGATGCCAGATCGGCATCAGCCCACCGGTTGGAAATGATGACTGAGAGTTATTGTTATCGATGGGAGGTTGTGAATATAAATGTCTGGATCCTGATCCCATAGGACCAGGACCGGAGGAAGTGTTACAGTACCCCGCCCTCGAAGGTCGACTCCCAGGCGACCCAACAGGCCCCCCGGGAACGGGGAGGGTGGGGGGGACGGAAGCCGCATCAGCGAAAAGAGGAGGGGGGAGGACGGGGGTTCGAGGGACGGGGCCTGCGGGAACAGGAACGGGGGGAGGGGGCTGACGAGGAGGGCTGGAGCAGGGAAGGATGGGAGGAAGAGACGACGGCTCCGGAGCGCGACCTGGGGCTGGGGTCTCCACGGTGGCGAGACCCCCCGCCGAACCCCGAACCGGAGGCTCCCTGGCGACAGGACGCGGTGCAGGACCCCCAACCGGGGTCCCTCCGGCAGCGGAATCCGACGTCGTCCTCCAGGTCTGCCATGGTGGTGGCTCGTTCTCTGGAACCTCCCAGGGCGGAGGAGACCTCGACCAGACCGGCGAGGAAGACCTGCGGTCCTGGGAACCCCTTCCCCTGGGGCTGTGGCGTCGGGATCCGCGCCCCGTCCCCGACGCTCCCCTGCGGACCAGGCGACTTCCCACCCAGGGATCCAGCACCGGGGTGGCCGCGGCGCAAGCACCCGATATCATCGGTGCCGCTGGCCCAGCCACTGCGTCCCATGGTGCCAGACCCAGAGCGGTCGCCTGGTCGGCACGCAGGACGGAAGCGCCCAGGATCCCGAGCGCGAAGCTGGCTCCGTCTCTCCTCTCTGCCGGGTCCAAGTTCGGCGCGATCATTCTGTTACGATTAGTACGCTTCTTAGTCATGTTGGACCCAGATGGCAGAGTATGGATAGATGAGACCGGAGACAGCACTTGACGATTAACAGTTTACTTCACAACACATACACGTACACACACACAGGTAACATTTATCAATGATCGCGCCCAGCAGGGCAGGACAGACAGGACTATATACACAAGACTAATTGACAAGACACAGAGGGTAATTTACAAACAAGACACAGGTGTGGTAGACAGAAACAATAGAGCACAGAGTACTGGGAAAACAATAACAAACAACCAGACTAAAACATAATTACAACCCACAGACAGGGGAACACAAGACTAACACAGTGGAGACAACAATAACAACAACAACACAGATAGTACACATAACAGACACAACTGACAATAAACAATAATGAGTTGATGTGTGAGCTGATGCCAGATCGGCATCAGCCCACCGGTTGGAAATGATGACTGAGAGTTATTGTTATTGATGGGAGGTTGTGAATATAAATGTCTGGATCCTGATCCCATAGGACCAGGACCGGAGGAAGTGTTACATTGTACCACTGTATTGCACATCGTTGCGGGCAAGACCACCCGCATTTCATTGTATACTTGTATGCCGTGACAAATAAAACTCTTGTCTTGACTTGACTTGATTTCCGACCTACAAACAACTCTTATATGTTGTGTGCTCAGTATGTATGTGAAGACGACACTGAGCACACAAATGTAACATTAGCGGCCACCACATCTACACGAACGTCTACACAACATATAAGAGTTGTTTGTAGGTTGGAAATGATGGAATAGATTTACCAACAAAAAAAGGTGTTTAACCTGCTCATACCTTATTAAAAGCGAAAGTATAGACGCAGCACGGATAACGATAGGTTATGTAGATAACCTAGTTATATTAGTATAGGCTAAGCTCCCGCTCTGAGCCTTACGAGATACTCTATATCGCCTGTGATACCTAATGTATCTCCCACGAACAAAAACACATGCACCCCACCTGTATGGGGCCCCGCCCCTTATGGTGGCACCACCCATATAATCATGACTCTGGTCATGACACACCCTTCCTCGCCAAAAACCCGTCCCAGGAAAAGATCCCTCAAGAGGGAACTCAGGGCGCGCAGAGCGGGAGCTTAGCCTATACTAATATAACTAGGTTATCTACATAACCTATCGTTATATTTCGTATGGCATCGCTCCCGCTCTGAGCCTTACGAGATAATGGGGAAGAGCGGGTGCGAGACCCGACAGATGTACCCCCTGAGGACCCGTAAGCCCACATCAAGGGGTGCGGGGAGCCCTGTCACCCCATCCTTCCTAACGAAGGGGGGGCGCAGTCAACTCCACCTGAATGCGAACAAGAGGGAGCCAGAACCCCTTGAACACACCGTACAGGCGGAACCACGTGTGACTCAACACACTGCGGCCCATACCCATACACTCCTGCTACCCGACCAAAGGACGGGAAGCAGGAAAGGCCACAGACCCCAGAACCGCCTGGGAGACAGAACCCCCGGTCATGTCCATGAGGAAAAAACCTTACAAAGGAGCCCGGGGAGGACCATGAAGCTGCAGCACAGATGGCCTCCACCGAGGCCCCACCCAGGAGAGCGGCAGAGGCAGCCACCCCACGAGTGGAGTGCGCCCTGACGCCCCCAGGGGGATCCTGCCCAGCCAGCGTGTAGCAGAGGGTAACACCCTCGCACAACCAATGGGACAGGCGCTGCTCCGACAGTGCCTTACCAGCACGAGCCCCACCGTAACAGACAAAAAGCTGGTCGGTAACCCTGAAATCCTGAGTACGGCTGAGGTAAATCCCCAAGCACGGACTGGACATGACAGGTGAAGGCCCGCATCTAACTCACCAGTGTGAGGAGGAGGACGCAACGCCTGAACCACAATATCCCGGGAGCGGAAGGAACTCCGGATATTCTTAGGCACGAAAGCAGGATTAGGTCGCAGAGTGACACCGCAACCGGTCCGAAAAGACAGGCACTCTGGACGTACCGAGAGAGCACAGAGCTCACCTACGCGTTTAGCGGAAGTGACAGCCAGAAGGAACGCGGTCCTGAAGGACAGCTGTCCCAACGGCGCCCGCTCGAGCGGCTCAAACGGGGCCAAGGACAACCGACCGAGGACCAATTGAAGATCCCAAGTCGGAGCCAAGGAGCGTTGCACCGGCTTAACGCCGTAAGCGCGACAGTGGAGGGAGCATGCGCATTCCATATGGTAACACCATCAGGATCAAGGACCTGCGCCCCTCAACGTACCCGTCCCAACAACTGACCTAACAGATGTATGGGGAAGAATCCCTGGCGGCACGGCATCGGTCCCAGACCTGCCTGGCCATGTCCAGACGCAATCCTCACCCGTCAGGATGAGGGCCGCCCCGCGACAGTACACCTGCACCCACATTCTCCCTGCCGGGGATGTGGGGAGCCCTTAGGCCGCGCAGATGGAGGACGCCCATAGCCAGCCGCCCGCCGCCTGGTGCAGACAGGGGGAGCGTACTTCTCCCTGTCTGTCGATACACGACACTGACGTCGTATCGTCCGTCCTGATCAACACCATTTGTGGACCAGAAGGACCGCTTTCAACACCAACACATTGAACGTAGCGCAGACCGGGCAGCATGGTTTGCCAGCTGCCCCCTACTGTGTTGGCCCGACACGTCACCAGCGAGGGAGGCGTCGGTGAAAACGCGACGTGAGACAGCGCCGTAACCGTCCTAGGACGGAACCTCCCGAGCGTGTTGACAACACGCTCTGAGATGGATGCCCATAGCCCTCCAACCGTTGACTGGGAAGAGGAATACTCTACATCCAGTCTACAGCAACCCCAGGCTGGTAGAGACCTGCCTGGTACGAGACCTGACGATCCACCTTGACCGCGAAGGACCAGAACGCCATCAGGGCAGAACACTCCGTAACCCCGGATGACGCAGAGGCCCCAGTGCGGCCTCCACGCACTTGGTGAAGATGCGGGGAGCCAGAGAAAACCGAACGGCAGCCTCTGGTACTCATACGCTAACCCTGCAAAGGAAGCGTAGGTAAGCCCTAGGATGGAAGATCGGGGATGCGCATACGCATCCTACAGGTCTATGGAGGAGAACCAGACCCCCACCTGACAGTGTTCAACAGGTAGGAGACGATCCAAAAAAAAAAAAATGCTGAACCTTCCCATGGGACAGGTCCAGCATGGGTCTTACACCCCTCCCTCCCGACTTCTCGGGCAGAGAACACCGGGAGGAGAACGCCACGACGATGGCTTGCTTCGTCCACAGAGATTGGATCTCGTCGACCAGAGCTGTCCCTGCTGGAGACCCCGACAACAGGGTCTGTACCAAACCTGAAAACGGGTGGGGTTGTGTAAACACAAATCCCCGCCTCACCGTTCTCTCCATCTACCTCGACATATGGTACTGCCGTAGTCATATGTGACGACACTCCCAACGCACCCGCCGTCACGTGGCGCAGGTCCGCCAGGAACTGTAGATAGTTGGCCCGGTCCCCCCCGCTGTGCGAAGACAACCCTGGAATCGTGCGAGGAGCGCGTTCCGTGTCGGAACACCTGACCCTGACACCACCCACGAGGCAATCGCACCCAAGGGGGAACCCCGACAGAAAAGGGCCTGTCTGATACGGGGGGCTTCCGATCAAAAAAGCCCCCCCACTGAACACCCCTCCAGAACATGCTGAAGGAGTTGTTCCGCAGCCGGACATGCAAGGTGTAAGGCCCCCATGGGTTCCTACACACCGTAGCCCTGCAGTGATATCACTACCACCCCAAACCATGTGAGCTGCGACCACTTGCCAATATTCCAGGAGTGGGAGCACCAACATGATACCTGGCCTGGCGAAGGCGAGGCCGGGGAAGCCCGCACTGTGTGCCTCAAAAGGTTTCGAGCCCCCCTGCTGACAACACTTAAGTTGACAGACGTAACACCAGGCTCAACCAACACAGTTCAAGGTGTGGGAGCCGCTTGACAGCACAACATTCTCACGGACAGACCCAGGCTCAGCCATCAACTGGGTGTCAGCCCCTGTCTCCATGAGAAGCGAAGAATGGGGCCGCATACGCTTCAATGAAGGTTCGCGGCCCGCAGCCAAAGGAGAATGCTCAGAGCCCCGCCTCTGGGGATACCAGAGAGAGGATTGAACGGGGAGCGGGCTGCTCGCGGCAAAATGACGACGGAGTGGTTTACCAACACCGAAATCACCCAAAATGGCCGATCCCTCGGCCGCCAAGACTGTCGGCCTCGCGATACCCTGTCGATTCTCCAACCAGGGCACCACTGGCGGGGGAAACATGGCCGCCTGTCGAGGGCCCCGTCATCGCCGCTGACGAGGCCGTGCTCTCTCTTCTTCTGGCTGCGCGGTGTGAGGCGGTGTAGGGCCTAGGACAATACCGCCCGCGCTCCAGCAGAAGACCAAAATCCCCTGCGGAGAGGGGAACCCTGAGCGGTTATAGCTTGCGGCTGGGTCAAAGCTAATAACGTCAACATCCTCGACGGAGTGGTTTACCAACACCGTGCGCGATGTGTCGACGTCGGCCGGCCCTCAAGGCCCCTCCACCAGACACCATCTCGCCAGGCCGACCCATGGTGTCGGCCGGGCGGGGCATTGTTTCAATATATCAAAAACAAAGGACTGACGTTAACATGGAGCACCAGTGGTGATTGCAAACAGCACCCTCCACTGTGGTGTGGACCATGAAAAGGTTAAATGAATAAAAAGAGCTAAACCACAAAAACTGTAGAATGAGCAAACCCATACACACAAGTTTAAGGGGAGACGGACCAGACCCGTCTTCATTCAAAATATTCACAACAGAACACCAGCCCTAGTTTAGCCCATTTACCAAAAAAGGTAAACAAAGCCCCCCCCCCGCACTACTCCCCCAGTATACCGATTGACCGTCAGTATGAATGGTTTGAGAGGAGAGAAAGCTGTAGCAAGACAGACCTTCTCATAGCAGAGTGACAAAATGAAACAATAGCCCCCTACACAGGGCCGCCCCAGGAGATGGGGGGCCTCGCGTCTAAAAACGCACAGGGCCTCACATTTCTCCCAAGCGGCCCTGCCCTTATACTACTGCAGCCTAACGCCAGGCAATGTGGAACCCAAGACAACAATTGCCTGTGCACAGACACGCAACATGTTTACCATGTCGGCTGGACCCATAGCCCCACTACCCGACGCCAACCCAGATGGGAACACCGTTCAACAAACCCCGCCGGAACACAAGGTAATACCTGGCTAGAACCTAGCCACGACCTACCCCGTTGTCAACCCATTTACCCGAAAAAGGTAAATAGAACTCAAAACCCCACAACAGCTACCGACTGACCTTCATTGATGAACCGGGCAAGAGGCGGGAGAGTGACAACATCTCACGGCGGAGACATTAAAACAGCATAGCAATTAGCAGTAGTGATAGCATGCGGCAGTAGCGATAGCATGTTAGCATAGCTTTAGATGTTTTAGCAGCACGCCCAAGACAGCTTGGAAACCGTTCCCTGCAGAGAACGTTCACCAAACCATCTTGCCCCTGGCGCCAACACACAACAAGGTTGTGTTAACAACACAAACCAGCATTACTAACACTAATACCCATGCCTGAAGACACAGGGCCTACCTGAGTACAAGCTGGCCCGACAGCCAGCCTTGTACAGCTGAACCTCGATGTGCAGTCATCAAACGAGGAACATCACAGGCCCGTCGTGTCGCCGAAAACATGCGTCGAAGATGCCAGGGGCCAGCAACCTCCGGTAAGCTTCCAACATTATTAATCTTCCTTAATCTTTTACATTCCGCTAGCTCGCATGGTGCAAAGCATCCAGTGCGCTGGGACGAAAATAGAGGAAGGGTGTGTCATGACCAGAGTCATGATTATATGGGTGGTGCCACCATAAGGGGCGGGGCCCCATACAGGTGGGGTGCATGTGTTTTTGTTCGTGGGAGATACATTAGGTATCACAGGCGATATAGAGTATCTCGTAAGGCTCAGAGCGGGAGCGATGCCATACGAAATATAACTTGTGCTTCCATTCAAACAGACGGCAACACACGTGACGTCAAGTCTCGCTTGCGTGAGACTTCCTCTCCAGATACTCTTCAATACTTGGCCAGGGTACTCCTGGATCCTAGTGCCCCCCGATGTTGCATTATGTCATGCACATGTATTTTATATGTTAATAAAATTGCATTTATCTTTAGTCACTGTTTGATGTCACAAAGAAGGGTGTATCCGAAAGCTGCCTACAACATTTGTAACATGAAAAATGAAAAAGTAAACAAATAATTAACTGTATTAGACACTTGTTAATGATGAATAGGCTTCACTTTAGATTGGCCCCCACGATAGCATCTGCAAATGATTTATAGATGTTTTATGAATGTCTTAACAAATCATTTGTTGAACATGAAAAATAAATGGAGATACACTATAGTCGTTTTTTCATATCCATTTTTCAAAGCATCTACAAATGTGTTACTACACATTAAACAACATTATTTAATGATGAACAAATCAAGTACAAACAATGTTGATAATGAGTTATAAATAATGTAGAACTAATCTGTAAATGTTATACAAATATAGTTATAAATGATTTAATAATAATTTATGAATGTATATAAATGGTTTGTTCATGATTAGTTCATTATCCACTAATGCGGTATAAATACTTTGTAAATGGTATACAAATATAGTTATAAGTGATTTAATAATCATTTATGAATGTATATAAATGGTTTGTTCATGATTAGTTCATTATCTACAAATACCTTATAAATGTATTATAACAGGGTGTTATTATAAAGTGCTACCGAATATGATAACAAGAAATAGATTGCAGGCAACAAGTTTCGTTTTAAAATTAGATTACATTTAAAAAAATATGTATTCTTATCTTCTCCGATAAAACAATTGCCAGCATTAACATTTGTTATGGAATAATATTGTTTCACAACACTGAAGCCTTTACTTACTAAATATGAAACATTTTGAGGACGCAACCAAAATGTTTATTGTGCAGGAAAAGATTGGTTTTCAAAGTGTGGGTCAGGACACACACATGGGTCTTCGGATTAAAATGAGTCTCCAAATTATTCTCTGAAGGGACTTTCCTTGAATAAAACATGTTGAATGTTGAATAGGTTGACTAAAACTCTGGCTGGTAATTAAAAGTCTAAAAGCAGGATAAGCATTAGGTTACAAAATTATCTGCCAAATCCATTTACTGAATTCCAGTAATCCAGTACTGAATACCAGTAGGGGAGAGTGGGGTGAGTAGTGCCAAGGGGCATGTAGTTCCACCCCTGTTATCTAGAAAACCATAGAAGAAGTTGGTCATGTGACAACATATTTTTGAAGAGGCATCTATTTCACTCAACCTGCAGAGAAGGGAGACACCTGGCTTGAGAGGTAAGCACATTTAAGTTAAAAGAGCAGTTTTTTGCCCTCCAAAGTAAAATTTGTATGATCAAGGTTTTTTGATTGCTGTGTTTGAACAATTATAGACAACTTTGAAAACAGTTCACACATGTTTTAGTGCTTTAGTAAGCTACACCATGAGTCTATACAGTTAGCATGATGCTAGCTCAAAACAGCTGGGGGATGCATTTTTTTCAAAATGGTAGGCTTGGGGTGATTTGTGCCAAAGGGCCTGGGTTAAGTTGTGCCAGATATTCTCTTTGTTAAGTTGCCCCAACTTATTTTATTAACTATATATATTACTTTATTGTATTTTATTGTTATTGTACATTGCATTCTTGCATTTGATCACTAAAACTATGTGATATTCCTAATTTTAGACCAAAATCCATCATGCCACGCAGATATACAAACGGAAGACAGACAGGGTTTCAACTCCTCTTGAGAAGTTGGAAAGAGCAGTGAAAGAGGTGCAACAGGGGAAGACTATACGTCAGTTTGGAAAGGAGATGAAGATCTGCAGGATGCTTTTACCGCTTTTGAGATTAAAATGATCTGTTTTACGTAAAATTATCAATGGCACAATTTACCCCAGTGTATTCTCTCTAATGTCACAACTTACCCCGCACCGGGGGCAAGTTGTGCCACAAAACCACTTTTTTTTCTAAAGCTATATTTCTGAAACAGTTTATTTAAGATCCAAAGTGATTGTCCCCAGGGATGCACAACATCCTAAACTATATGTACATATTTTAGTTGGGGGCATTACTGTAATCCCCTTGCTTTAAAGGCACTTTAAGTAAAAAGTGACACTACTCACCCCACTCTCCCCTAATCCAGTACTGAGTACGAGTAATCCAGTACTGAATATCAGTAATCCAGTACTGAATACCAGTAATCCAGTACTGTATACCAGTAATCCAGTACTGAATACCAGTAATCCAGTACTGAATACCAGTAATCCAGTACTGAATACCAGTAATCCAGTACTGAATATCAGTAATCCAGTACTGAATACCAGTAATCCAGTACTGTATACCAGTAATCCAGTACTGAATACCAGTAATCCAGTACTGAATACCAGTAATCCAGTACTGAATACCAGTAATCCAGTACTGTATACCATAATCCAGTACTGAATACCAGTAATCCAGTACTGAATACCAGTAATCCAGTACTGTATATCAGTAATCCAGTACTGAATATCAGTAATCCAGTACTGAATATCAGTAATCCAGTACTGAATATCAGTAATCCAGTACTGAATACCAGTAATCCAGTACTGAATACCAGTAATCCAGTACTGTATACCAGTAATCCAGTACTGAATACCAGTAATCCAGTACTGAATACCAGTAATCCAGTACTGAATACCAGTAATCCAGTACTGTATATCAGTAATCCAGTACTGAATACCAGTAATCCAGTACTGAATATCAGTAATCCAGTACTGAATATCAGTAATCCAGTACTGAATATCAGTAATCCAGTACTGAATACCAGTAATCCAGTACTGAATACCAGTAATCCAGTACTGAATACCAGTAATCCAGTACTGAATACCAGTAATCCAGTACTGAATACCAGGTAGCAGGTTGCTCTTGTTGTCTGTGTTGTCCACATTTATAGCAGAACACTCTTTCTCTCTCACGGGGGGCGACAGTGGCTCGGGAGGTAGAGCAGTCGTCTGGCAATCCGGAGGTTCCCGGTTCGATTCCCGCTCCTCCAGGGCAGCGTGTTGATGTGTCCTTGAGCAACACACTTAACCCCTAATTGCTCCCGATGAGCAGGTTGGCACCTTGCATGGTTGCCTCCGCCGTCGGTGTGTGAGTGAATGGGTAAAATGTGAGGAACAAAATTGTAAATCGCTTTGGATAAAAGCGCTATATAAAAATTAGTGTTTTCCTTTTTGTGCCTCGTTCTTCTTCCAGCATGTTGCTGAGGTTTTAGTTTGTGTTTTTGGAAGTCCCTCTGTTGTTGCATTTAGTTATGTTTTAAGTAGGGATGCTCGATATTGGCTTTTTTACCGATACCGATATTCCGATATTGTCCAACTCTTAATTTCCGATACCGATATCAACCGATATCAACCGATACCGATATATGCAGGGTTTCCCCCCCAAAAAAACTGAATAATTTCAGGTAACTAATAATTTCACTGGATATATATATAACAAATATTGTTATTGTTTTTCTTTTTTTTTAAACCGATACCGATATTTTCCGATATTACATTTTTACTGCCGATATCGGCCGATAATATCGGTCGGCCGATAATATCGGACATCCCTAGTTTTAAGTAAAGCTCGCTTTTTGACTTACACTCCGTCTCATCCTGCTAGTTTAAACTAGTATAGAATTTGATGGGAGGAAAAATACCACAGGCATTTACCAATTAAGGTAAAAAAAATATACCAAATGAGGTAATATGGAGAAACGGTATTATGTGTCGTTTCTATTGGTCAACCACAACAAAAACAACAAACGGTTATAACGACTTTAATTACTAAAATGCTGTGCAGGCGAAAGATTGTGCCCTGGATTGTGAACTCTAGCCCGCCTGAGGTGACAGGGGTCAACAGAGAACACCAGCCTGGCCGCTGATGAGCTTTACCTCACGGCTCGTTAGATCTAATGTGCCTGAACAATGGAACAATACTCCAGAGCAGCTAGTGACGGATCCTATTGTTCCTGGAACAACAGCAGCAGCAGCCCGAGTCCCTGTAGCCTGCAGTACACTGCAAGACCACCGGGGAAGGGAACCCCTATTCCCAGT
>NW_028174790.1:25681-38181 GCF_963971535.1 Notolepis coatsorum
ACTGGAGACAGACTGTAGAGACCTACTGTAGACTGAATGTAGACTTACTGTAGACTCACTGGAGACACAGAAACAGAGAGAGGAATACAGACTGTAGACTTACTGTAGACTCACTGGAGACACAGAAACAGAGAGAGGAATACAGACTGTAGACTCACTGTAGACTCACTGGAGACACAGAACCAGAGAGAGGAATACAGACTGTAGACTCACTGTAGACTCACTGTAGACTCACTGTAGACTGACTGAGATACCTACTGTAGACTCACTGTAGACTGACTGAGATACCTACTGTAGACCCACTGTAGACTGACTGTAGACTCACTGTTAGACTCACTGTAGACTCACTGTAGACTGACTGTAGACTGACTGTAGACTCACTGTAGACTCACTGTAGACTGACTGTAGACTCACTGTAGACTGACTGTAGACTGACTGAGAGACCTACTGTAGACTGACTATAGACTGACTGTAGACTGACTGTAGGCTGACTGTAGACTCACTGTAGACTGACTGTAGACTGACTGTAGGCTGACTGTAGACTCACTGTAGACTGACTGTAGACTGACTGTAGACTGACTGTAGGCTGACTGTAGACTCACTGTAGACTGACTGTAGACTGACTGTAGACTGACTGTAGACTGACTGTAGACTCACTGTAGACTGACTGTAGACTGACTGTAGACTGACTGTAGACTCACTGTAGACTGACTGTAGACTGACTGTAGACTGACTGTAGACTCACTGTAGACTCACTGTAGACTCACTGTAGACTCACTTTAGACTGACTGTAGACTGACTGTAGACTCACTGTAGACTCACTGTAGACTCACTTTAGACTGACTGTAGACTGACTGTAGACTCACAGGGGAGACACAGAAACAGAGAGTTGTGTAGACATACTGATACAGGTGTCAACATACTGATACAGGTGTCATTTTCCTTCTGTATTCTCGGAATTCTACCTTGGAATTCGAGAACTGCTATGTGGTAACCATAGCAACCAACCATGGACACTGTGATAACAGTGGGGAATTCCCCCCCCCCCCCCCATGGGTTATGTTTCTATCTATAAAACTATCTCTAAAGATTCTATGATATAATAATGAAATATATATATACACACACACACACCCACACCCACACACACAAACTACAGTAAATACACACACACACACACACACCACACACACACACACACACACACACACACACACACACACACACACACACACACACACACACCACTCACACACACACACATAGACAGTAACACAGAGAAACGAGCTTGGGACACACAAACTCATGCATACACACGCGGCAGATCACACGCTCACAAACATGGGACTCTGAGAAGAGTAGTCATGCAGAGCATGAACTCATGTGTACGTGTGAGCACACATAGCCTGCACACACAAACGTGGAATTCTCTGAAAACACGCAGAACTCAGAACCCCCCCCCCCCCCCCCTCCCCATCCTCAGAACCCACTCATCCAACCACACACAACACACACACACACAGAGAAAAACAGATGCCAACGCGAGTGGGTTGGAATACGTCGGAGATAAGCTGGCCTGACTGATTGAGGTGGGCATGTGGGCAGCAGTGGGCGCATCTTCAAAGAATCTATTGTGTTGTGATTAAATGAAAGCGAAAAGCAAATCCTTGAGAATGGAAATGCAAAACCTCTAGCGTCCTCCTCCCATCAGCGCCGCCCGCTTAATGTGTCCCTCTGTAGAATTCCAACATCCACGCCGTTACATAATCAGCCGCAACGGTCGGATTCTTCTCAGTGCTCTGCACGCGGTCGCCTCGCGCTCTGTCCCTCCCACATAGTAGAGCCTATAGAGCCGTGAGTCACCGCGGCCACGAGACAGGGCAGATTATCCAACAACATCCAACGTGCTTCTTTTGAATACCGTACATGGTTTGTCGCGTTGGTTCTGAGAAGCGCGGTGTGTCCGAGGTCATTCGTAGGGCGGCGCGGTGGTGCAGTGGTTAATAACACTGTCGCCACACAGCAAGAAGGTCCTGAGGTTTTTGATTCCCGCTTGGGGACCAGGTTGCCGGGTTGCCAGGTACCCAGGTGGGGTATCTTTCCCGGGCCTTTCTGTGTGGAGTTATCTCCCCCCCTGTGCTCCCTCCCCTCCACAAATAAGAGATAAACCCAGAAAAACATGCAGAACAGATCGCTAACGTTGTCGCGTCCCTGACGAAGATGGACAGGAGGACTTGGATTGTTCCCTGGGCTCCCATGCCACAGCCCATGTCTGCTCCCGGCTGCCCTTGGGGGGAAGGACGACGGGATTGGTCAAGCACAAAGAAAATGTCATCGGCCACCCCAAAAAAAATGCATGTGTGTGTCCTATGTGTCATCCATCGCATGTGTGTGTTCGCTGCATGACTACGTTGCAATGTGTGCTACGAATAAAGACTTCTTTGAGTCCAGTTTAATCTTTTGTGTTGTCACAAAAGGGAAAGAGGGGAAAAAGATAATTGATCCTGCTACAGTTGTGATTGGAGGATGGAGAAAAGAGGGCGGGGTTTGAGATAGGTCAGAGGGAGTGCGGAAAAATTACAAAGCGATTGACGGGGCGACAGTGGCTCTGGAAATCGGAAGGTTCCCGGTTAAATTCCCACTCCTCTCTGCAGCATGTCGTTAACCCCTTACTGCTCCCGATGAGCAGGTCGGCACCTTGCATGGTCGCCTCCGCCATTGGTGAGTGAATGTGTGAGTGAATGGGTGAATATGAGGCATGAATTGTAAAGCGATTTTGATGAAAGCGCTGTATAAATGCTTGTCCGTTTACCATTTAGACTGACATACACCAGTGCAGCCAGCAGAATGTCTTATGTGGTCTGGCTGGGCATTCATTTTCCATTCAAACTAATTCAACATGACATTTCTGCAGGAAGAATGTGCTATAAGACAATGTTTTCTTTTTTATGAATAGATGTGTTGCAACGTCAGCCACAACATTCATCTCTTGCCCGAAAGCGATCTCACAGAGTTATTATTATTATATTAAACTGTGCAAATCTAGTCATTCTATGCTGCGGGGGGATTATGAATGTGATGCCTACTGGGGCTGTCCCCGACTAAGGATTTGTATAGTCAACTTGTAGTCGCCAAAATTAGCCGATAGTCAACTATTAGTCGACTATGAAAAAAATATATAATTTCTTTTTTTAAAGTATCATTTTTTTTTATCATTCCATTTGGGCTGTGGGGGTGCTTAATGTCTGAAGGAGTCGACGGAAGGCTTCTTGTCCTCTGCAAAAGCATGCAATTGGTCCACTGATGGATACATCTTGATATTTGTCTAGTCTAGTGTGTTCATTAGATGGGTGAAATCCTCTTTCAGTGCCTCTGTGCCTGTTTTTGTAGGCAGTTAGCCTCTGGTATGCGTGCGATTCTTTTGGAAAGAATGATAAAAAATATATATATATATATATTATTTTTTCTTTGCATTCGACTAAGAGGTTGGCAGTCGACTACGGCTCCTTTCGATCGATTAGTTGACTATTCGACTAATAGGGGTCAGCCTGTCCGCCGTGTGACAAAGCTTTTGATGTGGAGATGAGCTGACGCCGGTTGTGGGAGAAGTACACGGTTCCTTTTTCTTAAGTAGAAGTAGAATAACTCCTCCTCTTTCTCCTCCTATTTTTTCTCCTCCTCCTCCTCTTCATACTCATCATCCTCTTTCTCATCGTCATCCTCCCTCTCCTCATCCACCTTTTTTTCTTTCTGTCCATTTTCTTTCTGTCCATGCTTTTTGTGAAATACTCCTAGTACTCTACTACTAATACTCAGAGGAGACACAGGAGAGTGTCCTTTATTGAGACAGTAGGAAGGCTGAGAGGGAGACAGAGTAGAGGAGACACAGGAGAGAGGGTCCTTTATTGAGACAGTAGGAAGGCTGAGAGGGAGACGGAGTAGAGAAGGTTCTTTATTGAGATAGTAGGAAGGCTGAGAGGGAGACAGAGTAGAGAAGGTCCTTTATTGAGACAGTAGGAAGGCTGAGAGGGAGACAGAGTAGAGAAGGTTCTTTATTGAGATAGTAGGAAGGCTGAGAGGGAGACAGAGTAGAGAAGGTTCTTTATAGAGACAGTAGGAAGGCTGAGAGGGAGTCGGAGTAGAGAAGGTTCTTTATTGAGATAGTAGGAAGGCTGAGAGGGAGACAGAGTAGAGAAGGTCCTTTATTGAGACAGTAGGAAGGCTGAGAAGGAGACAGAGTAAAGAAGGTTCTTTATTGAGACAGTAGGAAGGCTGAGAGGGAGACAGAGTAGAGAAGGTTCTTTATTGAGACAGTAGGAAGGCTGAGAGGGAGACAGAGTAGAGAAGGTTCTTTATTGAGACAGTAGGAAGGCTGAGAGGGAGACAGAGCACTCGCACACTAGCAGCCACTTTAACATGAGAAAGCACTCACTCATGCTGCACACGCCCACACTTATGGCCACAAAGGAAAGGTCACTTTAAAAATAGTATAGTAACAGTGTATTGCACTACCAAGGGACCTAGCATGTCCTTCATGCTCTGTAAATAACTATGTACAAATACCGTGATGTCCCACTATGTTACCTGTTTATTGCACAATGTTGTTTATTGTTTATTGGATTCCATTATATGTTGTACTACTGTATTGCACATCGTTGCGGGCAAGACCACCCGCATTTCATTGTATACTTGTATGCCGTGACAAATAAAACTCTTGACTTGACTTGACTTGAGAGTAGAGAAGGTTCTTTATAGAGACAGTAGGAAGGCTGAGAGGGAGTGAGAGTAGAGAAGGTTCTTTATTGAGACAGTAGGAAGGCTGAGAGGGAGTGAGAGTAGAGAAGGTTCTTTATTGAGACAGTAGGAAGGCTGAGAGGGAGACAGAGTAGAGAAGGTTCTTTATAGAGACAGTAGGAAGGCTGAGAGGGAGACAGAGTAGAGAAGGTTCTTTATAGAGACAGTAGGAAGGCTGAGAGGGAGATAGAGTAGAGGAGACACAGGAGAGAGGGTCCTTTATAGAGACAGTAGGAAGGCTGAGAGGGAGACAGAGTAGAGGAGACACAGGAGAGAAGGTTCGTTATAGAGACAGTAGGAAGGCTGAGAGTGAGACAGAGTAGAGGAGACACAGGAGAGAAGGTTCTTTATAGACAGTAGGAAGGCTGAGAGGGAGACAGAGTAGAGGAGACACAGGAGAGAAGGTTCTTTATAGAGACAGTAGGAAGGCTGAGAGGGAGACAGAGTAGAGGAGACACAGGAGAGAAGGTTCTTTATAGAGACAGTAGGAAGGCTGAGAGGGAGACAGAGTAGAGGAGACACAGGAGAGAAGGTTCTTTATAGAGACAGTAGGAAGGCTGAGAGGGAGACAGAGTAGAGGAGACACAGGAGAGAAGGTTCTTTATAGAGACAGTAGGAAGGCTGAGAGGGAGACAGAGTAGAGAAGGTTCTTTATAGAGACAGTAGGAAGGCTGAGAGGGAGACAGAGTAGAGGAGACACAGGAGAGAAAGTTCTTTATAGAGACAGTAGGAAGGATGAGAGGGAGACAGAGTAGAGAAGGTTCTTTATAGAGACAGTAGGAAGGCTGAGAGGGAGACAGAGTAGAGGAGACACAGGAAAGAAGGTTCTTTATAGAGACAGTAGGAAGGCTGAGAGGGAGACGGAGTAGAGAAGGTTCTTTATTGAGATAAGGAAGGCTGAGAAGGAGTATAGAAGGTTCTTTATAGAGACAGTAGGAATGCTGAGAGGGAGACAGAGTAGAGAAGGTTCTTTATAGAGACAGTAGGAAGGCTGAGAGGGAGACGGAGTAGAGAAGGTTCTTTATTGAGATAAGGAAGGCTGAGAAGGAGTATAGAAGGTTCTTTATAGAGACAGTAGGAAGGCTGAGAGGGAGTCAGAGTAGAGAAGGTTCTTTATTGAGACAGTAGGAAGGCTGAGAGGGAGACAGAGTAGGGAAGGTCTTTTATTGAGACAGTAGGAAGGCTGAGAGGGAGACAGAGTAGAGGAGACACAGGAGAGAAGGTTCTTTATAGAGACAGTAGGAAGGCTAAGAGGGAGACAGAGTAGAGAAGGTTCTTTATAGAGACAGTAGGAAGGCTGAGAGGGAGACAGAGTAGAGGAGACACAGGAGAGAAGGTTCTTTATTGAGACACTGAGACAGTAGGAAGGCTGAGAGGGAGACAGAGTAGAGGAGACACAGGAGAGAAGGTTCTTTATTGAGACACTGAGACAGTAGGAAGGCTGAGAGGGAGACAGAGTAGGGAAGGTCTTTTATTGAGACAGTAGGAAGGCTGAGAGGGAGACAGAGTAGAGGAGACACAGGAGAGAAGGTCCTTTATTGAGACAGTAGGAAGGCTGAGAGGGAGACAGAGTAGAGAAGGTTCTTTATTGAGACAGTAGGAAGGCTGAGAGGGAGACAGAGTAGAGGAGACACAGGAGAGAAGGTTCTTTATTGAGACAGTAGGAAGGCTGAGAGGGAGACAGAGTAGAGGAGACACAGGAGAGAAGGTTCTTTATTGAGACAGTAGGAAGGCTGAGAGGGAGACAGAGTAGAGGAGACACAGGAGAGAGTGTCCTTTATTGAGACAGTAGGAAGGCTGAGAGGGAGACAGAGTATAGAAGGTCCTTTATTGAGACAGTAGGAAGGCTGAGATGGAGACAGAGTATAGAAGGTCCTTTATTGAGACAGTAGGAAGGCTGAGAGGGAGACAGAGTAGAGGAGACACAGGAGAGAGGGTCCTTTATTGAGACAGTAGGAAGGCTGAGAGGGAGACGGAGTAGAAAAGGTTCTTTATTGAGATAGTCGGAAGGCTGAGAGGGAGACAGAGGAGAGGAGACACAGGAGAGAAGGTTCTTTATAGAGACAGTAGGAAGGCTGAGAGGGAGACGGAGTAGAGAAGGTTCTTTATTGAGATAGTAGGAAGGCTGAGAGGGAGACAGAGTAGAGAAGGTCCTTTATTGAGACAGTAGGAAGGCTGAGAGGGAGACAGAGCACTCGCACACTAGCAGCCACTTTAACATGAGAAAGCACTCACTCATGCTGCACACGCCCACACTTATGGCCACAAAGGAAAGGTCACTTTAAAAATAGTATAGTAACAGTGTATTGCACTACCAAGGGACCTAGCATGTCCTTCATGCTCTGTAAATAACTATGTACAAATACCGTGATGTCCCACTATGTTACCTGTTTATTGCACAATGTTGTTTATTGTTTATTGGATTCCATTATATGTTGTACTACTGTATTGCACATCGTTGCGGGCAAGACCACCCGCATTTCATTGTATACTTGTATGCCGTGACAAATAAAACTCTTGACTTGACTTGACTTGAGAGTAGAGAAGGTTCTTTATAGAGACAGTAGGAAGGCTGAGAAGGAGTATAGAAGGTTCTTTATAGAGACAGTAGGAAGGCTGAGAGGGAGACAGAGTAGAGGAGACACAGGAGAGACTGTTCTTTATAGAGACAGTAGGAAGGCTGAGAGGGAGACGGAGTAGAGAAGGTTCTTTATTGAGATAAGGAAGGCTGAGAAGGAGTATAGAAGGTTCTTTATAGAGACAGTAGGAAGGCTGAGAGGGAGACAGAGTAGAGAAGGTTCTTTATTGAGACAGTAGGAAGGCTGAGAGGGAGACAGAGTAGAGGAGACACAGGAGAGAAGGTTCTTTATAGAGACAGTAGGAAGGCTGAGAGGGAGACAGAGTAGAGAAGGTTCTTTATAGAGACAGTAGGAAGGCTGAGAGGGAGACAGAGTAGAGGAGACACAGGAGAGAAGGTTCTTTATTGAGACAGTAGGAAGGCTGAGAGGGAGACAGAGTAGAGAAGGTTCTTTATAGAGACAGTAGGAAGGCTGAGAGGGAGACAGAGTAGAGGAGACACAGGAGAGAAGGTTCTTTATTGAGACAGTAGGAAGGCTGAGAGGGAGTCAGAGTAGAGAAGGTTCTTTATAGAGACAGTAGGAAGGCTGAGAGGGAGACAGAGTAGAGAAGGTTCTTTATAGAGACAGTAGGAAGGCTGAGAGGGAGTCAGAGTAGAGAAGGTTCTTTATAGAGACAGTAGGAAGGCTGAGAGGGAGTCAGAGTAGAGAAGGTTCTTTATAGAGACAGTAGGAAGGCTGAGAGGGAGTCAGAGTAGAGAAGGTTCTTTATTGAGACAGTAGGAAGGCTGAGAGGGAGACAGAGTAGAGAAGGTTCTTTATAGAGACAGTAGGAAGGCTGAGAGGGAGACAGAGTAGAGGAGACACAGGAGAGACTGTTCTTTATAGAGACAGTAGGAAGGCTGAGAGGGAGATGGAGTAGAGAAGGTTCTTTATTGAGATAAGGAAGGCTGAGAAGGAGTATAGAAGGTTCTTTATAGAGACAGTAGGAAGGCTGAGAGGGAGACAGAGTAGAGAAGATTCTTTATTGAGATAAGGAAGGCTGACAAGGAGTATAGAAGGTTCTTTATAGAGACAGTAGGAAGGCTGAGAGGGAGACAGAGTAGAGAAGGTCCTTTATTGAGACAGTAGGAAGGCTGAGAGGGAGACAGAGTAGAGAAGGTTCTTTATTGAGACAGTAGGAAGGCTGAGAGGGAGACAGAGTAGAGAAGACACATCTGGCGGGACACGATCCTAGTCCGGCAGAGGACCATGTGGTTCCAGAGGCTGGGGTCTTAGCCGCAACATCTCTAGGGAACCAGTAATGCGTTGTTGATTTTCTACACCATTGTGTACTACTGCACGGCTGTTGCTCTACCCTCAGACGTCCTTTCATCAAATGTTTGCCCATTTCTCCACCATGTCGGAAGAGACAATGGTTTGCTCTGTGCAAAAAACTATGGATGTCAACATTTCTATAACTTCTTCTGCATCTTGTAAACAAGTCACAGTGGAACATTGTGCTTTTCCTAGTGATTTACCTAGTCTACCACTGCCCGGAAATTGGGCATATCCGTTCAAAATTGGTTACCAATGGTTACAGGCAGCCACGTTGGGAGAGAGACAGCTACATGAACATGCAAGGCCTCTATTGTTTAGAAAAAGTTTAATTTATTGCGTTTTCTGTTCAGCAATCTAACAGTCTTAACAGTTTCTCACTTGGAAAGACATGGGTTTTGTGTCATGTGGGTGCTCGCCGACCAGCTAACCTAGAATACTCCCGGCCTTTTAAAAGCTAGGCTAGTGGTCTGTATACGCTTCCATTCATTTGTGCTAAGCTAGGCTAGCTTGCAGCTGGATAGCTTTTCTCAGAGAGGAAATCGGTACCTATCTTTTCGTCTGACTCCGGGAAAAGATGGTGTTCCTTTAAAAAAGGCCACTGCATTTGAAAAAGAGTCGGCTGCGACAACCGCTAATCAGGGATAATTGCAGGGTAGACGGTCGATGGCGGGGGTTTTAAACAATGGCTATACCAGCCACAGTATGGCTGCATGTCAAACAGGGATATCTGGTGGGCTTCCACTTCCCACCCTCTCAGATAGGCTGGAGTCAGTCCTGAATTACAGGGAATCAGGACCGGGGCGGGGGGGGGGGGGGGGGGGGGGCACACCACTTTATACCCACCAACCCTCGCGCCGCAGACCTGTTGCTAGGAAACCAGACGGGAAGAATCTGGAGAAATGGACATTGTGAGGCAACCCTCGCATGAATATGGCTCCACACAGGTCGGGGGGGAAATTGTTTTTGAGCAACACGAGATCATATCCAAGTGATTATGCACGCTTCTCTCCGCGTGGTTCCACCGTGCACGGGTCCATGTGAGCACGCCGGCCGGGTCACGGCAGCGGGGGGGGGGGGAGGGCCTGTTCTCCTCCAGATAGGAACATTATCTATAGGGTCTCTATATACGCTGTTATCTCCGGGGGGGGGGGGGGGGGGGGCGGTATGTAGTCCGCTCCCCGCAGGGAGGTCGTTATGACTAATTATACAGGAGGGAGAGGAACACAGGGGGTTAAAGGTCGGCTTTAATGAGTGAGAGGTCGAACTGTGTTCTTCTCACCTCTCTCACTCTCACACATGCGGTACTGTATTTTCAGAGCACTTTTGTCCGAATTCATTCACTCACACATTCACACGCCGACGGCGGAGGTGGCCGTGCGAGGTGCCGACCTGCTCATTGGAAGCAGTTATAGCAAGTGTCTTGCTCAAGGACACTTCGGCACGCTGCCTGGAAAGAGCCTTCGGATTACCAGACGGCCGCTCTACCTCCTGAGCCACTGTCGCCCCCACACATACATAGGCATAGGGACACACACACACACACACACACTCACATACACACTCACTCACTCACTCACTCACTCACTCACTCACTCACTCACTCACTCACTCACTCACTCACTCACTCACTCACTCACTCACTCACTCACTCACTCACTCACTCTGTCTTTCTATCTTACCTTGCACACACACACACACACACACACACACACACACACACAAACACACTCTTTCATACACACAGCCCTCGCTGTCCCCTACTGCTTCCTGTTGTCAAAGTGAGTCTCCAGCAGACAGAGAGACAGGACTGTCCCCTACTGCTTCCTGTTGTCAAAGTGAGTCTCCAGCAGACAGAGAGACAGGACTGTCCCCTACTGCTTCCTGTTGTCAAAGTGAGTCTCCAGCAGACAGAGAGACAGGACTGTCCCCTACTGCTTCCTGTTGTCAAAGTGAGTCTCCAGCAGACAGAGAGACAGGACTGTCCCCTACTGCTTCCTGTTGTCAAAGTGAGTCTCCATGCCGACAGAGAGACAGGACTGTCCCCTACTGCTTCCTGTTGTCAAAGTGAGTCTCCAGCAGACAGAGAGACAGGACTGTCCCCTACTGCTTCCTGTTGTCAAAGTGAGTCTCCAGCAGACAGAGAGACAGGACCGTCCCCTACTGCTTCCTGTTGTCAAAGTGAGTCTCCAGCAGACAGAGAGACAGGACTGTCCCCTACTGCTTCCTGTTGTCAAAGTGAGTCTCCAGCAGACAGAGAGACAGGACTGTCCCCTACTGCTTCCTGTTGTCAAAGTGAGTCTCCAGCAGACAGAGAGACAGGACTGTGTCCCCTACTGCTTCCTGTTGTCAAAGTGAGTCTCCACGCCGACAGAGAGACAGGACTGTCCCCTACTGCTTCCTGTTGTCAAAGTGAGTCTCCAGCAGACAGAGAGACAGGACTGGCCCCTACTGCTTCCTGTTGTCAAAGTGAGTCTCCAGCAGACAGAGAGACAGGACTGTCCCCTACTGCTTCCTGTTGTCAAAGTGGCTATGATTCAAGCAGTTTGTAAAAAAAAACATCTTTACACTTTGATGTTTATAGCAAACCAACCCGTTTGTAAATCCGTCAATATTTCAGCGAGTTATGAGTATTTTTGTCTGTGCAGCTCACTCACTCTCACTCAAGGCTAACTGGAGCAAGATGGCGGCGGTTCAGTGACGCTGGTGACTCCGCCTTAAGCTATCTAGTGTTCTATAGATATCTATGGGACTGTCCCCTACTGCTTCCTGTTGTCAAAGTGAGTCTCCATGCCGACAGAGAGACAGGATGGTCCCCCACTGTTTTCTCCTGCTGGGTGAAGCTGGTAATGAAACACAGGAGCCAGTCCTGTAACACGGTTCCGTAAAATAGACACCTTGGAGAAGAAAAAGATAATATCACCTTCCGACTCGATTCACACTCTCCTGTCTCCTGTTGGGGCTGAGAAGGGGATAGAGAGAGAGAGAGAGAGAGCGTCAAGAGGGAGGGGAGGAGGGAGGGATGGAGGGAGGGAGGAAAGGAGAGAGAGAGAGAGAAAGATAGTTAAAAGAGAGATGGGAGAGAGAGAATAAAAAGAGGAAGGGAGATGTGACATAGAGAGAGAATAGAGATGCGAGAGAGAGAGAGAGAGAGAGAGAGAGAGAGAGAGAGAGAGAGAGAGAAGAGAGATGTGAAAGAGAGAGAGAGAGAGAGAGAGAGAGAGAGAGAGAAAGAGAGGTGACAGTCACCTGACACACCTTGATACTGTTATATTTGATGATAGTTATTACATTTTGTATTAACAATCAACTTTCTTTATGACTACTGCATTCTGCTTCCATCTACTGTATTTTCTACAATTGACTGTCTGTTTTCTAATTAATGTTTAGCTTCTCCGTGTTGTTCCATGTAATCTCTTGTACACTTTATCATGTCATGCCAAGAAAGAAATTTTAATTTAATTATATGTAATTTAATTGAGAGAGAGAGAGAGAGAGAGAGAGAGAGAGAGAGAGAGAGAGAGAGAGAGAGAGAGAGAGAGAGAGAGAGAGAGAGAGAGAGAGAGAGAGAGAGAGAGAGAGAGAGAGAGAGAGAGGGGTACAGCGCTGCAGAGATACAGCTAAGACAGTGACGGGGAGAAGGGGGGGAGACGGGGGGGGAGAGCAGGACGACACGTGAGCCTGATGTCCTCTAGAGCAGTGTTTCTCAACTGGTGGGTCGTGACCCAAAAGTGGGTCGCGGGGTGGGTCGCAGATGTATGTTAAAAAAAAAAAAAAAAAAAAAATTTAAAACATTTTTCTTTTTTTAATAAT